>NC_134359.1:111013840-111345784 GCF_048569485.1 Anomaloglossus baeobatrachus | reverse complement strand
TGATGTGAGAGTGGCGTTGTAGAAAGTGGTGGCACTGTTCGTGTCGTGCACTGAAGATATGGAGGACAGTGGTAGGATAGAGTCAGAAAGGGTGTGTATGTTGACGTGTGCGAGGTTTCTGCGAGGGTGTGATACGTGCTGGGCAGGAGGGGCAGGTGAGGAGGACAGAGCAGAGAAGGTCAATAGATGGTGGTCAGATAAAGGGAGAGGGGAGGTAGTGAGGTTAGATAGAGAGCAGAGACGGGTGAAGATAAGGTCTAATGTGTGTCCATCTTTATGGGTGGCAGAGGTGGACCACTGAGATAGACCAAAAGATGAAGCAAGGGAGAGGAGTTTGGAGGCTGCTGACTGGCGGGTGTCAGTGGGGATGTTGAAGTCACCCATGATGATAGTGGGAATGTCAGCAGAGAGAAAGTGTAGAAGCCAGGCAGAGAACTGGTCGATAAAGGAAGTGGTAGGCCTGGGGGTCTGTATATGATGGCCACTTGGAGGTTGGAAGGAGAATAGATGCGGACAGAGTGCACTTCAAAGGAAGGCAGGACAAGGGAGGGTAGAGGTGGGATTGGATTAAAGCTGCAGTTGTTAGAAAGCAGGAGGCCCACTCCTCCACCTTGTCTATTGCCAGGGCGAGGAGTGTGGGTGAAGTGAAGGCCACCGTAGCATAGCGCAGCAGGGGAGGCAGTGTTGGATGGTGTCAGCCATGTTTCAGTGATGCCCAGAAAGGATAGGTTGCTAGAGGTAAAGAGGTCGTGAATGAAGTGCAGTTTGCTACAGACCGAACGGGCATTCCACAGCGCTCCATAGAGAGTGGGCGGCGGAGTGGGTGAGAGGGGGATGGGTTTTATATTGAGTTATAATGAGTTTGAGTGTGCAATGCAGGCAGACGTGCTGCAAATATCTGTGCACTAGTGGGACTATACAGAAGTCCAATAGCCACGTTTAGGATGCCACTAGGTTCACTCAGTGTTTGCTAGTATAATGGCTTAGTTATAATGAGTTGGAGTGTGCAAAGGGCAGGAGGGTACAGTGCCAGGGTTGTGGGTCTCTGGGTAGAGGAAAGGAAGCCTGCCTTTCTATCCCTCCTAATGGGGAAATGCAGCGAGGAAATCCCTGACCTTAGCTACACAGACGCTGTCATCTTGTGTAGCTGTTAAACTCTGTTTTCAGGACCTGTCACCTATGGCTCTGACCCTGCCGGTATGAGCCCTTAAAAGGACTGATAGAAAGTGCTATCTCTAAGCTGTCCAGCGCTGTGTATGGAGCGTATACAGCTGTATCGGCGATAGGAGCTGCGCCAGTGATGTCTGACACCAAGGACGCAGAAGAGATAATGGCGTCCGGACGGGCAGATACTCGTTTTTATAATGCAGGGACATGTGACATGGACATCCTATCACACATGCTGTTGCTTCTCTGGCTAAAAGTCCACTTAGCTGTGTGTGTGTCTGGGATTGGCTGACATGCTGGCCCTCCCCACTACACGCGCACGCTTAGGGAAGGAAGACAAGGAAAAAAAAAAAAATGGCCATTATACATACAGCAGTGATCTGAATGCGCTGTTCCCGCACACTATACACTGAAATGTCATAATACTGTGAGTCACAGAGTGAGTTACACTATTACAGCGGAAAGCCAGCTAGGAATTAGCTGTTTTTTTTGCTGCTAGAACCGTTCTCGAACGTATCTAGAACTATCGAGCTTTTGCAAAAAAGCTCGAGTTCTAGTTCGATCTAGAACAGCCCCCAAAATCACTCGAGCCGCGAACTGGAGAACCACGAACCACGAACCGCGCTCAACTCTACTCCTGAGAACACAGCTCCTTCACACCAAGAAGTGGGGAGCGGGGCCTGGACAGCTTCAAGCTTACGGGCCACTTGGACTACCAAAATCTGTGCACAGAGGCAGGCTCTGGACCATCAGGCAGTACTGCAGGGGACTGAACCCGGACGAGCTCCCCCAAGAGGGCAGCGGCACCCAGAGACTTGGTTTACGGCGTTGTCAGCATCTGCTTTCTTCCTGAGTGAGTACTTGAGCATCCCTTGGCCCAGCGAGCCGGCGCTCCCCTGCAATCCATCCCATCATCCAGAGTCCCAGGGCCTTCCCTACCCGTAGAGCGTAACATCATCTAGCTGCCCCCATTCCATCACCCCGGGTACTCCCAACGGCAGCGGCGGTAGTCCCTATTACCGCACAACACGGGTGGCGTCACAAACTATCTAATCCCCCTGTAAATAACCCCTCATTACGTTTTAGAGTGACCCTGAGCCCCCGGGTGCGGAGACCCTCGAGCCACGAGCAGCTACACCCGGATCCGAACATTTTGACCGCTGCTGGGGCGGTACATGTGAACACAGCCTTCTAGGCATAAATAAGCAATATGTCATAGAGTGACACATATAAATATAAGAAAATTCTGGTTGCTATGACTATGAATGAACAGTCCGGGGCATCTGTTGAATGAGCCTTACTGCCAAATGGGTGTGGCTAGGGGTGTGGTCAAAATTTGCTGAGTACGCCACAGACTTTATCCCTTTTTCTTTTCCTCAAAAGTTGGGAAGTATGCTTCTGGTACTGACCCTTGACAACCCTTCTCTCTTCCAGATCACTCCACCAGCCAGCAGCCAGTCTGTGGATGTAACCCATAAATAAGGAATAACGTTTGGAACACCATTCTAAGTCTGAACTGGGTGCAAAAAACCTAAAAAAAAAATCACTATATGGAGATAAGGTATGCACACCAGTGACTATGTAAGGGGAATACATGTAATAGCAGAAACTGCTGTGTGAATACTGACATGAAAAATCCAATAGCTATATGTAAGAGTGAAAATGTGAAAAATGGAATCTGCATTACTGCCATGAACATATGAATCAAGAGAAATTTAGCTACTGAATTGATCAATGCAATAGAGCCCCAACACTACGCCAAAGTATTTCTCTACGTTGGTGTGCATACCTTATCTCCATATAGTGATTTTTTTTTAGTTTTTTTGCACCCAGTTCAGACTTAGAATGGAGTTCCAAGCATTATTCCTTATTTGTTAGTAGTTTTTCGTTTGTGAACCCTCCCCAACCACACCTATTGCCAATCCACTTGATACGCATATATAGCCTGGGTCTCAGCTTCCCATACACGGTAAGTTTTTTAACTGCATGAGAGGACACACACTAGCTAGGGACCCCAACGTAGAGACATACTTTGGCGTAGTGTTGGGGCTCTATTGCATTGATCAATTCGATAGCTAAATTTCTCTTGATTCATATGTTCATGGCAGTAATGCAGATTCCATTTTTCACATTTTCATTCTTACATATAGCTATTGGATTTTTCATGTCAGTATTCACACAGCAGTTTCTGCTATTTCATGTATTCCCCTTACATAGTCACTGGTGTGCATACCTTATCTCCATAATGTGGATGTAACCCAGAGAACCCTGTGAAAATCTAGATCCCTATATAGTGGTGAAAAGGTAAAGGCCAGAGTTAAGCAAGGACCAGTTAAGCAGTAGATTATGTAAAGACTGTAATCCTATAAAATGCCAACGGTCACTGACAAAATGCTATTAAGGCCTAAGCCACACGGCGAGAAAAACAGTGTGAGTGGAGTGCTATAAAACATCGCATTCCACTCGGACCAATTCTAGCCTGTGTGTCAGCACACATGAGCGATTATTTACTCAGCCCTAATCAGACTGAGAAAACAATCGCAGCATGCTGCGATTGTAATGCAAGACTTTTTCTCTCGCACCCATTCAAGTGAATGGGGCTAGAGAAAAATCGCACTGCACTCGCAGTACACCGGTGTACCGCTAGTGCAGTGCGAGCATGGCAATAGCCGGCTACGCAGGAGAGAGGGAGAGAAATCCCTCCCTCCCCTCCTGAGAGCCAGCCCGCCCCCCCCCGCAGCTGAGGTCTGCTCGCACGAACGGACCTCAGTTGCAAGGACACACGCATGACACTCAGCTCTGCTGTACTGCCAGCATGAGCCGAGTGTCATGCAAGAGGATCACAGTAGTCCCCGTGTGGCCCCAGCCTTACCCCCAACTACAGTTTCTAGAGAGATATTATAGTTGTGTAGGGAATCTGAGGGCCCATATACTGTTTTGAGGGCTATGTGCAAGGCCATTATACTTTATATGGGGCATTATACAGTATGGACCATTGTGTGGGGTCCATCATACGGTGTGAATGTCAATACAAGATTCATACGATATGTATAAGTAAATGGTGTCAGGGGCCAACTCGAAATGAGATTAGCCCCCCACAGTATCTGGTATATCACTCCAAAGGATAGCTAAATAACAACATATGTGGCCAGAACAACCAAATTAAATAACCCAAAATAAATAAAATATATCCATTTTTTATTGGGACATATTTTAAAACACATATATCAAACAGTTAATTGAGCAGAGGTCACAAGGAGTTAATACATGAATATACCCCAGGAGGGGCAACAACCAAATGAACGTGATGGATTAAAGAGCATACAGTGCAGGTCAAATGAATTTACAAGTGACTGGGCAAATGTTCCAATACAAATAATCCAATATATTGTATCAGACACGATAAATCCATACATTTATCATCTAATGCGACTAAATAGTGCACAACTCACCCATAAGGAAGACCCACACACACAGCCCGACACATGATGGTGGGATTGGTTGTGTGAGGACCATTACATTTGAAATGATATGTAGGGTGTCGTTTATACTGTTTTGAGGAACATGTGGGGTAAATTATTCTGTTTAGGCCCCCTTCACGCGTCAGTGATTCTGGTAAGTATGTGCTTTTTTTTTTATACGTACCAGAATCACTGACATACGCAGACCCATTATAATCAATGGGTCTGCTCACACATCAGTGATTTTTCACTGAATGTGTCAACGTGCAGCGTACACACGTGTCCGTGAATCTGCATGGAGACAAGTCCATTTTTTTCTGGCATCACTGATGACCCACGGACCACATTATGGTGTGATCCGTGAGTGATCCGTGAAACACGTACCAGAAAAACACTGACATATAAAATAATAAACATTTTCAACTAACCTTTCCAGCGATTCGCTGTGCAGCCTCTGCTCTCTGCAGCTCCTGCCTGGCTCATTAATATTCATGAAAGCAGGAACAGACGACCCGGAAGTATCTGCAGAGAGTGGTGGGCGGACGCTGCAGAGCCGAGGAATTCAGCACCATGGACAGCAGGAGCAAAGGCAGGTGATTAATGTCCATTTGCAATCACGGATCACGGATCACGGATTGCACATGGATAACCCACGTGTGCCGTGAATCACGGAACACGGAGGGACATGTTTTACACGTCAGTGAAGAACGTCAGTGTTTTTCACTGACGTGTGATACAGGCCTTAGAGGGTTTTCTGGGGGATAATTCTAAAGTTTGGAGGGTTATGTGGGGAGCAATTATACTGTTTAGTTGGTTATGTTGGGGTCATTATACTATTGGATGGCTGTGTGGGAGGCATTATATTGATTGCATGGCTGTGTAGATGCCAATTATACTATTTATATGGCTATGTAGGAGCCAATTATACTGTTTGGAGAGCTATATGGGGGCCAATTATGCTGTTTAAAAGGCTGTCTAGGGGTCATTACAGTGCTTGGAGGGTTGTGTGTGTGTCTTTATACTGTTTGAAGGGATGTGTGGGGGAGCAATTATACTGTTTGTAGGGTTGTGTAGGGACAATTATTCTGTTTAGATGGCTATGTGAAGGCAAATTATACTGGTTGGACGACTATGGGGGAACCATTATACTGTGTATGGGCCATTTTTCAGTATGGAGTGTTGTGTAAGATCTATTGTTGTACGTATACCCTCTTTCACTTGTAAAGCGCCATGGAATAAATGGCGCTATAATAATAAATAATAATAATAATCTATCTTTCTGTGTGGAGGGTTGTATGGAGCCATCATACTATATGGGGGCCACCTCTTCTATATGGTTTTATTCCCCATGCTGTGGAATGCTAAAAAAAAAAATTAATCAAAGTTTGAAACAAAGGAATGTTTTTTACTTGAAGACAAAGAATATTTTTATATGTTTTCTGTTGGATCTTGTTGCTTTCCTTCTTTCCTGATTCTGGATTGTGTGGGCTGGCTCCCACCCTATTTCCCTGCGGATATCTTCCAATATTGGAAAGCACTCCCCTGACCTCCACGGACACCAGTATGCTGGCTAATAAACATTTTTTCATTGTACAAATTTATACTGTCATACAAGCTATACACTGACTACTTTACATTGTATCAAAGAGTCATATCTTCAGTGTTGTCCCATGAGAAAATATAATGAATTTCCAAAAATGTGAGTGCTGTACTCACTTTTGTGATATACAGTATTTTTTACTAGTGGCCAGAATGGAGGTAGTGGTTACAAAATAAATTCCCTACCCTACATTACAAAAGAAAACCATGGATTTGCAAGGTACTGTGTGGGGTTTAATTTTTCCTGTGGGTGATGCAGGAGAAAAATAGAATACTTACTGGCAGTCTTCCTCTCAAATAACAGCTGATTGCTAGGGATTCCAGTATGGAGTCAAGTAGATATTTTCAAAAGCGTTAGACTCCTATACGAGGGTCATCCCTCTAGAGATATTGTAATCATTTCAGTAAAATAAGTAGTTGATGTTGAGCGAATGCATCATAACTCTAGAGAAGACAGTAAGGACCTCCACCCACGTTGCAGTTTTGCTGCATTTTTTCTGTGTAGTTTTGTCACAAAACCTGAAGGGTTTCCTGTTGCTAGCCAGGGCTACCATCAGAGCATTATTGCCCTAATTGGTGTATGGGGTCCGGTGAAAAGAAGACTACGGCCTCAAGGTAATTACTGTTTAACCCCTGGGCCCCAGTCATAGCAGTAGCCTGCAGATACTTAAAATATGGTTGCAGCAGAGGGGGCCGGCTGTGTCTGACATCATAAGTGAAGTCAGACGTTGCTGGCCTGCCTTCTGTTGCTTCGGTCACTTTATGCTGAGTAATTGTGTGCCACCACATGGCTAATTTGCATGCGCTGCTCTTCAGGTGCGTTGCAAGCAAATCAGCCATGCATTGGCACCAAGGGCAGGCTGAACCAGGGGGCAGGGAGGCATATGCCCTATGCCCCATAGGATGGTCCTCAGGCAGCTGTTTAGCCACCAGTGGACCGGCACTGTACCTTGAATACAGGTGCCAAAGATTCTCTTAAGGCTGGGAGACTACGGTTCTCTTCATCTTGTATCCAAATGTATTTGCATCTTTGAGACGCAAATGCATTTAAATACATGACAAAAAGCAGTGAATAAGAACAGTGCACATCATCCTCAGCCTGACATGCAGCAGCCTCATGACCTCATCTCATTGCTGTTGTTGACATAGTGCCACGCAGAGAAGGTGAGGATGCAGCATAGAATTGGAGTAGCCAACGATTATATGCTCTAACATTTACTGAGGAGGGGAGGGGAAGGGGCATGGGGCAAATGGCAAAGTATTACTATGAGGGCACATTATAGGGCAATCAGGGAAATTGTGGAAATCTGTGGGGGATATTATACAGAGTGACTGTGTGTTGGGCGAATATTATACAGAGGGGCAGTGTTTGGGGTTGTTACATAGACGGGAATTGTAGGGATATTATACAGAAGGGCAGTGTGTGAGGGGGATATTATACAGAGGGGCAGTCTGGTAGAGATATTATGGAGAAGGGCAGTGTAGAGGATATGTTATGGAGAGAGGTGGTGTAGGGTGCTGTATTATTATTTTTATTAATTTTCTGAGGAAATACTTAATTTTATGGAACAATGTCAAGGGTGCCAGCACTTTCGGCCAAGACTGTGTATATATAGTGGGAAAAATAAGTATTTGATACACTGTCAATTTTGCAAGTTTTCCCCCCTACAAAGAATGGAGAAGTTTGTAATATTTATTGTAGGTACACTACAATTGTGACAGAATGCCCCCCAAAAATACAGACAATCACATTGTATGATTTTTAAATTATTAAGTTGCATTTTATGGCATGAAATGTTTGATACAATAGAAAAACAAAACTTAATATTTGGTACAGAAACCTTTGTTTGTAATTACAGTCAGATGTTTCCTGTAGTTCTTGACCAAGTTGGCCCACTCCTCCATACAGATCTTCTCCAGATCTTTCAGGTTTTGGGGTTGTCACTGAGCAACATTGAGTTTCATCATCCTCAAAAGATTTTCTATTGGGTTCAGGTCTGTAGACTGGCTAGGTCATTCCAGGACTTTGAAATGCTTGTTATGGAGTCACTCCTTAGTTGCCCTGTTTATCTGTTTCGGGTCATCGTTATTCTTTGTAAATGGGAAAACTTGCAATATTGTCAGTTTATCAAATACATTTTTTCCCATACTCTAACTCATTTTGACTTTTCTCTAAAATAGTGCTAATTCTCTACCATGGGGGTCAAAAATGCAACACACGGTAAGGACGACTCAGTGGTTACTATAAAATGTTTTTATTAGGCAGGAACAGGGAGGAAGGGGGATAGGTAAGCAATAGGCAATACAGGAGTACAAGGCAAGTAAATCAAATGGCATGTTTCACAGTTACTCTAGATGGATTTGGTACATGCAATTAATGAAGGTTATAGTAAACCATTTCTTTTAACAATAACCCTATCCCGATCCTTCCATTATGGTCAAAATATGCAATTAAACAAGAAAACAGACTTTGCCTAATTCTATCTATGTTAGAGGTTTATTAAACGTTGCCCAGATGTGTTGCAATACACTGCACCAACAGTTAAATTTAGCAATTAGCTTTCCTCTCTCTCAGTACCTTAGGTCAAGGCAGGAAGTAACAGCCTGGTTCTCTTGGATGCTGCTCTGGAACAAATATTCATTTCTTAGTCTCTGGTTTTCAATGTCCAGTGTTCGATTTTTAATCATGTAGACTTATCCTCTTCCAGTGACAGCATTCAGTATTCGGTCTTCAGGTTCCTCTGGTGCTGATACTCACGGACTTTGGATTCTTCTGGCAACTGTATTCGGTCTTCAGGTTCCTCTTTAGGTGATATTCAGTTCCATTGGCAATGGTATTGGTCTTCAGGTTCCTCTTTAGGTGATATTCAGTTCCATTGGCAATGGTATTGGTCTTCAGGTTCCTCTTTAGGTGATATTCAGTTCCTTTGGCAACAGTATTTGGTCTTCAGGTTCCTCTTTAGGTGATATTCAGTTCCTTTGGCAACAGTATTTGGTCTTCAGGTTCCTCTGGCGATGGTAGGCACTCTTAGGGTTTCTCTGGGCTAATTAATGCTCCAGATTATTCCCCTGCAGACGACACGGGTCTGCTTCCCTAATTGTTTTGGCACCAACTCCATCTTCCCACTGCTGGCCCAGCTTTTTAAATGTGGTAACTGAGCCACAGTTGTCACCTGACTCAGCGTCCACTTCTAACTCTTCCCTTGAGGAAACACACTCTTTACAGATCAGTTCCTGGTGACCCTGATCCTCCGGAAGATGGCAATGTAGGTGTACAAATGTGTTGGAGCAATAAATGAGAATCTTCTCCTGGCCACCCCTCACACTCCCAATCAAGGGAAACTGAGTATAAACTGCATAGATACCTAGTCTTGAGTGTCATTGTCATTCCTCTATATTTGTGATCCATTATTGTGTTTCCTTTAAAAAAATGCTTTTGTAAACCACATCTGGACCGTGGTGTATGACCCCAGGCTAAACTTCTTAACTAAAGGTGAAATTTAATAGAGACAAACTATTCAATAGAAACAAGCCCTATGTGTGCTGGATGGGGCTTTTGACTTTCTTCTAAACTATACGCTCATAAAAAAATATACACAGTACAAGTACTTACTAACAACATACTGAAAATGCCGGAGTACAGCAGCCACTGTAATGTGATCCCAGTAAGTGTTACAAATGATAGCTTTCTAATTGGTGCAAAGTGAGGCAAGGGGGCCTATTCTGTGTGTGTTGTGCATGATCATACCAGAAAACTCAATTTAACGTCATGAAAATAAATCATTTGTGCACATTTCTTAGGGAGGTTGATACGTCTGGACTCCTTTTTCAGTGTGTCCGCTATAAATAAAATGAGCCTTTTATTATGACCAGTAACTATATACACATGTGCTACTAACATTTCCTGACAAGCAATCATATGTGGTTTTTAATTATAAACAGAAAATATTTGTGGGGAATGAAACAGAAAAGCGGAGCGGTGCACACTCGAATCTAGATTTATTTATAACATTTTTAGTTATTTTTACTTTGGTACAGCACATTTTCCAAAAAAAGACACTTGTGTAAAGCGTGGATTTGTGTTTATTCGGAGCTTTGATATCACTGCAGGGTTCACCGCAGAGGTTTCTCTATTTCAGAATCTATAAAAGCATTCAATCTATAATTCCCAATCATGACACCTGCAATGCCATGTTAACACCGTTTGTTTTGTGACATTTTGGGCCAATTTTCAGACATCACATAAAAATACAATAAGTAAAAGCCACTTGGGGGTTTGTAATAATTAGACATGAGTGGCTCAAGCAATATTCTAATTCCCCTGTTTGCGTGGATCGTCCAAAGAAATTTGATTTGCAGAAAAGTTATTTTTTGTAAATTTAATGTTGTTTATTATGTTCTGGGGTCTCTCAAGACCTTGAGTGAGATGTGAGTAACATGCGAATGTCATTCCATATGTCATGTGAGTGCTATGCTAGTGCGTTATCCCACCATTCACCTAGCTCCGTATGACAACCGTATGCAATGCATTTTTTTTTTCTCAGCAACTATTATTCTACAATAATTTACAAATTTACAGGACCATTTACAGTATTCTATGCTACAGAAGGCTAATGTATATCTGTAAAAAAAACGGATGAGCCGTGTGATGTCCGTGCACTGGGCATTATGCATGCTTTTATTTGCCCAGTATGCCAAATTTTGCACAGGACAAACTTGCAGATACTGTATACTGTATGTTCTGCCATATTTTTTAACATTGGTGTGAGTGTAATGCGATTTTTTTCTTTAAGTACCCAAATTTGAGTGAGCCCTTTTTTTGTCTTGTTCTATCTACACTGTGTGCATAATTATTAGGCAAATGAGTATTTTGATCACATAATACTTTTTATACATGTTGTCCTTCTCCAAGCTGATGTGCATCTCTGTAATGAGGAGGGGTGTGGTGTAATGACATCAACACCCTATATAAGGTGTGCTTAATTATTAGGCAACTTCCTTTCCTTTGGCAAAATGGGTCAGAAAAGAGATTTGACGGGCTCTGAAAAGTCCAAAATTGTGAAATGTCTTGCAGAGGGATGCAGCAGTCTTGAAATTGCCAAACTTTTGAAGCGTGATCACTGAACAATCAAGTGTTTCATGGCAAATAGCCAACAGGGTCGCAAGAAGCGTGTTGGGCAAAAAAGGTGCAAAATAACTGCCCATGAATTGAGGAAAATCAAGCGTAAAGCTGCCAAGATGCCATTTGCCATCAGTTTGGCCATATTTCAGAGCTGCAACGTTACTGGAGTATCAAAAAGTACAAGGTGTGCCATACTCAGGGACATGGCCAAGGTAAGGAAGGGGGAAAAACCACCACCTTTGAACAAGAAACATAAGATAAAACATCAAGACTGGTCCAAGAAATATCTTAAGACTGATTTTTCAAAGGTTTTATGGACTGATGACATGAGAGTGACTCTAGATGGGCCAAGATGGATGGGCCCGAGGCTGGATCAGGAAAAGAAAAGGAAAGGAAAATCAGGAAAGGGCAGAGAGCTCCACTCTGGACTGGTATGGGCTGGTATCATCAAAGATGAACTTGTGGGACCTTTTCAGGTTGAGGATGGAGTGTAGCTAAACTCCCAAACCTATTTCCAGTTTCTGGAAGACAACTTCTTCAACCATCTTTTTAAAATTTTTCTTGTGTGTTTGTCTAAATAAAATAATAAAGAATTTAATGTTTCATGAGAATTTGGGTCATTTGAATTATTCGGAATTTCTTCAAGCAGTGGTAAAGGAAGAAGTCGGTATCGTTCAAGAAAAACATGATTTTCATGCAGTCATGAAAAAATCAGATTCCAAATTTTCAAATGTGCGCCTTTCTAATATTGACCGCTCAGATTCCAATAGAATTTAGAAATCGTTCAATAAACAATATATTTAAGAAAGTTAAAAAAAATAGTTTTATTTAACAGCACCCATTAATTCATTAAGTGGGAATTACTGGAATTGTACAAAAATGTATGTAAAGCCATTTTCACGTGAATGAGCCATGTTTACCTGAGGACAGGCAGCAGAAGGTGCCAGAAGCATTGCCCCAGGGGTGCTACTTTCCATACAGAACCTCACAGACTTCACCCAGACACTCTGTCAGGACTTTTAGACACAGCTGCCGGATAAAAAGTGTCTCCATAGGGAGTAGAATAGCTACCATACTGCTGTACTAACTGCAAATTTGGCACTGCAGTAGATCTATTAAGTAGGTGATACCTAATGTACCCAAGCTGTGTCATCATCCAGCAAAATTGTCCTTTTAATACAAGAAATATGATATGCTTTGTGGATCACAACGCAGGTATGTCTTACATTAGCATTTGTGTTAAGAAATAGCATAACATTTGGTTGATGTTTCACTGAACTGTTAGTAACTAATTTAAAGGTTTTGTATGAGGTTAGAAAAATGTTCTGCTGATTCCATTTGAGTTAACCCCAATCTGCAATATCAAACATCCAATGGATAGAAATGCTGCGGTTTTGGGGAACTCTTTTTACTTATTTCATGCAACTTCCTAAAGAATTGAAAAAAAAATCCTAAAAGTAAAAAAAAGGTCAAAACAAAATTCAAATTTACAGTCATTGAAAGGTAGATGTAAGGGGAACCAATACACATTAGACTAATGTCGGCTGAAGCCACCGATATCAACGAGTTTGGCTTACGGTCTAATGTGCATGGGGGCACCGGCCAACTGATGGTCAAGGGAGAAGTCGATCGTGCATGTCTAATTTTGGACTGCTGATCTCATTGTTCTCCCTGAGATAAAGTATATCACAAAAGTGAGTATACCCCTCACATTTTTATAAATACTATATATCTTTTCATAGGACAACACTGAAGATATGACACTTTGATACAATGCAAAGTAGTCTATGTACAGCTTGTAGGACAATGTACATTTGCTGTGCCCACTAAATAACTCAACACACAGCCATTAAAATCTAAACCACTGGCAATAAACGTGAGTACACCCTTAAGTGAAAATTGTCAAATCGTGCTCAGTGTCAATATTTTATGTGACCACTATTATTTTCAAGCACTGCCTTAACTCTCTTAGGCATAGAGTTTATTAGATCTTCACAGGAGCCACTGGAATCCTCTTCTACTCCTCCATGATGACGTCATGGAGCTGGTGGATGTTAGAGACCTTGCGCTTTTCCACCTGCTGTTTGAGGATGCCCCACAAATGCTTGATAGGGTTTAGGTCTGGAAGCATACTAGGCCAGTCCAGCATCTTTACCTTTCTTTAGCAAAGTAGTGGTCGTCTTCGAGATGTATTGGGGTCGTTATGATGGAATACTGGCCGGAGGCCCAGATTCTGAAGAGAGGGAATCATGCTCTGCTTTAGTATGTCAAAGTACATGTTGGCATTCATGGTTCCCTCAATGAACTGTAGCTCCCCACAGTTGGAAGCACTCATGAATCCCCAAAACATGACACTCCCACACTATGATTGACTGTAGGCAAGACACACTTGTCTTGCACTTCTCACTTGTTTCTGCCACACATTTGACATCATCTGAATCAAATCCAGTAGTCCATATCCTTAGTCTGTTTGTCTTCAGAAAACTGTTTTCGGGTTTTCTTGTACATCATGTTTAGAAGAGGCTTCCCTCTGGGATGACAACCATGCAGACCAGGTTGATGTAGTGGGTGGCATATGGTCTGAGCACTGACAGGATGACCCCCTCACTATTTTAACCTCTGCAGCAAGCTGGCAATACTTTTATGTATATTTTGAAAAGACAACCTCTGGATTTGATGCTGAGCATGTGAACTCAACTTCTTTGGTCGAGTATTGCAAGGTCTATTCAGAGTGGAACCTGTCTTGTAAAACCACTGTATGGATTTGGCCACCATGCTGCAGCTCAGTGTTGGCAATCTTCTTATAGCCTATGCCATTCTTATGTAGAGCAACAATTCTTTTTTGCAAATCCTCAGAGAATTTTTGGCAATAATTCAGGCTCCATTCAGGGTCATCTAGACCTATGCATTCTTCTCTTAAGGGTCAGTTCTTGGCCTCAGGAAATTTCCGGTATAATGCTGGCATTCTCTTTCTATATGGCCACTACGATTGACTCTGGTCTAGGGAATCAAATCTGTTGACAGGTCTCCTAGCTGTCTGGTAGTCATTGTTCCAAGGATTGTAGGGTGGAAATGTCTGGATAAATCAAGGATTGTCCTCTTGACTGTATTGGTGTTTCAGAACCTTTACTTATTTGCACAGGGTTGCAAGACTTTTGGTTATGTCCACCATTTGACTAGGAAGCACTTCAGTAGAGACTTGTACCTGCTGGGAAGCGCAGTGAACAATGATAGGTTTGGCACTGGCAGATACAGCATGTTCTTGGTTATTCCCACCTTTATATCCATCCCATGGACGTTGATTCAAATCAACAAGTTCTATGTGGATTGGCACAGGTCTGAGTGTTGTATTTGGTGTGCTCTGGATTTTAAAGAGAATGCCATAAAACTATTAAGTCCAGACTTAATACTTTTATGTCAGTCTCTTTAAAATACAGAAAATGATTATCAGGATGCTGTAGTGCCAGCATCCTCAACTGTAGCTTGAAAATCAGCAAGAAAAAGACCAAATTTAGTGGTAAAGAAAGAACATATACAATTTTATCAGAATAAAATTCTACTCTTTATTAACGTAATGGATGGTGGTATATGAAAAAAATGAGCCCTCATACAGCAAACTCCGAACTTACCGATGAGGTACGTATATACGGTAGTGAGCAAAGGTTTTGCATTTTTTTAAAAGTGTGATTACTTCTGTCTGGTTGTTGTGATGCCATATTCCTGGTGATCAATTGAAAGTGAATGAAGTTGTCATCATGCAAGACTCTAATTTTAGTAGTGGTGTAGTGGTATACATCTGCCATTCATCAGTGTGAACAAGCCGGTGTCTTTACTTGAGAAATGGATATATATTTTTAATCGAATTGATACAAATAAAGAAGCATTTTTATTTATCCCTTTGGAGTCCAGCTGGATCCTGTCCACTGTTTTGTTCTATTATCTTTTTGGCTTGCTGCCGTAATCCGTGCCGGACCAAAGGTGATTAGCAGGAGGATATATTCAGGCTTGTCTCTGCAGTGGTGAGCGTTTTTGTTCTTTTTTTTATATTTAACTTAGTACTTTGTAGCATAATCTCTTGCTTTAATTAATTAATTAATTAATTAATTGTGACTGGATCAAAAAGAGAAAGTGAGCTAGATTAAGTGTAGGAGGGTAGAGAATGTGTGGAGTTATGAGGCTGTGACAAAATTTCCTGGCGTGTATGGTCATTTTTTTCTTTAAAATAATTGGCCAGGCCATCGGCACTGAGGTTGGTGGTTGGGACCAGAACTCTTGGTCCAATAAGGGAATGGAAAGTATCAAAGAGTCATTTAGGATTGTTGGTTAGAGAGGTGATGAGGGTGTTAAAGAGCGCTTGTTTGGAAAGGTGAAGGGCAGCATTGTAAGTTTTGAGCATAAACTTATAATGGATGAAACCTTTGGCTAGATTGGATTTTCTCCACAGACATTCAGCGATCTACATTCATTACATTTATAAGACATAAAATAATCCAATGCCTGTGACTATTTAGTAAATGCCCCCCTTCAATAATCCTAACAAATTGCTTGGGTATGGTAAATCAAAAGACATTTTCAAAATCAGTTTTATGACATGATGAAGTACTAGTAAATGGCTGATCCCAGGACAGTGACTTTAATAGAAAATGCATTCACTTAAGTGCCAAGTCCTTGTCCCAGGATAACAACTGCAATTAATAAATAAATATCCATGTGCAAAAAATTACTTAATAGCATTAGGAAAAAATAGTTGTAATACAAAGGCAATAGCTATTTTAAATTCACAGAATACTCAGGACAAAACAGGCTTTAAAAACCTGGGGTGTACATAGGGCAGAAGTCCTAATTGGGCCCTCCGCCACTAAAAAAAACATAATATATGGTAGGGTCATAGAAGAGCATACCCCACAACTTTGCAGCCCTTATACAATTATTTTGTCCCTATTGAAGCCTCTTAGTGTTCCCACATACTAAGATACCCCTTTCATGACCCCATAAAGTATGATGCTAACAAATGTGCCCACCAAACACAGTAAGATACCTTAGTATAGTATAGTGAATTTCTCAACATATACTGTATGATGACTATAATGTTAAAACTCTTAAGGTCCCTTATACCACCCCCAAACTCAGCACTAGCACAGATCGCCAAGACATTATCTGATCGGCCTGAGAGTTTTGGTATTTATGACCAGGGGGATGGAGCAGCTGGGGGCAAATCTGTGCACACAAAAACGTTTCTTTGTTCTCTTAAGTAGAAAAGCTATTAACTCAGTTTTTAGGTGCCACGTAATGCTAGAAAAATGAAAAGCATGTCGGAATCCCAATGAAGCGCTGAATGCGGAGCACCATTTGGCTTTGCTAGGAGATCACTGCCTCACAGATGCTGAATAGGGTTTAGGTCTGGAGACATGCTTAGCCAGTCAAGTTTGGGGCAGTTATGTTGGAATACTGTCCTGCGGCCCAGTTTCTAATGGGAGGGAATCATGCTTTGCTTCAGTATGTCACAATACATGCTGGCATTCATGGTTTCCACAATGAACTGTAGCTCCCCACAGCTGGCACCACTCATGCAGCCCCAAACTTTGACACTCCCTCCACCATGCTTGACTGTAGGCAAGACACACTTGTCTTTGTACTCCTCAGCTGGTTGCCGCCACAAACGCTTGAGACCATCTGAACCAAATAAGTTTACCTTGGTCTCATCAGACCACAGGACATGATTCCAGTAATCCATGTCCTTAGTTTGCTGGTCTTCAGCAAACTGTTTGCAGGCTTATTTTGTGCATAATCTTGGAAGACTGTTCCTTCTGGGATGTCAGCTACGTAGACCAATTTGATGCAGTGAAGTATTATCCTAATTATTTTTTTATTTCAACATATTTTGCTATTCACCTATATTCCCCATTGGGATAAATTATCGAACAGCTTCTTTTTTTATTATAAGTTTACCATAGTGGTTTAATATTTAAATATATATTTATTTTTTCACTCATTGCTTACACCTTCTTTATATAAGTATTTATTTATAATTGCATTTTTTTCAGCACTTCTTGCACTAAATGTATTCTGCTTTTTAAGCCAATTATGTATTATTATTAACTCTTCATTTATTATTTATTTGTGGATGTCCTCCTGCTCCCTCTGCTATTTTCCTTTTTTATTTTATCTTTGTATGGCCAATTTTATGTGTTTTTATTCAGCATCAATAAATAAATTGGTTTGATTAAATTGGTATTATTTATTTTATTTATACTTGAGTATTTTGCGGGGATTATACTGTTTTTAGTCAAAATTATCTTTTTTCAGGGTGTTGGCAATCTTCTTATAGCCAAGCCCATCTTTCTGTAAAGCAACAATTCTTTTTTTCAGATCCTCGGACACTTCTTTGCCATGAGGAGCCATGTTGAACTTCCAGTGACCAGTATGAGCGATAACACCAAATTTACCACACCTGCTCCTCACTCACACCTGAGACCTTGTAACACTAATAGGAAAATGGCTAAATGGGCACAATTTGGCCATTTTCACTTCAGGGTGTATTCACCTTTGTTGCCAGTGGTCTTGACATTAATGGCTGTGTGTTGAGTTATTTAGAAGGCACCAAATTTACCGTTATACAAGCTGTACACTGACTACTGTACATTGTATCACAGTGTCATATCTTCAGTGTTGTTTCATGAAAAGATATAATAAAATATTTACAAAAATGTGAGGGGTGTACTCACTTTTTTAATATACTGTAGCTGTCTGAGGAAGATTGTATATCCTAACTTTAGTTTGAGTTTGATAGGATATTGCATAAAGGGTGCCCAAAATGTTTACCCCCTGAGGACTAGTTTATTTTGAGCCTTAGGGACCATGTCAATTTTTGTTTTGTTTTTCCCTGTATCATTTGTTGAGCCAAGACTCTTTTGTATTTTTCACTCATTTACTTGTATGATGGCTTTTTTCTTGCAGGCCAAGTTGTCCTTTACAATGGTAATATTATGTTTTTCTGGGTTTTTTTTAACCAGATTTGCATGATATTACCCAGCTTCTTTAGGCCAAAAAGACATTTCAGACATTTAGATATCTCCCGCAAAGCAAGAACAAAATCTAAAGCCTGCTTTACATGTTGCAATTTCGCATTCGATATAGTATGCGATTTGCAACGCCCCCGTCGTATGTGTGGCACGTTAAATTTGTTGAACGTGCCGCACAAACGATTAACCCGCGTCACACGTACTTACCTTCCATACGACCTCGATGTAGGTGGCGAACGTCCACTTCCTGGAGTGGGAGGGACGTTCGGCGTCACATCGACGTCACGCGGCAGCCGGCCAATAGAAGTGGAGGAGCGGAGCTGAGCGGGACGTAAACATCCGCCCACCTCCTTCCTTCCGCATTACAGGCCGGGAGCCGTAGGACGCAGGTAAGATCTGTTCATCGTTCCCAGGGTGTCACACACTGCGATGTGTGCTACCCCGGGTATGATGAACAATCTGACGTTCAATTCATGAGGAATGAACGACGTGTGTGCGATGCACGTTTTATCGTTCAATCGCAATCGCAAGTAGCTGTTACACACTGCAATGTACCTTACGATGCCGGATGTGCGTCACTTACGACGTGACCCCGCCGACACATTGTAAGATACATTGCAGCGTGTAAAGCGGGCTTAACCTATCTAATAGTCACATATCATTTACCCGAAATTATTGAGTTTCTATAAGTAGTCAAAAGCACTGTAGGCTCTGAAGATATGGTGTTTCTTGTGTGACGCCCTGGACTAGCCAGGTAGTCACATACATACCAACATACACACCCCCCCACCCTAGACAGTTACACCAGTCAACCAAAAACCCTTGTTGCCTCCCTCCAGGGTCTGATGTCCACACCAGGTGGGGCGGAGCCAGGCGGTTGGCCCCACCCACCGAGGAGTTCACAGGCCTGGAGGTGGGAAAAGAGACAGTTTTGTTCAGGAGGTGAAAGAGAGAGGAGTAAAACGTCTGCGTGTGCCTGGGTAGGAGCCCAGGCACTGACAGCAAGGTTGGCAGACGGTGGTGGCCGTCTGCAGGAGGTAGTGGACCTCTGCAGAACCGTAGGACCGGGGTCGGGCGGTGGCCCGCCGGTACCGAACCGGGGAGTGGAATGAAGCTAAGCACACAGGCAGGGCCATTGGACCCCGACCAGGCTTGGAGCCGCCGACCCATCCATCCAGCCGTTTGGTTTACCAGAGACTCTGTCATTGACTGTCTGAGTGAGTACAGGAGTGCCATCCGGCACCGCGCCGTGCTGTCCCTGCAACCCTGCACTCCCAGCCATCCAGCCTTCCCGTATCACCACCGGGCCCCGGGATCACCAACCCCTACCTACGGAGGGGACAACATCCTCGCTGCTCCCTACCATCTCTCCCGGGATCCCCGTCACCAGCAGCGGTGGTGCCCTCATCACCACGTCCCGTGGGTGGCGTCACGAACTCTCTCCCCAAACAAACCATCTCTTTTCACTCACGGGTGAGGAGCGCTGCTC
Source organism: Anomaloglossus baeobatrachus (assembly GCF_048569485.1). Classification (NCBI taxonomy): domain Eukaryota; kingdom Metazoa; phylum Chordata; class Amphibia; order Anura; family Aromobatidae; genus Anomaloglossus; species Anomaloglossus baeobatrachus. The sequence goes on along the minus strand of NC_134359.1, from coordinate 111,325,924 downwards.
GAGTCCCCGGGTCTAGCCCACCGTTCGAGCCACCGAGCAGCAGCAGCAGAAGCCCTGGACCCAAGCGTGGCGAGCGTGTCCCCTCCGCCCGCGACAACTTGGCGTCACGAACAGGATAGAACGTGTGCCTTGCAGTCCCCGCTGGTGGCGTCCGGCCGAAAAATTTGAAGCGCCGCCATCTTTGGCGTGAAGATTTCCCGCTCAAGCATCTTCCCCGAGCAGGGAAGACGCAAAAAGCAAAGTCCCGCCTCCAAAGAGGAAGTCCTAGAAAGAACCAAGGGGGGCGGGTGAGAGCCTGCCTCATGTAACTGAGGACATAGGAAGCAGGGACGCCAGGACTCTGCTACACATCCGGTTCCTGGGAGCAAAAGTGCTGAAATGTCCGTCCCGTCCAGCCACGCAGAGGTCCCAGAGCCCATGCTAGGAACAGCGGCGTGGGTGGAGGCTTGGACCGCGCAAATGTGCTGCTGCCTGCAAGCCCAGGTCCGATTTTTGATGGAGCGGTGGGTGGCCAAAATGGAGGAGGTGGCGGCGGCCGTGCGGAGACGCGAGGTGGAGGCAGTGTTGAACGAGTGGGTAAGCGACCCACGCCCCTGTGTCCCTGAAGGACCGGCCGCTGTGGCTGAGGGGCCCGGTCTGTGCCCGCTCACCCTGCTGCCTCCCCCGCCACCCGCACCGGCTGTTGCCGCCTCGCCACTAGGCTCGCTGTCCCCAACACCGGCAGCGGAACCCAGTCCGTCCGCCCTGGAGTATCAGCCTGTTGGCGTTGTCCGTGAATGGCCCGCATCCCTCCCGCTGCCATGGAAGATCCCGCGGGAGGTGCCTGTCCGCGACAAGAAGCCGTCGGCCCCGTAGGCAGCTGCATCCGAGACCGTCCCGGCCCCGGCAGTCCGTCCGGCTACCAGAGAGGTGAAAGCCGTGAACCGGAAGGCCCAGCAGGTGAGGCCTGCTGTCCCTGCACCCCACGCCTCGGCTGAGGCTGCGCCGGGTCGTCGCTGCAAAGCAGCAGCCCAGGTCACGTCACCGCAGGACCCCCACAAGAGAGTACCGGTCGTGGCCGGTGTGGGCGCAGTCCAGCGGGGCCCGACCCCCGCGCAGGGGCAAGCAAACGCCCCTTATTGGGACAGGGAGCCGAGCCCGCTGGGCCAGGAAATTGCCGCTAGAGAGCAGCAGAAGACCGAAATGCTGGCACGCGTCATAAAGGAGAAGGACAATCTCTGCAATGCCACCTTTCGGGTGCGGGGCCAGGTGTACGAAGGCCATGTGAGGTGATTTGATCCTCAGCGGGGGTACGGCTTTGTGTACGAACCGGGCCTGGAGGCCGAGATATTCGTGGCCCGCCGAGATGTGAACTCTCACCTGCCAACCGGTCACCCTGGTCGCGACGTACAATCGGGCGACTTAGTGACTTACACCCGCCACTGCGGGGAAAGGGGCTGGTTTGCCCTGGATGTCAAGCAGAGGGTAGGCCGCAGTGCCCATAAACAGTCCCAGTCCCCTCCCCCACCGTGCCGTCCGGATGTTGAGTTGGAGGAGGCCTATGAGGAGGGTGACCTCAAGTAATGGCAGCGGTCCACCGTTGTAACCAAGTTGTCCCCGCTTTTGACCCTCAGCACTTTGTTTTTCCGATCAATGAGCGTAAATCAAGCCGAAGTCTCACCTGATCAGCAACCAGTTGATTATCCCAGCTGTTGCCGACAAGTTGTCCCTGGAGGGAGTCTATGTGTTTTACCGCCCACATGAGAAACTGCTCATGAACATGGCCGATAACTAGCAGGCCACCCACAAACTCGTGGGTTTGTAAATAATTAGTGGGCCGGTTTCCGTTCCGTGCTGCCTCCGGAGAGGCAGATTGGAGAAAGGGCCCGCAGCAGAGGAGGCTGGGGCCCGGCCACCACCAGGACCGGTGGCCATCCTCCGGGGGTCAGGGGTCCCACCTGGACGTAAGGTCCCCTGAAGTGACAGCCGGGTGCGAGACACCGTACCCGTTCCCGCTCGGGTAACCTGGACCAGGACTGGGGAAGAGGGGTGCTGCCCGTTTCTTAGGGGCAGCACCAAGGGCTAGGTTGCTTGGGTTGGGAAGTGGATGACCATGAACCCGTCCGTTTTAATAAAAATGTTTACCATTTGCAATGTTAAAGTACCGTGCCTCCTGTAAGGGAAGAACTAAAACATGCTTATGTTGAATGTTTATATGTTAATTTATCTTTTTCAGAAACAAAAATAAAACCGGTGATGGACGGGCAGCCCGCGGACGGTCTGCATTTTACCAAGGTGGGGAGATAAGGTATGCACACCAGTGACTATGTAAGGGGAATACATGGAATGGCAGAAACTGCTGTGTGAATACTGACTTGAAAAATCCAATAGCTATGTGTAAAAGTGAAAATGTGAAAAATGGAATCTGCATTACTGCCATGAACATATGAATCAAGAGAAATTTAGCTACTGAATTGATCAATGCAATAGAGCCCCAACACTACGCCAAAGTATTTCTCTACGTTGGGGTCCCTAGCTTGTGTGTGTCCTCTCATGCAGTTAAAAAACTTACCGTGTATGGGAAGCTGAGACCCAGGCTATTTATGCGTATTGTATGGATTGGCAATAGGTGTGGTGGGGAGGGTTCACAAACGAAAAACTACTAACAATAACGAATAACGTTTGGAACACCATTCTAAGTCTGAACTGGGTGCAAAAAACCTAAAAAAACATCACTATGGGGAGATAAGGTATGCACACCAGTGACTATGTAAGGGGAATACATGAAATAGCAGAAACTGCTGTGTGAATACTGACTTGAAAAATCCAATAGCTATGTGTAAAAGTGAAAATGTGAAAAATGGAATCTGCATTACTGCCATGAACATATGAATCAAGAGAAATTTAGCTACTGAATTGATCAATGCAATAGAGCCCCAACACTACGCCAAAGTATTTCTCTACGTTGGGGTCCCTAGCTTGTGTGTGTCCTCTCATGCAGTTAAAAAACTTACCGTGTATGGGAAGCTGAGACCCAGGCTATTTATGCGTATTGTATGGATTGGCAATAGGTGTGGTGGGGAGGGTTCACAAACGAAAAACTACTAACAATAACGAATAACGTTTGGAACACCATTCTAAGTCTGAACTGGGTGCAAAAAACCTAAAAAAACATCACTATGGGGAGATAAGGTATGCACACCATTTTTCACATTTTCACTTTTACACATAGCTATTGGATTTTTCAAGTCAGTATTCACACAGCAGTTTCTGCTATTCCATGTATTCCCCTTACATAGTCACTGGTGTGCATACCTTATCTCCCCATAGTGATGTTTTTTTAGGTTTTTTGCACCCAGTTCAGACTTAGAATGGTGTTCCAAACGTTATTCGTTATTGCATTTTACCAAGGGGGAGTGTGACGCCCTGGACTAGCCAGGTAGACACATACATATCAACATACACCCCCCCCCACCCTAGACAGTTACACCAGTCAACCAAAAACCCTTGTTGCCTCCCTCCAGGGTCTGATGTCCACACCAGGTGGGGCTGAGCCAGGTGGTTGGCCCCACCCACCAAGGAGTTCACAGGCCTGGAGGCGGGAAAAGAGACAGTTTCGTTCAGGAGGTGAAAGTGAGAGGAGTAAAACGCCTGCGTGTGCCTGGGTAGGAGCCCAGGCACTGACAGCAAGGTTGGCAGACGGTGGTGGCCGTCTGCAGGAGGTAGTGGACCTCTGCAGAACCATATGACCAGGGTCGGGCGGTGGCCCGCTGGTACCGAACCGGCGAGCGGAGTAAAGCTAAGCACACAGGCAGGGCCATCGGACCCCGACCAGGCTTGGAGCCGCCGACAATAGTCAAATCCGAGTGTGACAGGAACCCCAGGGGTCTCCCAACAACCAAGACCCGACAGAAGGCAACAGTCCACACCGAGAGGATATACAGCCACTGCCACAGGCTAGAGATCCAAGGGCCAGCGCCTGCGTGCAAAATGGGCTCCTACGGCACCTATATGCTGGGGAACGGACAACCGGTGGGCAACCACAGGAGTCAGAACATTCTACCAGGTGCAGGGAAAGACAGCCACCATCAGCCGTCCGGGGAGAGCACAACACTGCAGCCGGTTGTGGGACCCGTCCATCCAGCCGTTTGTTTTACCAGAGACTCGGTCATTGACTGTCTGAGTGAGTACACCAGTGCCATCCGGCACCGCGCCGCGCTGTCCCTGCAACCCTGCACTCCCAGCCATCCAGCCTCCCCGTATCACCACCGGGCCCCGGGATCACCAACCCCTACCCATGGAGGGGACAACATCCTCGCTGCTCCCTACCATCTCTCCCAGGATCCCCGTCACCAGCAGCGGTGGTGCCCTCATCACCACGTCCCGTGGGTGGCGTCACGAACTCTCTCCCCAAACAAACCATCCCTTTTCACTCAGTGCTGCTCGAGTCCCCGGGTCCGGCCCACCGCTCGAGCCACCGAGCAGCAGCAGCAGAAGCCCCGGACCCGAGCTTAGCGAGTGCGTCCCCTCTGCCCGCGACACTTGCTATATGTGAAGATGGTTTGCTAAGTATTAAAGTACCACTACAGCATTTTATGTTAATTTCACAGCTGGATTTATGCTTAAAATCTAAGTCCCATGTAATTGTTGTCTTATACTCACTTTCTGCCATCATCTTCTGTTATCACCGCTGCTTTGGACGGTCTCTGGGGATTTTTGACCTGCCAGCAGCTCCATTGTTTCATAAAGAGAGCTGTATTTTTCAACTCAATGTAACTCTATGAGAGCCTCGTTCCAGCCTTATTCTGGGCTCATAGACTTGCACTGAGCTCTTGTGACATAATTTCTATCTTCTGGCTAGTTAGAAGTTACAGGCACATGATGGTGCCACGAGACTAGAACGGCACCGAAAAATGATGAAAACACCGAAAGTTGAATATATGACCGGGGGCAGGGGACTTAAATTTATAGCACCACTAAAGCGGTGAAAATAAAAGCTGCAAGTGCATGAACCATTCTGTTGATTCTTACTAACCCACTAGATTTTAGGAAGAGGAGGCAAGTGCAATTTATATATAAGTTTTAGACACCTGTCCCGGGTCTGGGCTCTGCACCCTTCATCCCTATATGCTAGACTTTCATGTGCTCTACATCAGGGTATACAAGCAGCCCGGAGAGCTCTGATGTGATATTTCACCTAGATCTATATAAAACCATAAAACCTTCCAAGACACACAGCTTTGTCTTGGTATTACAACTTTAGTGTTCTTAGGACTTTAAGTTTATTTTCAGCAACCTGTGTGTGATCTTCAGGACGTTTCCTCTTTGTTTGTGGCTTCCAGTACCTCTGCAACCTCTCTGCAGTCTCCAGGATGTCTCCTTGATGTCTGTGGCTTCCGGTTCTTCAGTTACCTACTTGCCTGCAGCTTCCTGTTGCACAGCAACCTGTCTGCAGTCTTCAGTATGTCTCTGGCTTCTAGTACCTCTATAAGTCTGCTTTCACACTACGTTTTTTTAACATGCGTCATGAACGTTTTTTTGCTGTAAAAGTTGATCCTTTTTATACAAAGAAAAACGCAAGCAAACGCATGTGTTATTTTGCAGGATCCTGTCACTTGAAGTTCATGGGCGGGCATTAAAGTCATGTGATTGGGAGTGAGGGGAACTGAACGTGATAGACTGGGAGCTGGCATCTAACAGCTGCGGACGCTGGTAACCAAGGTAAACATCGGGTAACTAAGCTAAGTGCTTTGCTTGGATACCTGATATTTACCTTGGTTACGAGCGTCCGCAGCTGCTAGGAGCCGGGCTGCCTGCTCCCTGCACACGTAACCAAGGTAAACATCAGGTAACTAAGCAAATTGCTTTGCTTGGTTACCCGATATTTACCTTGGTTACGAGCGTCCGCCGCTCTCAGGCGGGGGAGAGAGAGAGGAGAGAGAGGGGGGAAAGAGAGGGAGGGGGAGAGAGGGAGGGGGAGAGAGAGACTGATTATGCCAGGCTGGTTTCTGGGCATGCTCTGTAGAGCAAGCAGGATCCTGTCTATTAGCATGCCAGCGTTCACATGCGTTTGCCTGCAGTATAGTCAGGATCCAGTGAAAAACAGTAATTGGACGCAGCTCAAAAATGCTACAAGTAGCGTTTTTGAAAAAAATTAAAAAACTGCAAGTCGCTGGATCCTCACTATAACGCACGCAAACAAACGCATGTGAACGCATGTTGACGCGAGTCCATTGCAAATGCATTGAAATGAAAACACATTTGCACTGGATCCGTTTTTGCGTTAAAAAAAGTTCATGACGCATGTTAAAAAAACATAGTGTGAAAGCCGCCTAACCTGTTTGCAGTCTCCAAAATATGTTTTGGCTTTCTGCAGTTTCCAGTTCTTCAGTAACCTACTTGCCTGGAGCTTCCTGTGTCAGCAATCTGCCTGCACCCGGAAGTGGCACGCACCTGCACCTCCTGCCTCACTCATGGTCCCCCTTCTTAAAGCAGCACTCACCCACTGACCAATGCAGCAGCCAGCCAGGACGCTCCTACCCAGACACAAGTATGTACCACTCTACCACCAATAATACCACCTCCTCACTTGAGCCTCACTATGTTTTTTGTGACCACAGGCACTGTCCAGCGCTCCCTCCAGGTCACCTGACATCCCCATCTCCTCTCAGTGGTATGTGAATGTGCTTTTGTCTCCTGTTCTATGGTGAACCATCTGGGATCTACTGATAACTTCTCTAATCTCATAGATACCCCTCAGGATCTGTCCTGAAACACATGTAGCTGGCACTGACGTGAAGTAATCCGGGACAGAGGGTAACATATCATGTGGATTTGTTTGCTCCCTCTTCAGTTATTTTGCTGATTTTCATACATATCCTGCATTCCCCACAACAGATTCCTCCTCTGATCCAACTGAAGGCATTTACCTTGCTACACCACTGCGTTATGCACCTCCTTACTTTTTATAACAGGTACATAGCACCAGATTTGTTTACTGCCCTTATTAGCATCCGTTACCCTCCTCACATTGAAAACTTCCCCTTTTCCTTTCCCTCCTTTTTGAAGGCTTGTTACTTATTAGTCCCATCCTCAGTGATCCGGCTATCCTGCTTTAAACACCTAGATAAGCTGCTACTGCCCGGTTTACCCTGTCATTACAGGTACTTTACTGAGAATTTTTTTACCCTCTGTATACCCATATACTTAGTATACACATGGAGACTCGTACAAGTGCACCTTACTATCCATTTTTTTCATTAGCACATCCCTCATGATACTATACATTTCATATTAAGCCCACCCCGTCCTGCAATATATGACCAGGTATGATCTCTGATAGATTACACCGAACAAACGACTGCTTAATGCATCTTCTTACATTTCTTCGTCATTAATTTTGACTTCTTTCATTTAGACTACACTTTAGTCTCCCGCTTCCTTAAGACATCCTAATACGGCTCCTCCCGATATCATAGTATTACCTATGTGGAAACTTTGTCACATAGTTACAGGTATCTATGAAATGTCCCAGATTGCGTTGTATGTCACGTATTACCTAACCTTCTAAATTGCTCCTCTGTTTTTTGTTTAGTACCTAAACTAGCATCTTCATGCCTATGATGACCCCATGCGGTTTCGCCTTTGGTGCTATTTGATTACTGACTCCTAATGTTTTAGGTATGTTCATGTATGTATTGCCTATCTGTCACTGCATCCATCCATGGTTCTAGATGTTCATATGTTCACTGAAATTTCCTGTGAAATTATTAAACAATTCATGGGTATCATGTGCTCATACGTACCCCTATGGACATACGATACCATTCCAATGAGACTAAAATTTTGTACTGTAATGTTTATCATGCTACGATATCTCATTGTACAGATATCTCACCTGTATACTTTTTTTCTCTTATAATATGATGTTTTTTCATGTTGTACGTTGTATCATGCTGCGATGTCTTATCTGTACAGATATCTTGTAATTTTTCCTCTCATAATATGATGTTTTTTCTTTCCTGTTTTCCTCACCAGTCTGATAGAACCCTTGAGAAAGGTCCTATTTGGACCGAAACGTGGGGACAGACTTTACTTTTTGTGTTCAATAAAAACTCATTCAGCACCACCCAAGACTTTCTGCCTTATTTTCTTTAAGGTGTGCCGGAGCTATATTTCTATTTTCAGTTTATTTGCTGTCTGTGCATTTTATTCTTCACTCTTCTGCTGCACCTTGCCCGTGGCCTATATGCTCACCCAGGCCTTGAGTAGAGAGTATCTACCTAATCTAGTGAGAGCCTAACAATAGGGTATACCGGCTCAGAATACTAGTTCGGTTAGTGATGTAAAGTGGCTTGCCAGCGGCCAAAGCAAGGCAAGAATTTTCAACCCCCTTATTCATGGACCATTACCACTCTCAGAGTCCCTTCCACCACTCCAGTATAGAACCCTTTGTCTGCCAAGAACGTACAATATGATTTCAACACGTTATGAATTTTTCACAGATGTTGGTAACAACCCACCCAGTCCACACAGGCAAACAAGTCAAAACATAGATATCCATAAATAAGTGATGTGTAATACTGACACAGGGAAAAAGTACTGAACATGCTGAAATGTATTTAATAGTTTGCACAACAACCTTTATTGATTATATGAAAGCTTCAAGATGTCTCCTGTATGGAGAAACTAGTTGCATGAATTACTCATGTGTGATTTTGGCCATACTTCCACACAAACAATCTTCAAATCCTGAAGGTTCTGTGTGCTCCTTCTATCAATTCTGAGCTTTAGTTCCCTCCAAAAATGTTCTATTGGATTCAAGTCAGGTGATTGAGTTGGCCATTCTAGCAGCTTAATTTTCTTTTTCTGACACCAGTTGAGAGTACATTTGGCTGTGTGTTTAGGATCATTGACTTGCTGAAATGTCCACCATCATTTAATCTTCATCATCTTGGTAGACAGCAGTGTAAGAGTGGTGGACTATTGCTGTCTTCATCCTGCTCTTGAAGAGATCATTCATGTTGTGCAGTGTGATGTGAATAATGATGTAGCGCCAGCGTCCCTGCACTGCTCGCCCTGCTCTCTGCAAAGACGCCGACTCACTAACCACTGTGGCTGGCCCACACCACGCTGCCTGGCTTCACTACCATCCTCCACGTGGGTGTCCTCTGCTTCCCTCTCTTGGGGCACAGGTCATCTGGGAGTGCTCCTATTTCATGCGCTTGCACCACTGCCCTTGTCTTAAAAGTGTGCCATTTCTCGGAAGTGCCTCTCAGCCTATTGCTGAGAGGCACTGGGTACTTGGCAGTCTCCCACTAGAGGCGGTGCCTGATCAACATGATTAGTTAGTTAGTGATTTGTTCCCTAACCAGCTAGTTGGCAGGAACCCTTGTCCACTGCCCGGTCCTTGCCTATACCAGTGACTGTGCCTTTCCACCCTTGCTGTGCTTTCTGCCTCATTTATCCTGGTGGTTCCTGTCTACACTAATGACTGTACCTGTCCATCCAGGCTGTGCTATCTGCCCCTGCCATCCTGGTGGTCCCTGTCTACACTAGAAACTCTGCCTGTTTGCATCTATGTCCGTCCTTGCCCTGGGGGTCAGCTGCTAAAGTCCTGGTCACTGCTCTGGAAGTGGCACCTGGAGTCTGCCTCATGATGGGCATTTAGTTAAGCCCCTCCCACTAAAGGGTAAGTTCAGGGTCCCCTGTGGTCCAGCGGGTCCACTCCTGCTCATCGCTTTACCATCTCCACTGGCGTGAGTTAGAAATGTCTTGCATGTTTTGTAAATATTGTAATATGTGATCTATGATGATAATGTGTGAATTGTAATGTACTGTGATGTATTGTAATGTGTTCTTGTGTAATGTATACTGTATACCATAGCCTGTGATATGTAGTAATGTTAATGTGTAATGTTTAGTATGTCATAGCACTTGTGTAGGACATTATCAGACTATAGGATAAGCAACAGTTAAGTGTTGGGGCTGGCCAGCAATGGGAAGAGCTAGTTGATAGGCTAAGAAATGGTTCATTCTATAAGAATATGTTAAGTTTAGAGAGTGAAGAGTTAGTGAGTCAAAGTTATGGATGGATAATCTGTAGGTCATGAGGTCACATACAGTAGGTGGATTGTGGCAGCAAAGGGAAGGAAGGAAACTGGAGAAAAGGGAGTGTGATGGACTATGGTGATGGTACCACTGATCCGCACTCTTGTAGGCCCCCTTCACACGTCCGTGAAAAACCACGCACGTTTTTCACGGACGTGTCAGAGATGCATTTTGCCCTCCGTGACCCGTGTTTATGGACTACATGTGTTCTCCGTGTGTTATCCATGATAACACACGGAGAACGGGAACTTTCTACTCACCTGTCCCTGGCGTCGCTGTCCGTGGTTCTGATCTTCGGTCTCCAGCCCTGCCAACTCCCCGCTGCTGCTGCTTCCGGGTGCAGTGAAGTGAATATTCAATGAGCATAATGAGCGGCGGTCGGCAGCAAGTGACAGCAGCGGCAGAGACAAGAGGGCTGGAGAAGGAGAGTAAAGGTTGTTTTTTTTTCCTCAGACACGTGTGTTTTCTCCAGCGCGTGTCACACGGAACACCTCCATGTGGTCCGTTTGCGTTCCGTGTGACATCCGTGATGCCGGAGAAAAACGGACATGCTTCCGTTTTTAACGCACCAACAAACGTATCACGTCCATGGACACACGCACCGTATGGAAAAAACGAAAGTGTAACTAAATACATTGATTAACGTTGGAGTACGTGTGCCCCTTTCTCCGGTACGTGCATGAACGGACCTAACACGCACCGGAGGCACGTGCGTTTGAAGGGGGCCGTAAGGTGACTAGATGAGGAGCCACTGAAAGGGAAAGTGACTGTCATAAGTGTACTGTAACACTAGCTTGCGCTGAAACTCACAGAACCAGTAATATCTAAAGCAACCCAGTGAGAACAAAGACTGTGTCTGAATATGCCTTGTAGAACTTTGCCAGCCCACAAGACACAAATCCACACACCTAGCCAAGACCAGCTTTTCCAAGTGGCATGGTAGAGTGTCCAGAGTCAATCCCTCACTAATGACTACTGCCCCGCAATACCCTACACTTATCGTAGATGGCAAGACCAAGCCTTGCCACCAGAAGATCTGAAGGCACGCAGAAGATTAAAGATGGCGACCATGGTATGGTCGAAAAAGGTGCTGAGCATAAGCTCTAAGATGGCAGACAGTGACACAGCTCCTGAAGAGAACTTCGTCCATTATGGATGTTGGATAAGTGAAACGGAGTGAAAATCTTGCAAGACCTTGATAAGCTATGCCCAGCAAAAGGAGTGCTATGCCTGAAGATTCCAGCCCATGACGATTTGTCAGATAAAGTGGAAGGAAAATGTCTGCCCTTTGCAAACTGATATTGTAGAATGGGCGGAGCCCTGCAGAAAATGGGAGGGCCAGCTGAAAGAGACACTATCCTGTCTGAGGCCGATCTGGCAACTGTGGTACAAGCGGGATGGTGCCATTTTGTGAAAAGGAGTTAGAATAGAAGGAGAGAACTCTAACTGGAGCCTAAAAGATCCAGGGTTGGCCCAACTCTGTGAATAGGGAAAATAAAGCTGCATTAATCTTGCAAATTAATAGCTCAGATGACTCTTCAGTGAGAGTAAATGGACAATGGACTTATAGTACCATTTCAATGTGAATGGTTGAAAAGAATTATCCACCTGGGACAAGGCATGGAGTAGAGGACAGCAATGAAAGGAGTGTTGTGGCTGCTGACTGGACCCAGGTGCAACTGATACAGAGGAGACAGGTCAGGTGATGCTTTCAGTTGCTCGGTGGACTGCTGTGGTCCAGGTGGCCTTTTTCTGTGGGTTGGGCATATTGTCGACACCAGAGCCCTAGTGACGTGCTGACCTACTTAAGAGAAGGATAGAGTCGGATACCTGGGGGTCCTTGCTGTGCCAGTTGAATCCCCAGACCGTTATAGTTTCTTAGCCCCTGAATATCTTAGGAACCAGTTAAATCCAGGACTCCCATGTTGTTGGCTGCGGACAGTCAAAGTTTTTTGCTTTGCTCCACCCCTTTTTTTCTGTTGGACTGCGGAACTTTAAGCTGCAAGAGGATTCTATACCCCTCACCCTGGACTTTGACCCAAACCCTCATGGACTGTGTCCCATAATAGACTTTGTCCCCAAGCCGCTTTATGGACCTTGCCCCATGCATCCCTGGACTTTTTCTCTCATGGATTGTGTCCTTGCCATAGGACTACTGTGGGGGAATGGATGAGAAGATGACCAAACTGGATTGAAGAAAACGGGACTGTGCCCTAGAACTGAGAGGGCTACTTGTGTTGGCCTAAGGGGCCCTTGTAATAAGAAGTTGGACTCTCTGTTTGTGGTGTCCTATCCTAGTTGGATTGGTGTTGTGCTGACCTAAAGGAGGTGAGGACACCATCGACCTTACTGGAAATGCAAACAGAGACTGTTGTTTTAATGTTTTATGTGGTGTCTGCCAGATTGCTGAATTGTCGAGGATGACCATTATTAAAGAAGGGAAGAATGTAACAGTGGTGGACTATTTCTGCTGTGTTTCTGCCCCTGAAGACACCAATCGCAGTGTGTAGTGTAATAAGGATAATGTCTGGCATCTTTTGCAAATATTGGAATATGTGAACTGTGATGATGTGTGGATTATGTAATGTGATGTGTTGTATTTGTGTTCTTGTGTAATGTATAGTGTGGCCTGTGATGTGTACTGTTGATAATGTGCTTTCCCAGCCGACATGACACAAGTACATTCACCAAGCCATGACCAGCTTTTCCATGTAGTGTGTCGGGGCGTCCAGAGTAAGTCCCTTGCCCATGACTACTGCCCTGCAACACCCTACAGCAGCAGATTTTTTATCAAGAATGTCTCAGTATATTTGTCCATGTATCCTTAATTCAATTAAATTAAGTATGCCAGTGCTGTATGCTGAAAAACAGCCCCACACCATGATGTTGACCTACAAACTTCGCTGTTGGTATAGTGTTGCTGGGGTGATAAGCAGTGCCTTTTGGCCTCCAAACATGGTGTGTATTATGGCATCCAAAGAGTTCAATTTTGGTCTCATCTGACCAGACTATATTCTCCCAGTATTTCACAGGCTTGTCTAAATGTTGTTGAGAAAACTGTAAACGTGCTTGAACATGTTTTTTGCATACAGGCCATGGAGGTTGAGTACATTACTCATTGATTTTTTCTAAACAAATTGTACCTGCTTATTTCAGCTCTTTCTGTAACTCTCCACAGGTGATCCTTGGGTCTTGGATAACGCTTCTGATAATTATTTTTCACTTCTCTGTCTAAAATTTTGTGAGGTGTATCTAGTTATGACCCGTTTATGTTAAAATTATGTTTTCACTTCAAGAGTATGGCTCCAACAGTGCTAACTGGAGCCTTATGTAGTTTCGAATTTATCCTGTAATCAATGCCATCAGTATCTTTTGCAACAATATGGTTGCAAAGGTATTGAGACAGCTTACTGGTTTTACCCATTATGAGATGTTTTTTGTGTGACACCTTGGTAATGAGACACCTTTTTATAGGCCATCAGTTGAACAAGCTGATATTATTTTTCACTAAGTGGAAGGGTTGCTTTCTAATTTCTGATAGATTTCAGCTGGTGTTATGACTTTCCATGGCTTTTTGCACCTCACTTTCTTCATGTATTCAATATTTTTTCCCTGTGTCATTTCTTATTATTACACATAATTAATTTATGGATATCTATGGTTTCATTTCTTTGCCTGTAAGGAAAGGATGGATTGTGACTAGTGAGAACTTCATGTCAATAGCACCTTTAAAAACATATTTATATTAAAAATTGGTGATGTGTTCAATACATACCGCTTCTCCCCGAAAATAATAATATTTTTGCCCTGAAAAAATGTGGTAGGGCAAATTTTTGGGGTAGATCTTATTTTCAGGGGGAAACACAGCTATTCCCTATTTACCCCCCTGAGGAAGTCTATTGAAACGTCTGTCAGGGTGAAGGGACAATAGAGCTATACCACTGCCCTTTTCAAGGTAAATAAATGCACATGAGCACCATGTTATCTGAATGCACTTTTTAATTTGGATTTTTACCTTTTTTATATCATCCTTATACTTACCGTTTAGTTGCACTTTATAGGTCTATTGGAGTTTAAGTCTTTCGGTGTATACCAGAATATTGATGCAGAATAGGAATGCTCATTCCATGTTGTGCTTGCTTTCATTTATATTTATACACTGTAATATATGTCCCTTCTAAGTTGAGGCACTGCTATAACATGTATTTGTAACTAAATTAATTATTAAATATTCTAATAAAGATATATTTTTTATCATTACTACGCACTTCTTTCCTTTTTTGTTAAAGTTTATATCACCTTAGCAATTGTTGTTGAATATTCTCTATGTACTGCTTTGTTTACCCCCAAAAGAAGGCAGACACCCCCCAGAAGATTTGCACTCATGAGACCCCAAACATGTATTGTTGGCAAGTGAATGGGTTCCTCTCACATACAAGTCTGCATCACTGTCAGAACCACTGTGTTCCACAGCATCGCTCCCCTGCATTCCACAGTGCTCACTCCCCCCGCGTACCACAGCGGTTGCTCACCCAGCGTTCCACAGCAGTCGAATCCTCTGTGTTTCACAGCAGTCGAACTCTGTGTTCTACAGTGGTCGATCCCTTTGCGTTTCACAGCAGTCACTTCACCTGCTGGCTGGGAGCAGTATCACTCATGCAAAGTTAGTAAGAGCGGAGTGATACTGTGACTCAACATGTGTGTGTGTGTGTGTGTGTGTGTGTGTGAGCAGAATGATGAGGAAACTGATCTCTGTGGGAGAGCTGATCCACAATCAGCACACCAGCTTTAGTTGTTTGGGGTCTCATGAGTGTGGGCTGTCCGCTTTCTTTAGAGACTGTTTTCTCTCTTTTGGGGCTGTCTTCTCTCTTTTGGGGGTGGCTGCTGTCTTTAGTGAAATGTCCTGCTATATTTTTTAACCTTTTTAGCTCCCTGGCAACTTTATTATGGAACCGCAACTAGGGCTTAATTTTGGAGTAGGGCTTACATTTTAAGCATACTCCAAAAAGGGCGAAAATTCCTGCTAGGGTTTATTTTTCGGGTAGGTCTTATTTTCCAGGAAACATGGTCTTTCACCTGCTGTATATTGTATTTTAAGACATTGTTGATGTAATTATAGTTTGCCATTTGACTTTCTTGTTATTTTCTACTGATATTTTTTTGCTAAAAATGTAATTTTAAAATGTTTTTTCTACTTTTATATTTTCATTACACTTTATTTTATGAAACTATCTTATTACATTAAACCTAAAGACACTATACAGTTTAGATTGGTTGAATGATTATTTGGCTGATCGTTCAGCCAACAGATGTATGGGTGAGTTTTCCCCGACTCACTCAGACAGGAATGCTCAGCTAATCGAGTGTTCCTCTGTTCTCAATGAGAGAGACGCTTCTGGACATCACTGGTGACAAATTATCTCTAATAGAATAAAAGCTATGATAGACCAAAAGTTCTGCATGCTGGATCCTTCAGTCCACCAACATAGTCTGATAGGGGAAAGATGGAAGGCCCCCGTACACATTAGGGTATGTGCCCACAATCAGGACCCACTGCGTCCTGGACGCGGCAGGTCCTGACTTGCGAGGCTGCGAGTCTCCTGTGCAGGAAACCGTAGTTGCCCGTGCCCACGATCAGGGTTCGGAGAGCTATGGTCTCTCGCTGTGAACTCCCTATGGAGAACGCTTGCGACTCCGCAGCAAAGAACTGACATGCTTGTGGCTCGGAGAGCACCACAGGTCAGTTTATGCTGCAGATCGTATGCACACAGTGGGCATGGGATTCCTATAAATCTCATCCACTATGCTTGTACTGTAAAACAAAGTGTTTTGGGATGCAACTGAAGCATGCTGCGTCCAAAACGCTGTGAACAGTGATCGTGAGCACGCACCCTTAGGCCCCCTTCACACGTCCGTGAAAATCATGCACGTGTTTCAAAGGTGCGTTTTCCCCTCCGTGTGCCGTGTTTATGGCACTACGTGTGTTCTCCATGTGTTATACGTAATACGCGGAGAACGGAAAGCCCCGTCTTACCTTTTTCTTCCGGAGCTGTCTGTGGTGCTGAATGACAGTGTCCGGCACAGGCCACTCCCCGCTGACGCTGCTTCCGGCCCCCAGTGAAGAAGATGCTTTGTTCAAATTCACTGGGGATTGGATGCAGGTGACAGCCGCGGCAGAGACTGCAGGTATGGTGGAGGTGAGTAGGTGTTTTTTTTATTTTAAAAATGACACGTGTGTTTCTTTGGTGCGTGTCACGTGGGCCTGCATCCACACTACATCCGTGTGATACGTGTGCGGGCCACGTGACACCCGTGCTGCCGGAGAAACACGGACATGCATCCATGTGGAGCACACGGGCTCACGTGTGCTCCACACGGAGGCACGGGCCAATGGCTGCACAGATGCGTGCATATAAACCCTTTGATTTTAATCGGTTTACGTGTGCCCGTGTCTCCGGTACATGCGGGCACGGACCTAGCACGTACCGGAGGCACGGATGTGTGAAGGGGGCCTTATACTGTATTCAAAACCCACTGACATTGGTGATTTAAGTTGAGGTTAGTCTAATGTGTATGCGGCCTTAACCCTACCGATAATCCTAGCACTATCTCTAAACCTAACCTTAACTCTTGTCATAACCCTAACCTTAGTCCTTTCCGTATACCCTAACTCTTTTAAGTGTTAGACAAAGTATTGTAAATGTAAAGTCTAGTAGAACGTTAGTATTTTTAATTTTTTTTTGACAGGGAACACATTTTTTTTCATTTGAGACAGTTTGCCCAGAAGATCCTGGTGTCTGCATTTATAAAAGTACAAGTGAAAGGAGAGTTGGGGAAATGTGGGAGAGTATAGTGTAGCCATTTTCATCTCGGTTGCTGCCTATGCAAAGCGCAACATATAAGATGAGTTTTTCATTATCTCCTGTATCTGCTCAAGCAGTGACAAAGATGATAACTCTCACCTCACCATACTGACAACTTTGTAATATTGGTTACCTTCTGAATAACGAATAGACTACAGGGTTAACACAATCTTTTAACAGAAAACGCTATATAAATATACTCAGCAAATCCTACTCTATAACATGATGCTTACAGGTTCTCATTAAATTGTACAGTGAAAAGAAACCATTAAATAAAGCAGTTGTAGGTGTAAAGATAAGTAAAATTAATACTTTCAAGAGAAAGTGAAGAATATCAAGCGTCATTTTACTATCCAAAAACATCCAAGAAAAATCCAGCAATCCCAAATGATAAAAAATTCCAAGACTTTATTTTACATTTTAAAATTCCATGGTTAAGACTCCCTTAAAAGGGAAGCAGATGACGCATTTTGGATTAAACAGATCCTTACTCATATATGAGTGAGGATCTGTTGGATCTGAAACGCGTCATCTGTTTCCCTTTTAAGGGAGTCTTACCCATGGAATTTTAAAATGTGAAATAAAGTCTTGGAATTTTTTATCGTTTGGATTGCTGGATTTTTTTGGATTGCTTCTTCTGGTGACCAGCTGTACTCTGATCCCGTGCATTCCTTTCCCTATACCAGGAATTGCAGTTGGTGGTGGAGTGGCTGATAAGTATTTTTTGTTTTTTGTCATATTACTATGAATTTCATCACTTCAATGACAAAACAGAACAACTCCCCCACTCCTGCTTGCAGAACAGGATCACGTTTTACGCCACCGTTGCTGATGTTTCGGCATTAACTTTTTGATGCATTTGTAATATTATATATTTTTATTGCATTTTTAAAGTTTTACTTCCAAACACATACCTTTAAATAAAAGTTATCCACCATGCGGCCAGAACAAAAAGCAGAGACTAAGAAAAAAAACATAAATCAAGAATAAACACAAGAAAAATAAAAGAAACATGGAAAAAAATAACCACTCCATGAGAGCAGGCAGTCTGTTAAGGAGGAAACCTAAAGCTTCTCACTGCAAAGTGGTACGTAGCCCAGTTTTTTATGATAGGAACTCATTTCACAGTCTGTTTTAGGAATGAAATGTTTGCTTCCCATGCATCATCAGTATGTGTGAATGTGAGCGTAGACATACTATACGTCTAGTATGCGTACCACACAGGAACACACTTATATGCATGTATATACACATATGCATATATAAATATACATATATGTAGACCTAGATATATAAATACTTTCCTTCATTGATTTTATCAATCTTGAGGTCCTGCAATTTACTTAAATCATCACTGTAAGTGCAAGATGATTGAAGATATAGTTTTTTTTACTAGTTCTCTTCCAGTCGGATGTCAGTACACTCAAGTGTCAAGGCAAGTTTTCAAGAGATCAATGCCAAAAACTCTGTGTTCCCCACTCTCACTGCGGAGATAGAACGTTACAAGTAATAAAAGTGATTTTCCTTTGCACAACTGTATTGCTGTTGTTGTTTTTGTTGGTGGTAGGTTTTATTATCTCTGATCCACCTCGGATAAGTTAGGCTTGACATTGCCGCTGCTTTCATCACTCTGTTCTACTGTATACATTTCCTCCATGCTTTCTTCGCTATCGTTCTCCTCTGATTCTGTCAGAAGCTCGTCATCTTTGTATTCTGCCACATCCACTGCGATGCCCAGATGCTCTTTGAGTATTCCATGGTGTTTGACGTGGTAACGCTGGTTCTGAAAAAATTTGATGATGGTGTGTTTAGGCAGATCTAGTTGAGCTGACAGTGTGTGGATGGCTTCTTGGTCTGGGTAGAGGCCCACATCATGGATGAAGCTCTGTAGGATGCCTAGTGCTTCTAATGAGATTTTGGTTCGAGACCTTGGCTTTTTGGTACAGCTGTCCTCTGATGGAGGTGGGACTGATGGGGCCTCTTCTTTTGGAGGTGAGCTCTCTTTGGGTTGCTGGGCTTGTTGTCCCAGTAATACCTGATGGAAAGAAAATATAAATTGAAACATTAATGCTCAATTAGGTTTTGAAAAGGTTTTAAACACTTAAAATTCAAGACAGGTCAATTTATTTTTCTCAATAAATACATCTAATTTAAAACAAACTAAAAAGGTGACATTTATGAAAGATCCTGCACAATTATTGCGGCCATAATTTTCTCAAAAATGTGACTTTTTTTTGTCTTTTAATACTGCCCTAGCCTCTTTTCTAAATCATTTGCAGAGCGTAGCATGTGAGCAGAGGCCACTGTGACCCCACAGATTTAATACAATTTCCATAAAAAAATTAACAAATTATAGATGAAGATTTTGGTTTGCAGGGAATGGGCGGCCCACTATGTGCCAAATATTAGGAGGTGTGGGCCAGCACATTTGTGATTAAAATTAGTATAAGAGGCCATATATATTTTACAGTGGTTGTTTACTATTTCTAAAAAATACCATTTACAAAAAAGGCAACCACTCAAAAGTACCGCAGCAAGAGTCCCCTGCTGATCTACTGGTTTTCTCCTCTGGCAGCATGATGGTCTCTTTTCCAGTTCAGACAGAATCTGATTACTACACCAATCAGTGGTCAATGATTGACTGCAGTGGTGGCTGGATGATGGTAAGTAGACTGACAGAGGACATTTGGAGCAGTACACAGAAGTGGCAGTTAAATATGCCATATATATATATGTATACAGTGTATATATATATATATATATATATATATATATATATATATATATATATAATGTGTGTGTGTGTGTGTGTGTTTATTTATGTATATACAGTGCCTACAAGTAGTCTTCAACCCCCTGCAGATTTAGCAGGTTTGATAAGATGCAAATAAGTTAGAGCCTGCAAACTTCAAACAAGAGCAGGATTTATTAACAGATGCATAAATCTTACAAACCAACAAGTTATGTTGCTCAGTTAAATTTTAATAAATTTTCAACATAAAAGTGTGGGTCAATTATTATTCAACCCCTAGGTTTAATATTTTGTGAAATAACCCTTGTTTGCAATTACTGCTAATAATCGTCTTTTATAAGACCTGATCAGGCCGGCACAGGTCTCTGGAGTAATCTTGGCCCACTCCTCCATGCAGATCTTCTCCAAGTTATCTAGGTTCTTTGGGTGTCTCATGTGGACTTTAATCTTGAGCTCCTTCCACAAGTTTTCAATTGGGTTAAGGTCAGGAGACTGACTAGGTGTTACGGTTGCTGTGGCTTTGGAGACTATCTTCGGATTTCTTGCTACTGCACATGTGCAAGCGCTGGAGACTAAGTCCTATCTTGGAGCCATTGCACATCTGCGGGTGACATCATCGCTGACACGAGGTCACATGTCTCTGACACCTTCTAAGCTGATTGGCCGCTGGTCATGTGCTTGTGACACGTGGTCACATGTCTCTGACACCTTCTATGCCGATTGGTCGCTGGTCATGTGCTTGTGACGCTTTGCTCGGTGATAGGCCAGCGTGATGTCATTCCTGTCGTTCTGGCAGCGGATTGGCTCTGGTGTCCTCCATCTTGGATGAAGCACAAAGTCTATATAAGACCCTGACGCATGCCGCCCGGCGTTCAGTCCTCTTGGTTCATGCATGAGGGTAGACGCCCTGTGCACGTCCCTCTAGGCATCTCTCTGTCTATGTTAGGTGAGCGCTACCGGAAGGGTAGCATTCTTATACCTTACAGCTTCGGCTGGAGTCCGTATCCTTACCTTTTAGTGGAGCGGACATAGGCAGGTGCCTGAGGCACATGGTCCGGCTGGGCCTTGTGATTCTACTCGTAGGTGGACGTTGCCGCTAGGGTAACGTTCCTTATACTGCGTCTGGAAGTTGTTCATATCCTCGCACACTAGGGGAGCGAACAGAGGTAGGAGCTTTGTGCGGCTTATGCTGCTGTCCGTCTCTTTTGCACCACTAGAAGAGCGGACCTAGGCAGGTGCCATATCTAGTGGTTCGTGTCCTCGCACACTAGTGGAGCGAACGCAGGTAGGAGCTTTGTGCGGCTTACGCTGCTGTCCGTCTCTTTTGCACCACTAGAAGAGCGGACCTAGGTAGGTGCCATTTCACACTCACTGCTTTTGTCTCTGTGATCATTAACAGAGATCATTCCACACACCCTCCAAGTAAGGGAGGAATTGCCTTATTTACTAATTATATTCCTCTGTGAGTTTAACAGAGGTATTGCACTCTGCCATAGTCTGCAGCAGAGTCTTTGCACGGTGGACCCTGACTGTCTGATATTCCTTTAGGTTTTAATATCAGACAGCCCCCCGTAACACTAGGCCACTGCAACACCTTGATTTTTTTCCCTCTTGAACCAGGCCTTGGTTTTCTTGGCTGTGTGCTTTGGGTCGTTGTCTTGTTGGAAGATCAAATGACGACCCATCTTAAGATCCTTGATGGAGGAGCGGAGGTTCTTGGCCAAAATCTCCAGGTATGCCGTGCTATCCATCTTCCCATGGATGCGGACCAGATGGCCAGGCCCCTTGGCTGAGAAACAGCCCCACAGCATGATGTTGCCACCACCATGCTTGACTGTAGGGATGGTATTCTTGGGGTCGTATGCAGTGCCATCCAGTCTCTAAACGTCACGTGTGTGGTTGGCACCAAAGATCTCGATCTTGGTCTCATCAGACCAGAGAACCTTGAAACAGTCTGTCTCAGAGTCCTCAAAGTGATCATGAGCAAACTGTAGACAAGCCTTGACATGACGCTTTGAAAGTAAAGGTACCTTACAGGCTCGTCTGGAACGGAGACCATTGCGGTGGAGTACGTTACTTATGGTATTGACTGAAACCAATGTCCCCACTGCCATGAGATCTTCCCGGAGCTCCTTCCTTGTTGTCCTTGGGTTAGCCTTGGCTCTTCGGACAAGCCTGGCCTCGGCACGGGTGGAAACTTTCAAAGGCTGTCCAGGCCGTGGAAGGCTAACAGTAGTTCCATAAGCCTTCCACTTCCGGATGTTGCTCCCAACAGTGGAGACAGGTAGGCCCAACTCCTTGGAAAGGGTTTTGTACCCCTTGCCAGCCTTGTGACCCTCCACGATCTTGTCTCTGATGGCCTTGGAATGCTCCTTTGTCTTTCCCATATTGACCAAGTATGAGTGCTGTTCACAAGTTTGGGGAGGGTCTTAATTAGTCAGAAAAGGCGGGAAAAAGAGATAATTAATCCAAACAAGTGAAGCTCATTGTTCTTTGTGCCTGAAATACTTCTTAATACTTTAGGAGAACCAAACAGAATTCTGGTGGTTTGAGGGGTTGAATAATAAATGACCCTCTGAATAAACTTTTCACCATTTAAAAAAAAAAATAAAGAAAGAAATAACATTCTTTTTTGCTGCAGTGCATTTCACACTTCCAGGCTGATCTACAGTCCAAATGTCACAATGCCAAGTTAATTCCGAATGTGTAAACCTGCTAAATCTGCAGGGGGTTGAATACTACTTGTAGGCACTGTATATACTGTATGTATATATATATATATATATATATATACACACATATATATGTATATATATATATATAATGTATACATACACACACACATACAGATATATAGTGGTATATAGTGAAAAAATAGCACAAAACGTGTTTTTGCTCACATTTTTCATGAGCTGAGCTCAAAGTTCTAAGGCTTTTTCTTTGTACAAAAGACCTATTTCTCTCAAATAATTTTCACAAATTTGTCTAAATCTGTGTTCGTGATCACTTCTCCTTTTTTGAGATAATCCATCCACCTGAAAGAAAATGTCTTAGATCTTTGAGTTCAGCTCATGAAAAATGGGAACAAAAGCAAAAATGTTATATATATAGACATATGTGTGTAAATAATCTTCAAAATTATAGATACTGTAGATAGCTAGAGTAGATACATACAGTATATAGATAGATGTACATTGTACGTTAGCACATTTTATCTTGTGACATAATCCGACCTTCGTTAGTACCGTATATAAGATAATTGCTTTTTTCTAAACTACTGTTTCAGAGCTGAGGCCTTCCCGTAGAGCAGAGCACATAAAACCGACTTGCCAAAGAAGCATTGTACTCTTTCCCTGATATAATCAACCACTATTAATAAAACATGTGAGTAGGAAAGAGTATTGGCTTGTTTGCTAAAAGTTGACTACATTAGATAAAGCGTCTCGCCTTCAATCTCTGTGTGTTCAAATATGTTTTGAAGGGGAGAATGGAAACCAGCTGGATCCCATGTGTAAAATATAATGGTCACTGCCTGCAGGGAAGGAAGTGAGATATTGAATGAACGAGTTTAAGAAAGTATATAATGTAGTGTATCATTATGGCAGTGATCTGGATTACATGTAATAAGCACTAGTTTAGTGGTATTTTTCTATCAGACAAGGAATTAAAAAGAAGCTTGAAGGGGTTACTGACACATTGTGTGACCAATCCCTCGGAGATATTTCTCATTGTTTCTGACGGGAGCATATGAGTACAGTTCAGGTGACCAAGAATGTGCGTGTCCAGCAAAACCAATGTCTGGAAAGCTTTTAGTTTTGTGAGTCCTAAATTGTACTTGGTTTTGGCTAGACATCAATCATAAATGGTCATTCCCGAAAAGATTTTGTCTATATTGACACACGTCATGGTGGTCGTCTGGGGGAATATGCCACCCTCAATAAAAAAAGGAATCAGAATCTGTTGTTATTATTATGTATAGTGGATCTAAAGCCACATAGTGGTTTTACTTTTAGGCTGCATGCTTTATGAATGGAAAAAATGCAGTACACTGAACAATCTTAAAGGGATTGTCCAGCCACAAAAAAAAGCAAGTTATTGTCTTGTGTCTAATATTTTATATATATATATATATATATATATATATATATATATATATATATATATATATATATATATATATATATATATATATATATATGCAAGAATAAAATACACGGATCTATAGGGACCAGGAGGACTGCATTTACTATTTACTGCTTCTTATAGATAAGTACATGGAGCATATGGAGAGACAGCACTATACCAAAATCAAAACATGAATACATGTTGCTCAATGATATCTACAGTATATTATATAAAAATGATTTAGCAGCCAAAAAAAAGGTTGGGGGCTTTATCTATGACTTCCCTGACACATAGTGTCATTGTTTGTGTGCAAGCTCGTGTGTGTGTGTGTATATGTGATCTGATGTGTATGTTCCACCGCAGGTCGTTGATGCGCTCCTCTGCTCCCGGTCGGCATCATGTGAGTATGATTGCGGGGTCTTCTCTCGTCTCTCTTTTGGGGGTGTCCGCTTTCTATAATGAAGTGTCCTGCAGTATTCTTTAACTTTTTTACCGCTGCATGGACACTTCATTAATGAACCGCAACTAGGTCTTATTTTCGAGGGATGTCTTATATTTAAGACTTACCCTGAAAAATCCTGCTAGGGCTTATTTTCGGGGGAGATCTTATGTTCGGGGAAACACTGTAGCATATACTCTCTCCTATGTCTCCAGTTATCTAAGAATCAGTATCCTTGTAGGAAATATATATTATTTTACTATTTTCTGACTATTATTCACAGCTTTGCTTAAAGGGAATCTGTCACCAGGTTTTTGCCACCTAATCTGAGAGCAGCATAACCTAGGGGCAGCAATCCTGATTCCAGTGATGTTTAACTTACTGGGCTGCTTAGTGTAGTTTTGATACTGCTGATTAAATAGTGATTTTGTCATTAGAGGACTACTTGGCGTGCTGCCAGGTAGTCCAGCATATTTATGAGCTCTTTCTAGATCTGCAGCAGAGAAAACATTGATATTATCAAAATTACAGCAAACATCTCAGTAAGTGACACATTGCTGGAATCCGGATAGCTGTACCTACATTATGCTGCTCTCAGATTGGGGAGCAAAAACCTGGTGACAGATTCCCTTTAAATCCAAGTAGATTTCTTTAAGTGCAATTGCACTTAATTTTATTATACACTAAGGGGTACTTTGCACACTGCGACATCGCTACTGCGATATCGTCGGGGTCAAATCTAAAGTGACGCACATCCGGCGCTAGTAACGACGTTGCAACGTGTAAAGCCTAGATGCACCGATAAACGATAGCAAAAGTGTCGAAAATCGGTGATCTGTGTAGCGTCGGTCATTTTCATAATGTCGCACCAATAGGAGATACGATGTTGTTCCTCGTTCCTGCGGCAGCACACATCGCTGTGTGTGAAGCCGCAGGAGCAAGGAACATCTCCTTACCTGCCTCCACCGGCTATGCGTAAGGAAGGAGGTGGGCGGGATGTTTACGTCCCACTCATCTCCGCCCCTCCGCTTCTATTGGTTGCCTGCCGTGTGACGTCACTGTGACGCCACACGACCCGCCCCCTTAGCCAGCCAGAGCGATGTCGCAGGTCAGGTAAGTGCGTGTGAAGCTGCCGTAGCGATAATGTTCGCTACGGCAGCTATCACAAGATATCGCAAGTTCGACGGGAGCGGGTACTATCGTGCTCGGCATCGCTAGCTGATGCTAGCGATGTCGCAACGTGCAAAGTACCCCTTACACCAAAAAAAATTTCACCTTTTCTAGCCATAGTCATGTGTTTTTTGAAAAGTGTAAGAAAAGTGGGCTTAGTGGTACTTTACACGTTGTGACATCACTACCACTATATCGTCGGGGTCATGTCATTAGTGACGCACATCTGGCGCCGGTAGCGACATCGCAACGTGTAAATCCTAGATGGAACAATGAACGAGCACAGAAGCGTACAATCTCGCTGATCTGTGTAACGTCGTTCATTTCCATAATGTGGGGTCGACCGAAAGTACGATGTTATTTGTCGCTCCTGCAGCTCCACACATCGCTGTGTGTAAACCCGCAGGAGCGACAAACATCTCCTTACCTGCGTCCCGACGGCAATGCGGAAGGGAGAAGGAGGGCGGGATGTTATGTGCCGCTCATCTCCGCCCCTCCGCTTCTATTGGCCAGCCGATTAGTGACGTCGCGGTGACGCCGAACGCACCTCCCCCTTGAAGGAGGGATAGTTCGGCAGTAACAGCGACGTCGCCGAGCAGGTATGTACGAGAGACGCTGCCATAGTGATAATGTTCGCTACGGCAGAAATCACCACATATCGCATGTGCGACGGGGGCGGGTGCTATCGCGCTTGACATCGCTAGCTGATGCTAGTGATGTCGCAGCGTGTAAAGTACCCCTTACTGGAAGTGGTCATGGTCTTCTACTACAAGTAAACCAGTATTTAGGTGGTTTTCTGTGTTAGCCCAACATTTCCCAAAATTTTGTAGAAAATGGCATAAAATAAAGCACCAGTAATCATCAAATAAATTCCCCACTGCTCTACTGTCACCACTCCGGTGGTCACGTCTAGTGATGACAATTACTGCTGTAGCCAATTGCTGGCCTCGAGGGTGATGCTGCGGTGCATGGCACATGGCTACTTAAGCCCGATGACTGCCTGCAGCGGTCACATGAGTAGACAAGTTTTGACTGCTGCAGAAAAATAAACAAATTTTGGGGAACTCAGGAGTGGCGGAGTTGGGAGTTTGAGTGCCAGAAAATTTAGTAGGTGAGTATTATTTATTTTGCTATTTTATACCATTTTCTTCTTTTCTCAAGCTTTTCCGATCTAGGAAAACGGTCTTTAAAGGTAACCAAATGTTATATGCTACAGATGCTGCCGGGGCAGAGATCGTTCTAGTAGGTCTTCAAATACTCCATGCAGCGATATTGTTTTTGTTCTAGAAGAAAATTAACCAAGCTTACATGTAGTAGCCATACCGTATGACAGATATGGTATATAAACCTCCATCGGTGCTTAGAAGAGTCTGTTTTAATTAAAACATAACTGTTGGAACACAAACAATCATAACCAACTTCGCGTCTATCGCTACAGTGGAGAAAGTTGAAAAATCCATGTAAGAGCTCGGTTAATCACTCCGATCCTCTAACTTTGGAGGTCAAATACCCGTGAGAGTCTGTGTATTATTAAATAGAAGTATATATATATATTTACAAGCAGAAATTGTTGAGTACAGGTGTTACATTACATTTTTACTTCAGGCAGGTTTAATATTACTTTGCGATTCTTTTTTCGTTACTATTTCTCCTTGCGGGTTCTATCAGTGGGAAGAAAATAAAACCACCTTCTTCAATATAAAAAGAGCGTGTCAGAGAAAATCAATAGCAGCGTGCAAAATGGTAGGAAGTCAGACATGGAAATATATGTTCAATTTTATCCAGCCCTAGGTCTACTCTTCCTTTAATATTATATATATTGCTCATGGCAACTGGTATATTGTTATAACACGACACTGGTTAATAATTGCTTTCCAACAAGTTTTTATGAAATGGAGATGGTGTCAGAATAGATTGCTATCAGTGTTTACTAGGGGTTAAAAGAAGATCAAACATGATAAATCTGTGTAAAGGCCCCGTCACACTAAGCAACATCGCTAGCAACATCGCTGGTAACGAACAACTTTTGTGACGTTGCTAGCGATGTTGCTGTGTGTGACATCCAGCAACAACCCGGCCCCTGCTGTGAGGTCGTTGGTTGTTGCTGAATGTCCTGGGCCATTTTTTAGTTGTTGCTGTCCCGCTGTGAAGCACAGATCGCTGTGTGTGACAGCGAGACAGCAACAACTAAATGTGCAGGCAGCAGGAGCCAGCTTCTGCGGAGGCTGGTAACCAATGTAAACATCGGGTAACCAAGAAGCCCTGTCCTTGGTTACCCGATATTTACCTTTGATACCAGACTCCGCCGCTCTCACTGCCTGTGCTGCCGGCTCCTGCTCTGTGCACATGTAGCTGCAGAACACATCGGGTTAATTAACCTGATGTGTGCTGCAGCTAGGAGAGCAGGGAGCCAGCGCTAAGCATTGTGCGCTGCTCCCTGCTCTGTGCACATTAGCTGCAGCACACATCGGGTAATTAACCCGATGTGTGCTGTAACTAGGAGAGCAAGGAGCCAGCGCTAAGCATTGTGCGCTGCTCCCTGCTCTGTGCACATTTAGCTGCAGCACACATCGGGTTAATTAACCTGATGTGTGCTGTAACTAGGAGACTGGGGGCTGGGACACTGGTTGCAGGTGAGCTCACCAGCAACTTGTGTAGCCACGCTCCAGCGATCCCTGCCAGGTCAGGTTGCTGGTGGGATCGCTGGAGCGTCGCAGTGTGACAGCTCACCAGCAACCTCCTAGCAACTTACCAGCGATCCCTATCGTTGTTGGGATCGCTGGTAAGTTGCTTAGTGTGACTGGACCTTTATGCCACAGCAATTAGGTCTAAACTGCTCAAAATAGTTGTAGAACAGCAATCACCTTCCTCCAATTACCATAACATGTAACCTGTAGTGGACCTTTAATTGCTTTGGAACATTGCATTATTTACTGCCATCACTACAGTGGAATCACCAAACTAATATTCCAAGTGGAGGTGTCACGGGGTATGTAATGACAGAACAGGGGTCCCCGAGCAGGCCTTCGAGATCCTGCACTGTCCCTTATCTTGGAGGTAAGCTTGATGGTAGCCAGGTCCGAGCCCCCAGCTGCGTGCAGAGCTGCACATCGCATGACAGGAGGACAATTCAGTAAGTTGTCACTCTCCTTGCTCAAACCTAATATATAAAAAAGAGCTTGTCAAAAATGCACAAACGAATCTAAATGCAAGCTTCACCACATAAGATTGGTGATGGAGTAATGTGAAGATATAACAAGTATAAAGTGCTAGGTGGCTACTGGTATCTACATAAACACAACTCCGAGAGAACAAAAAGTATAGTAATGGTAATAAAATATATCATCTTTGTCAATAAATATAATATTCACACTAAAATATCCAGGTGGGCACTCCTTCTCTTGTGGTGCATGAGTAATGGGTTGGTAGACCCAATGTCGAAGAAGCTTCTCAAAAACCAGCACTCATAAGTTAAATGGAACCTGTCAGGTACAATATGCACCCAGAACCACGAGCAGTTCTGGGTGCATATTGCTAATCCCTGCCTAACTGTCCCTCCATCTAGTAGCATAGATAAAGAGATCTTTAGAAAAAGTATTTCTAAAGATCCTTTATAATATGCTAATGAGCACAGGGACCCGGTGGCAATGGCATTAGATCCTGCGCTCATTATGCTCTCTTAGCACATTAGCACTCCCACAGGGGCATACTAACATGTTATTCACTGGCCATTGCCTAGAGTAAGCAGTGGTGACGTGTGTACCTGTGTCCGTTGCACCGCCTCAGAACACCGGGCTTTGGGTCAGTGCACATGATTAGAATGCTCTGTACTTCCGGTCATGTGCACTACACCAGTTAGAAGCTGGGACGCGTACACCCGGCTTCATAGTGTGCATGACCGGAAGTCCAGGGTTCATGTGCACTGAGCCAAAATCCAGCCTCGGGCGTGGTGGCAGCAGAGGTGAGCGCGACCATGCTTTCACTCTGCGCATTCATTAGCATGTTGGCACGTCCACAGGGGCTTGCTTAGATGCTAAGGGGACTGACTAGCCAAGGGAAATAACACCCTTGTGACTAGTCCCTGGCCTCATTAGCATATAATGAGGGATCTTTAGAAATACTTTTTCTAAAGTTTTCTTTATGTATGCTACTAGATACAGGGACAGTTAGGCAGGGATTAGCAATATGCACCCAGAACTGCTCGTGGTTCTGGGTGCATAATGCACAAGACAGGTTTCCTTTAATTCTTTTTATCCCAAATTTATTTTCATTTCCATGTTTCAATATAGCTGTTTAGAAAACATGGATATGAAAATAAATTACGGATAAGAAGAATTAACTTGTGAGTGCTGGTTTTTGAGAAGGTTCTTGTTAATAAATATATAGAGAAGACATTGTTAAGAGCCACATGGAAAAGGTGACAAACGTAGCGGGAGGAGACTTATGTATTTAAGTCTGTAAGTAAAATATAGCATAAGGAATGGTATACAGAAATTAAATGACCACTGTAATATGTTGGATCTATTAAAACATTTGCATTACAAGCTGGTGGCCATTGAAGAGTAATATATAGTGCTAAGGCCAAAGAATAGTGGGTGTAATATAAACTATACAGATTCAGGTGCACTGTATGCATAAGTACATACAACATAAGAATATGTACATATCAGTAATGAATATAGTACATGTACATACACTGGCCAAATAGCAAGTGAATATGCTATAGCAAATGATGTAAACCGTCATCCATGTTACAAGGTAAGACCAGTATAGGGTTATACACATACATTAATGTCTCCTTTGGCTGGAATGGCGCCAAGCCTTTGTCAGGTGGCGACTATGTACTGGCAAGGGACACCTCCTATACTACTCCTGGCCAATACCAGTGTGAGCCTAAAGGTGCGCTTTGATAAATTAATTGCCCAGACTTCCCGCTGCACATGTTCAGGCATCTAGATGGATGGGACACATCACATAGCGCGAGACACAAAGTCATGAGTAAAGCACCAACCAGGCGATTAGACACTGGATCAGATCAGCCCAAATCGGATACTAAGCTCACAGTAATACAATGTCGGCTCATTAGAGGAAAGGATTCTGAATCAATCATCGTAAATATAGGACATACTATAAATAAGATCTAATAATAATAATAATAATAGTTTTAGTTTTGAGAAGATATGTTTAAGGGGGACACGATTAATATGTACAAGTAGATAAATGGTCCGTATAGAAAGAATGGTCAAAAACTGTTTCATGTAAAAATCCCCTCAAGAGGCAAAGAGTGTATACCCTCCATATGAAGAAAGACAAGTTAAATCTTCGGAAGTGACAAGACTTCTTTACCATAAAAGCATTATTTTGTGGAATAGTCTACCTCTAGAGCTGCTCACAGCGGAAAGAGTGGATGGTTTAAAAAAGGAATTAAGATGGGGGAATTTTTTAAAGAAAATAAAAAGAATAATTATGTAAATGTGTAAAGTTATTTTCTGAATGATTTGTCAAGTGGATCGACAATTTAGATCATGAGGGAAAGATTAGCCATTTTGGGAAGGACTTGATCATTCATTAAGGTTGTTCATATACCCCATTCCCCATCCCGCAGTTGAATTTGATGGATATAGGTCTTTTATCAACAATATTAACTACAGTTAGGTCCAGAAATATTTGGACAGTGACACAATTTTCGCGAGTTGGGCTCTGCATGCCACCACATTGGATTTGAAATGAAACCTCTACAACAAAATTCAAGTGCAGATTGTAACGTTTAATTTGAAGGTTTGAACAAAAGTATCTGATAGAAATTGTAGGAATTGTACACATTTCTTTACAAACACTCCACATTTTAGGAGGTCAAAAGTAATTGGACAAATAAACCAAACCCAAACAAAATATTTTTATTTTCAATATTTTGTTGCGAATCCTTTAGAGGCAATCACTGCCTTAAGTCTGGAACCCATGGACATCACCAAACGCTGGGTTTCCTCCTTCTTAATGCTTTGCCAGGCCTTTACAGCTGCAGCCTTCAGGTCTTGCTTGTTTGTGGGTATTTCCGTCTTAAGTCTGGATTTGAGCAAGTGAAATGCATGCTCAATTGGGTTAAGATCTGGTGATTGACTTGGCCATTGCAGAATGTTCCACTTTTTTGCACTCACGAACTCCTGGGTAGCTTTGGCTGTATGCTCGGGGTCATTGTCCATCTGTACTATGAAGCGCCGTCCGATCAACTTTGCAGCATTTGGCTGAATCTGGGCTGAAAGTATATCCTGGTACACTTCAGAATTCATCCAGCTACTCTTGTCTGCTGTTATGTCATCAATAAACACAAGTGACCCAGTGCCATTGAAAGCCATGCATGCCCATGCCATCACATTGCCTCCACCATGTTTTACAGAGGATGTGGTGTGCCATGGATCATGTGCCGTTCCCTTTCTTCTCGAAACTTTTTTCTTCCCATCATTCTGGTACAGGTTGATCTTTGTCTCATCTGTCCATAGAATACTTTTCCAGAACTGAGCTGGCTTCATGAGGTGTTTTTCAGCAAATTTAACTCTGGCCTGTCTATTTTTGAAATTGATGAATGGTTTGCATCTAGAATTGAACCCTTTGTATTTACTTTCATGGAGTCTTCTCTTTACTGTTGACTTAGAGACAGATACACCTACTTCACTGAGAGTGTTCTGGACTTCAGTTGATGTTGTGAACGGGTTCTTCTTCACCAAAGAAAGTATGCGGCGATCATCCACCACTGTTGTCATCCGTGGACGCCCAGGCCTTTTTGAGTTCCCAAGCTCACCAGTCAATTCCTTTTTTCTCAGAATGTACCCGACTGTTGATTTTGCTACTCCAAGCATGTCTGCTATCTCTCTGATGGATTTTTTCTTTTTTTTCAGCCTCAGGATGTTCTGCTTCACCTCAATTGAGAGTTCCTTAGACCGCATGTTGTCTGGTCACAGCAACAGCTTCCAAATGCAAAACCACACACCTGTAATCAACCCCAGACCTTTTAACTACTTCATTGATTACAGGTTAACGAGGGAGACGCCTTCAGAGTTAATTGCAGCCCTTAGAGTCCCTTGTCCAATTACTTTTGGTCCCTTGAAAAAGAGGAGGCTATGCATTACAGAGCTATGATTCCTAAACCCTTTCTCCGATTTGGATGTGAAAACTCTCATATTGCAGCTGGGAGTGTGCACTTTCAGCCCATATTATATATATAATTGTATTTCTGAACATGTTTTTGTAAACAGCTAAAATAACAAAACTTGTGTCACTGTCCAAATATTTCTGGACCTAACTGTATGTAACTATGTATCTATAGGTTACTTGTAAATTAACCCATAGGAAATAGAATCTATTGGCAAATGGTACAAAAAGTCAGCTCCCAATAGGGTTCTGTTTGGCAGATGTATTAAAGGGATTGTTCATTAATTTTACATTTATGGTCTATCCTTAGGATAAGTTATCAATGTCTGATCAGCCAGGGTCTGATACCCCGCCAATCAGCTGTTCTCAGTTTCGATGGGGCAGCAGGCAGCCAGAAATGCTCAGTTCTGGAGCTGCTCCGTCTTCTGATAGTGGCCGCGTCCGGGTACTGCACATTCACTTCCTATTGATTGGAAAACGGAACAGGGCCGGAACTGAGCATTTCCAGCAGCCTGCTGCTGCTGTTGGGACTGGGAACTGCTGATCAGCGAGCGTGCTGGGTGTCGGACCCCGGCCAATCAGACATTGATGACCTATCCTAAGGATAGGCCATCAATTTTAAATGTAGTGGACAACCCCTTTAAGTTTCCACTTCGCTGGACACCCTGAAGGATCCTTGGATACTCTTGTAGACCAGTCTGACCCTGTAGTACTAGCTAAGGAAATACATTGTGCTAATTAGAACAGTAAACAACTTTACTCCTAGAATTATGTAAGTCACGCTTGATTGTGTAGAAAGTAATTTGGCACACTGGGGTGTAACTAGGGGACCGAGGGCACATATGTCCTAGGTTTGCTTGAAGAAGAATACCAACATGCCGCTATGCTATCTAAATACTGGGCTAGATTAGTAAACTAATATCTGTGCTATATTAGTGTATGATACATGAGTTTTTGCTAAATGAAGCTTAAAATATAGTATTTATTGTCTTAGTTGGGTTCTGAGGTCCTACCACAGGTCCATCTTACTGTAATGGACATTAGAAGATTAAGGGGCAAACAAAGTATGTATGTGAAGTGATGCCAGATCTCTGCTTTTCAGACGTGTACTGCATATTTAAGCAAGAAGATTACAATGGAGAATCTCCAGTATCACAGCCTGTCATTTGTGTGGTAGAAGTCATTCACATAAGTGTGGCCTCTGGTTAAAATGCTTTGCTCCCGCTGCCCGCACTGTAACACATATAGTCTGGCTGATATACCGGGACATCCTGAGTCCTGTCATTAGGCGTCTTGGCTATACAAGGAGCTGGCCTGGGCTCTCCTCTGCCACGCTGGTACTTTTAACATACCATAATCATACAAGTGACCAGTGGTGACCTGATGACTTTCCCTCCCTCCCCCAACCCCAAAACCACTACGAGTTGGTAATTGAGGGCACTGATATGAACTCTGTGACATGGAGAATAATTCCTGAAATCTGTGGAGGACCTCAATCCGCTAATAAGCCCTTTCACTAAAAATATGTTTTAAAATGGTCACTGAATTGGTAAAGTCATCAAAATCATCCTAAGCATATTATTTGCTTATGGGAACAAACATAATTTTAGACTATTTAAAGCTCGAATGACAAGAGCGAACTGAACAAATATAGTCTTCTATAGTATAAAGCAGTTTACATACGCCATGCTATATAATTTCTTAGGAAAGCATTTCCGCATCTTTGAAATCTCTGAAAGATACGGGTAACTGAGGCCACAAGGGTCACGGCCGGAGAATCCTACATTTGGCCCTTTTGCCCTTTGTTCCAAACTAATACAAAGAAAGGTTCGACCTTAAAAGCTTGTAAGTAGTTCCATTCTCAGGCTTCCCCCGTGTTCTTGCATTCACCCTGCAAGCAGCTGTTTCTCAGTGGAGACGGCACCACAACCTGCCCCCATTGCTTCCTGAATGCCTTTGTAGCTTATCTAGATGTAATCTAGGTACACGGTGCAGAAATTAGAAAAACTAAATGCAGAAATTACGGAGGCTAAACACAAACCACACTATTGGCACTTGATGTGCATTAACCCTTTCGAAAAAGCCTGTTTTGGTCATTGCTCAAGTTCTAATATTCACTTTCTAGAGATTGAGACGATATGACAACTGCTAGCAATTAATATAGCATTGACTTATGATAAGTGATTTTAACAGACTTTTAAAGACATGTTCCATAACTTTTTTCAAACTGAACAGAAAGAAGGGATCATTATAAAAACAAAAAGGGGCTACCATTTTAGTTCCTGCTGCTCTGTTGGACTCCACGTAGACCAAAGGTGATTAGGTTCCAGCTATTCAGTCACCCGATCTCCGAGTCACTGATCGGCTGCAGGGTCAGGTGATTGATTGACAGGAATAGAGATGCGTGAACCCGAGTTTGGTGTTCGGTGTTCATACCAAACACTGAATTTATAAAAAAAAAACAGAGTTTGGGTTTGGAGATCGAGTGCTTTAAATATGAACACCACTCATTGTGCTTAGGTACGCTCGTTGCTCAGCCCAGTGGGAGCCACTTGCAGTGTTTGATCAGCTCTCACTTGGGGTAACAGCGTGATCAGATGTAGGGTGCACCCAAAAAAATGGAAGAATGCTGCCCAACCGCCTCAGAAGTGTTCTGTTTATGGCTGGCTGCATGTGGGCGGAGATCCAAACTGCCAAATTAGTGACTTCCATTGGGGTTCAGGTCAAGTCCAGGTCCCTAGCAGAACTTTATCTAAAGTCTGAACCCACTGAAGCCGAACTTCCATGGGTTCCCTCATCTCTAGACAGGATGTCATCAATTTCAGTGTCATGAAGTTCGGCTCTTCAGTCACCTGACATTGACCTCAGTGGTCAGGTTGAAACAAATATTTCTTCCAATCTCAGGTAAGACCACTCAAGAAATGGTGTGGGAGCAGTGGGGGCTTTGTAAGGAACACTTTTTATTTTTTAATAATCCATTCTCTCTAGCCATTTTTAAAAATGTAATGGAAAATCCTTTGAAGCTGAACTGCATTTTCACAAAGCTTCTGACAAGTTAGAGACATGTCAATAGTTGTGTGGGTCTGGAGGCTGAGACCTGTACTAATAACTAAAACTGTGAAGCAGACATGCTCAGCTAAGCGCTGGTCTCCTCAGAAGCCGAAGACGAACTTCACTGAAAAGCTAAAGGCTCGTCTTCAGCTGAGCACTTCTGACACTTTATTAAAACAATTCATGGGGATCTTAGAATCCAGAGCCCCACTGATCAAAATGTCTGGAAATCTCTATGACATTAAAGGCCGCTTTACACGCTGCGATATCGGTACCGATATCGCTAGCATGCGTTCCCGCCCCCATCGGTTGTGCGACACGGGCAAATCGCTGCCCGTGCTGCACAACATCGCCCAGACCCATCACACTACTTACCTGTCTAGCGACGTCACTGTGACCGGCAAACCGCCTCCTTTCTAAGGGGGCGGTCCGTGCGGCGTCACAGCGACGTCACTGAGCGGCCGCCCAATAGAAGCGGAGGGGCGGAGATGAGCGGGACATAACATCCCGCCCACCTACTTCCGCATTGCGGCCGGCGGCAGGTAAGGAGAGGTTCCTCGTTCATGCGGCGTCACACATAGCGATGTGTGCTGCCGCAGCAACGAGGAACTACATCGCTAGCTGCAGCGATTTTTGAAAATAGGGGGGCATGTCACCGATGAGCGATTTTGAATGTTTTTGCAACTATTCAAAATCGCTCATAAGTGTCACACGCTGCGATAACGTTAATGCCACCGAATCTGCGTCACTAATGACGTGACCCCGATGATAAAACATTAACGATATCGTAGGTGTAAAGCCCCCTTAAGGCTTCGTTCTTAAAGGGCAGAATAAGAGGAGCCTGAATGAGGCACATCCTTGTCATGATTGACAAACAACCCTGTGGTGTTTGGCTGCACAAACTGCTCCATGATATTCCATTATTTCTTACTTGATGTGGGTGGAGTTCTATGTATCTTCCCTGAGAGGGATAACTCTTTCCCTTTGGACCCTACGGACATTTTGGCAGTTCAGCAGCAAATCCTTATCCCCACTTCCTGTGTCTATATATACCTGCATTTCCCCTTGTTTTTTTCCCGGTGATAGAGTTTACTCCGATGCTGTCCAGATTACGAGCAGTTGGCATGAAATCTTCTGTTGTAACACGTTGTTGTATGTTGCTATTATTCCCAAAACTTATCTTGCAGATAAATTGACCATTTGCATTCCCCTGTCTGTTTTTCCTGTGTCTTCTTTAGGTCTTAGTGAGGGGTTGATTAGTGCTTAACCTGTCCGGTCCCCACCTCGGATCTAATTTAGGGTCAGCCAGGGCCTAGGTATCCTGCTCAGAACATAGGTGCGGAACCTCTCTAGGGATGTCAGGGGAGCCAGAAGTAGAGTTTACCAGTGGTCACCATCTTCCCCTTTCCCTATAGGAAGAGTTTCCCTTTACCCCACCCCCTTTACTGTTCATCTGGTATTCCCCCATACCAAGCGTGACAATCCTACAGATGGCGTGTGGCTCTGTGTGCTTCACCAGAAATCTTACTCCAGTCAAAGTCTAGAGGAAGATTTCTGATTTAAGATACACTATATCAAGTAATGAATTAGACTGATGGGTGCTGTTATGCCTCCAGAATTGAACGGGACTGATGTGAAAATGCCGAAAGTCGCTAGATCTTTGCAAAACGTCAGGTAGTGCAAACATTTTGCAGCCTTTTAAAATGTTTTAGAGAATTGCTTAAAGGGATATGCCCAAGTACAACTCTTTAATTGCATGTGCTGTAATAATGCACATATTATGTAACAGGGGATTGAAACTTCACTGCACTGCCACAGATCTTTAAATCTTTAAATCATATATGTATATATATATATATATATATATATATATATATATATATATATATATATATATATATATATATAATGCTCATAACAATGAAGGGACCACTAAGACAAGGACTTTGTATTTTGGTGTTCCCTTTAGTATTATTATTATTATGAGCGGTAAATATATATATATATATATATATATATATATATATATATATATATATATATATATATATACTTGCAGAGTATATCATCAGTAGAGAATCAGAGTCGCTAAAAGCAATCAGTTTAAATGAGTGCTAGTATCACAGTCGCTAATTGTTTACAGAGTACAGTAGTTTTTGCAGAAAAAAAAAATCCATCTAATTTCCATATAATAAAATATAGGCTGCCATGTACAAAATCAATCTTTATTTTAGAAATGTTGACCCTAAGTGACCTGCCATGATTACCTTGAAGTTCACCCTGGCATGTAGGGAGTTAAAGCCCAGTCATCCATTTAGTGGGGAGCGCTAATGGTCCTACAGGAAGGTCGCCCTGCAATTTGCTGAAAGGTTTTGATTGAAAATGTTATTGAGCGGCTCTGCATCACTCCGCTTCCTGTTTATTATATTTCATAGGTAGGGTAGGTGCCAAGACATTAAACTGCCAATAAACTATTAATACCGATTTCCTTCTGCTCCAGTCTTCATCACCAATGCAAATACAGTCCGGCTAAGAACAGCACAATGGGGATGCAAATCTTAATGCTGACACGGAAATTTGCATTATTTGATCTATCTGCCTTTCTCATATACACTGGAAGGTTTCTCAGGGATACATGAAAGGAAATATTTTCTGCAAAGAAATGTAACCATGCTGATCTGACGGAATGAATAATGATGTTTATTTAGAAATGGCAACATACACCACAGCACTTTCCAGGGCATGGTCACTCAGTGCGCAGGGAGCGGGGCAGGTAACTGCACCGTCATTATAGTAATGTGCCACATGACACATGTGGGTGCAAGGCTTTTTCCAGCTAACCTATTACCTTGCTTAATGTAACATATACAAGACAGATATTCCCATTCCAACACTATATATCTGCTCCTTTGGGGTAAAAAAATAAGTTTTCAGGTTTTTTTTAAATTAAAAAGTCGCTGCTTAACTCAGTCGCCATGATTGGCCCTCTGAGGCACTGACATGTTTATAAAAAAAAATCTCTTTACCATATAAATTATTATATTTATAAAAGGGAATCTGTCAGCAGGTTTTTGCTATTCAGAGAGTTGGATAATATAGGGCAAGAGAGTTTGATTGCAAGGATTTGTCCCTTATTAGCCTGTGAGTTGTAGTTTCAATACAATCAGTGTTTTATCAGCAGGAGATTATCATTGCAGGGCTAGGTCTCCTGTTTGGCATTTAGGATAAGCTGTGTAACAGGGCCCTCACTACTGATTGGAAGCATGCTGGAGATTATCATTACAGGGCTAGGTCTGGTGCTTGGCCATGAAGCTAATCTGTGTAACCCCGCCCCACCACTGATTGGCAGCACAATACACAATATACACAGGAAGCTGCCAATCAGTGATGTGGGTGGGGTTATACAAAGCTCAGCAATTTCAGCACTACTGTATCTACAGAGAAAACAGGGATTCTATCAAGACTGCACCAAGCAATCCAGTAAGTGATACATCCCTGTAATCAGGCTTTAATGCCCTATATTTTGCTGCTCTCAAATAATATAGCATAAACCTGACAGATTCTCTTGACTTAAAAGTCTCCTTACACACGGGTGATAGCTAATTATTTTCACAATTGGCTTTGTCATTAGACATTTGCAATCTTTAGTTTATCTCAAGGTGAGTATGAAAATGTTAGGTGTAACCTATGACATTTGGTAACAAACTGGGGACATATGGAAAATACATTGCAAATTCAAGTGTCAATATGAGTGGCTAATGACTTCCATCAATACATGTGTAGTATTGTTCAGCTCATCAATTAGACCAGTCTCGGTCAGGGGCGGTACAAGGGGCTGGTGAATTGGGGCACTAGTAATGAGGGACGATGTTATAACTATAAGACAACACTTTGCCTTAACTTTTCCTTGTACAATCAATTGGGCTCTGTCTGAGATGCTAGAGTGGCATCCCTGAGGGTCCAGTCACCACAGAGGTACTGCACCTCAGCCAGAGGTGTGGTACCCCATTCACTGGTAAGGAGGGGGGCACAGGTGATGTCCACGCACTCATAGCATAGACACACCACTTCAGGCCAGGCCAGGGTGAGGGTAAGATTGCTCCTAAGGGAGAGCACAATCCCGGAGCCAGTCTGAGGTGGAGCTTAGGTAGTGGGTGGAGCAACACAAAACAAGTGAAACGAGATAGAACGAGGAAGGACACAAAAAGGAGAATAAGGAAGACAGTCTGTGGAGAGAGAGGTCCTGAGGACTGGAGCCGGTGGAGCTCGTCCCAGGACAAGAAGAAAGCAGGAGAGGAAGAAGAGGTCCCAGAGCCACAGGCAGTGAGAGATCCACCCATGGGGCTCACATCCATATC
This sequence comes from Anomaloglossus baeobatrachus, assembly GCF_048569485.1. NCBI lineage: Eukaryota > Metazoa > Chordata > Amphibia > Anura > Aromobatidae > Anomaloglossus > Anomaloglossus baeobatrachus. The sequence continues at coordinate 111,285,931 of NC_134359.1, read as the reverse complement.
TGATGCACCGGGGTGGAGGGACTAGGCCGCAAGGGGGAACCAGCCCCTAGACTAGTGGAGAACAACCAGGCTCAGCTAGTAAACTAGAGGCTGAGGTATCTTTATGTGCCGAAGCCACATGCGAATTCGCTGAAAAGGTGACCGACCACAGAGGGCTAGGAGATAGGGCAGAGGAGCCTCCCAAACAAGGCCCGCGGACACAGAGTACTGCATGTGATGCGCAGGGCAGGAGGGTGAAGCCAGCGCATGAAGATGACCAGGAAAGGGACTGCAGAAAGGGACACCGGTTTTGTGCCTCCAAATTACCTGGGGATTGGCTGGATCCCATTACCGCAGGACTCCGCGCTCCAAGGTTAGTATGTGATTGGCCGACCGTGATAACCTGGAACTGCCAACTGTGAGTAAACAGCTAACGACTGCATCCCGCTGTGTCCTGGATTTCAGTGTCTGCGCCTCCAGCCCCGCGCTATTCAAACACTTCATCTGCTAAAGCCTACGTACAGCTGCCTTGGGGCCTAGCTCCACCTGTGGGGAGCTGTACCATCGTTGCTGCATCACCATCTGCCCCAGCAGTCCCATCCAGCAGCGTCGGCCATACATTGCCGAATATCACAGGTGGTGTCACGACTCATGCCTCTGTAAATATCCCCCCCATTTAGTAAATACCCCCCCCATTTAAAATGACACCGCCAGGGTCACGGAGCCGGGCCCTGCCGCCGTGACCTCCCAGACAGAACCGGCCTGGTCCCGAGTGCCCCATGGCCCTGGTGGGCGAGTCACTAGTAGTGCTGAACGATGAGCACTTTCTTTTAGTATGACAAAAGACTATTACAATTTGCCTATTTGACAGTCATCATATTGAGCTTCAAGATCCTCGGGGATGTATTATAAAACCCTATCACGGGCACCAAAAGAACTTGTCCCCCTTTGAAACAATCAACAACTTTATCCAAACTATTGGAAACCTTTCCTGCATTGGGCGCTCCACCTATGTAATTGTGAAGTCAATTTAGTTATTACGTTTGTATCACAAATCTCTGTGTATATCAATGGTTCTTGCAATTTTCCTGGGGATGAAAACATATCAGCCCAATCCTAATATATTTAAGGCCCCGTCACACTAAGCAACATCGCTAGCAACATCGCTGCTAACGAACAACTTTTGTGACGTTGCTAGCGATGTTGCTGTGTGTGACATCCAGCAACAACCTGGCCCCTGCTGTGAGGTCGTTGGTTGTTGCTGAATGTCCTGGGCCATTTTTTAGTTGTTGCTGTCCCGCTGTGAAGCACAGATCGCTGTGTGTGACAGCGCGACAGCAACAACTAAATGTGCAGGCAGCAGGAGCCGGCTTCTGGGAAGGCTGGTAACCAATGTAAACATCGGGTAACCAAGAAGCCCTGTCCTTGGTTACCCGATATTTACCTTCGATACCAGCCTCTCTCACTGCTTGTGCTGCCGGCTCCTGCTCTGTGCACATGTAGCTAGCTGCAGGACACATCGGGTTAATTAACCTGATGTGTGCTGTAAGTAGGAGAGCAGGGAGCCAGCGCTAAGCAGTGTGCGCTGCTCCCTGCACTGTGCACATTTAGCTGCAGCACACATCAGGTAATTAACCCCATGTGTGCTGTAGCTAGGAGAGCAGGGAGCCAGCGCTCAGTGTGCGCTGCTCCCTGCTCTCTGCACGTGTAGCTGGTCACTGGTTGCTGGTGAGCTCACCATTAACTCGTGTAGCCACGCTCCAGCGATCCCTGCCAGGTCAGGTTGCTGGTGGGATCGCTGGAGCGTCGCAGTGTGACAGCTCACCAGCAACCTCCTAGCAACTTACCAGCGATCCCTATCGTTGTTGGGATCGCTGGTAAGTTGCTTAGTGTGACGGTACCTTTACTATGGGGTGAGGCAATTTAATTAAGCTCTGTCGAGGAGGATTGTATTAATGGCTTCACACATAGGAATTTTACCAAGCCAAGTTTATTCAGCAAACAGGAGCAATACTTCTGCAGACTGAAGCTATTTTGCATCGTGATGTGGCCTGCAGCTTTCCCATGCCAAGGAAAACCAGTTATGGTATTAGACGTGATTTTATTTATTGTGGATTTATTAACGTTTCCAAAGCCGCTGGAGGAAAATCTTTTCTTCCATTTCCAAAATGAGACTCACAGGCGTAGATCGTTTGCTCAATCTCTTAGCAAGAAGATGGGGTGAAATTAACTTGGTTAACCTTTGTCTCTAGGGAACAAGTACGAATATGAAGTTCTTCCGATTCCAAAGACGTGGTTCATAATGGGAGATACTGTTTTAATTAACAATAATAATTAATCATCAAAACAGAAATGAGAATACATAACAACTTCAACTAGATAAAACAATCATAGCCAGAAAATAACTATACAGACGAATACACTAGAAGTGGCCATGTGAAGCATTCTAGAAATTACTGTATGCTGCCTTAATATAAAACTTTTTCTATAATTGCAACTACCATCTATAGTGCTGCAGTTTCTACAATCTCTTCTACAGTATCACATCCTAATACTGAGTACCGACCAGATATATAACCTAATATGTCTGTGCCGCAGTAAAAGTGTCACAAGTGTGGCATGCATGGTCTCTTGTGATCTCGGGGCATTCTGGGATCAGAAGGTCACAGCATTTTGTGGATCGCAGATCCGTTTTAGTGCCCCCGTTTGAAATTTACCCTGAGGTGGAGCATATCTAATTCCACTGGGCACTGAAGGGGTTAAGGATCAGTCTATTTTGCAGTGTTCTAACAGGTAGTTGTAACCTCAGCTCTAGCCACTCCCTTCAGCTATAGCTATCCGCTCCCCACTCCTTAATATGCCGGCTAAAGCTCAAACCTACGCTGACCAAGTTGAAGGAGCTCGTCGCTGCATAGCTGATGTGTTGTTTCTATTGCAGCTATGAAGCTCCTTACTGAAGAAATCTTGGAGTGCTTGTTCTTGTGTCTTTCCCCACCCATTTGTCTTACCTAGCGCATGTTGTCGTATTGTAATGGCGAGACTAGTGTCTCACTGGCCTTCACTAACCAGGGTGAGTTTAGGGTCAGCAAGGGCCTAGGCACATGACCGGCACATTGGGGAAGGACCTATCTATGAACATTAGGGAGTGCAGGGTACAATCTCAGATGAGTGCTAAGAGGTGACCTCATGCCCCTCTGCCTAGTGTGAGGGTCCGCTGTTGTATTGTTTTCCTCTGTGTGTTACATCACTCGTCAGGGGTTTTCCCCCTCCACCAGAGTGACACTACCCTGGTGTTCCCGCTGTGTTGCGCTACTCATTGGGAGTCCCTCCCATGACCAGGCTAGAAAGCTGCAGTCACATCATGACAAAAAGCCGGACCCTGGGAGCCGCTGCAAGCCTCACTGCTGGACCCAGGGAAAGCGAGTACAGCGTGGTTTGTTTCCTTAGAATAATTTGGAGAGGGAACAACATCAGGTAGTTTTTGTATCTTGTATGCAATGCATGTATTTCTTAGCCCAAATTATCCCTTTTGTTTCAAGTCAAACCCGAATAGTTTCCATTTCATCAACTGCTTCATTTTTTTTCTATATATTTGCTTTAAATTATGGCTTTATTTGCATTTTTTCTGTTGATGAGACCACAGTTATTACATTTGTTAGTTAATAGTGTCTTTGTATAAGGATAATAAGTAATTTTTCACGCTCCTCTTTGGCATTGAATTTTCTGCCTCCTTTAGTCCATCTCAGTGTAAGTGTGTGAGTATTAAGCCAATATGAAAATGCTAGGTGTAACCTATGATATTTGGTGACAGACTGGGGACATATGGAAAATGCATTGCAAATAGAAGCTTAGAAGGCCATATACAGAGCAGCAATGTGCTGTGTGCGTGTTAGCACTTTCATCTACCATAAAGCAGAATATGCGTTACAGCAAGTCACACCTGCATGAAAGCCTTAACACATAAAGACACCATGTATTAGGTTTCACATTTGTTGGCCTTTCATGACCTGTTTGTAGTAAAACCTTCATGTAGAATCGTTCAGGAGTATAAAGTATTTTACATCTGCATGGTTGGTGGAGGGGGGGTTGATTGATGGTACAAATTAAGGCAGGTGTACCCCTTCAAGGCACTGGAGACTGTGGTGGAATAACCTGGATGTCTCACAATTCAAAACAGAATTTGGTACTGATATTGCCCGGTGAAGAACAATCCACAATACACTTTGATGATATTTTGTCTTTACTCTCTGACTGGCATTGAGACTGCAAAATAGAGTCTTGTCAAGATAGACTACATATATCTACTAATCCAAACATTATAAGTTGTATCAGAACCTAATAAAGATGAGTCCCCACCAGGACTGGTTACTTTAATATTCATCATATCAGTAAGCTCTGAAAGCCTGGAAAATTACTTGTCCCATTGAGTCCTTAGCCTTTCATAGAGACAAGAGAGCTTATAGGACATGATTGATTACCATCATGATGCCTACCTAGTATGTAGAAACTGTACAAACTTGAAAGTAAATTTCACCTACATCAGCTCTTCTCAACGATACACTAAAAGTGGCCATGCGCATTTGTTAAGAGTAGGTTGACGATTGTACAACTGTTGAATCATCTGGTGACCAATTGTTTTACTGACTCAGCCAGAGGTGTAACTAGAGTTTGATGGGCCCCTGGTGCAAAGTTTGGACCTGGCGCCCCCCCAACCATACACCAATACTCGGGGTACGGGATAATGGCGGCGACACTAGGGGTATGGGCTAATTATGCTGACACTCGGGGCTCGAGATAGTGTCACTGACACTTGACTTTCCCTCAGCACTCATGTTTCTGATGATCTGAAATCCTTTCTATTAGCACCCAGCTTTCCTATGTTCTGATATCCATCTTGTCCTCAGCATGCACCTTCCCCTTGCTCTGCTACACATGTTACCATCAGCACCCAGCCTTCCCATGCTGTGATATACTGTACATCTTTCCCTCAGCACCCAGATTTTCCATGATATCAGAGCATGGGAAAGCTGGGTGCTGAGTGAAAGATGTATAGCAGAGCATGGGAAAGCTGGGTGCTGAGGGAAAGAGCCTCTTTCCCTCAACATAAAACTTTCCCATCCCATGCTTTTATCTTTGTCCCACCTCGTCTATAGCTCTTCAAATACTACAATGGTCCCCACATAGCCTTCCATATAGTATTATGGGTCCCACAAAACCCTTCATATATTAGAATGCACCCCCATAGTCCACCATGTTCTATAATGCACCCCCATAGTCCTCCGATTATTATAATGCACCTCCCATAATCCTCCATGTATTACAATTCATCCCATAGCCCTCCATATATTACAATGCAGCCACATATTCCTCCATATTATATTATGCAGGCCCAATACCATTTAATGCACCCCCATAGTTCTCCATTTTTTATAATGTACCCCCATAGTCCTTCATAGTACACAGCCCCCATTCCATTTAATGCTCCTCATAGGCCTCCATGAATTATAATGCAGCTCCATAATCCATGTATAAGGTGTCCTTCATATTGTGTTATGCAGCCCCATACCGTTTAATGCACCCCAATAGGACTCTAGCTACTGTATAATCATTGATTAAAAGAAAACAAAAAAAAAAGTACTCACCTCTTCTCATTCCCCCGCTACTCTGGTCAAAGCGTACTCCCATCCTGCGCTGTGCATAGCAGTCGCACAGTAGGGATGTCACCCGCTCTGCTGCACTGAGACGTCGAGAGTCAAGCGTTGAGCTCTGCTCCATCCTCCATCATTACTTTGTGCGATGACGGGTAAAGGCCCGTGAGTGATGCTCACAAATAGCTCAGCATGGAGACCACCATCAACCCTGGTCAAGTATACAACGCCTTTTGAAGTATAGTGGTGAATTATCCAGTGCCTTTGGCTATGAAACAACCCCATATGATAAGGCTTCCTCCACCGCACTTGACAGTTTTTCAATATCTCCATCTTTTAGCCTTGTTCCTCCAGACCCATTTGCATCCATCAGAGCTTAGTCTGTTGACTTGCATCTCATTGCTCCAAAATCACCCGTTTTTATGACTATATTGAAGTTGAGGCTTCAAAGTTTTTTGGGACACCATTTCAAACTTGTGTAATATGCATCACACTCTGCTTGCATGGATGTCTCTGCTCTGACTTTTTTAAAGCATACAAACCACCTCCACTGCCATGTTTGTTGTGCGAGTTCCCAAGCAGACATTGAAGAATCTGTCCATATGGCCACAATACAATACACAGTACACTCCATAGAGCTGTATTTTATGGAAGAGTGGAAAGACAAAAACCTTTACTTAGAGCTAACAACTAGAAGGCTTGTTTTGAGTTTGCCAAAAGACATATTGAAGATTTCTCAAATATATGGAGGAAGGTGCTCTGGTCAAATGAGACCAAAATTGAACTTTTGGCCACTAAGGTAAACACTATGTCTGGTGCCAAACCAACACATCTTATCACCCTAAGAACACCATTCCCACAGAGAAACATGGTGGTGGCAGCATTATGTTGTGAGGATGTTTTAGCCAGCAAGGACAGGGAAAATAGGCCAAATTGTCAGGAAGATGGATGGTGTGAAATACAGGGATATTCTTGAGCAAAACATGTTTCAGTCTGTCAATGCTTTAAGACTGGGATGGAGGTTCATCTTCCAACAAGATAATGACTCAAGCATACTGCTAAAGCAACACTCAAGTTATGTAGGGGAAATGTACATTTATTGGAGTGATCTAGTCAAAGCCCAAGCTTAAACCAATTGAGAATCTTTGGTCAGGCTTGCAGATTGCTGTTTACCAGGAGAAACCATCTAACTTGGAGTAGCTGTAACAGTTTTGTCCTAAGGTATGGGCAAAAATTCCAGTAGCAAGATGTGGAAAGCTCATAGAAACTTATCTAAAGCGAGCTTCAGCTGTAAATGCCGCAAAAGGAGGCTCTAAAAAGTACTGACTTTAGGGGGTGAATAGTTATGCATACTGAAATTTTCATTTTTTTTGTCTTATTTGTTGTTTGCTTCAGAATTAAATGAAAACCAAATATTCACAGTTGTCGGCATGTTCTTTACATGAACTGATGCAAAAACAGTGAAATTCCAGGTTGTGAGGTGGTAAAGCATGAAAAATGCCAAGGGGGTGAATACTTTCGCAAAGCAGTGTATCCCTGAATAAACGGTCTTCTTGCATGAAAATTTCTTTTGCATTAGCCAAGTTTCTAACTCATGGCTGAATTTAAAGAGCCATAAATAGTGGCTTTTAAGCTTCTAATATATTATCTAACGTTTAAATGGCTGTGTGCTTATTAAAGTCATGTGTCCTATTAGTCCGGTGAATGCAGCTTTTGTATCTGTACAAATCTTTTATTGGTGAGAGCTGCACTGCTCTGCGTGTTTTTGCCAAACAGTTATTAGATTCATTTCTTTGTCTGAAGGAGAAATAAAGAGGAGCATGATATCTGTAAAAGTACACGCTGTGTAAATGAGATATTTATGGTATATAATTGACCCTTGAAAGGTTACCAGGAATTGCTCTGGAATAATGCGATGAATATTTCCACAACATTGTACATCTATACTGTACTTTAACTCATTATTGGATACTCTCGTGTGTTTGCTTATGGCTCAAATGTGAATGCAGTCTCTCGCCAGTTCCCAAATTGATAATTGATTTTTTTATCTGAATTGCTTCTACTTGATAATAAGGAAGCCAGCGGCAGACTGTAGTTTCTACACTTCCCTAATAGATAATATATAAATAGTCCTCCTTTGACACCTTCCCAATAGTCACTCCCGTCCACCTACATTTATTGTTTCTATAGGTATTAACCTTTATACCTTTTTCTCAAGAATGTGGCATACTGCCAGAACTCAGTACGCATACAACGGTATCTTCCAAATAAGACCTGTTTCATTTCGGAGAAGTTTATTGGACCAAAACTAGAACTGGATCCAAAAGTATTAGGCTTGGATCACATGTCCTGTAGTCATCTGTTATCATGGATCTGTTAGGGATCCGTTTGCGAAAACGTTGTGCAAACTTTTTTGTCCATTCTTAAATAACGGATGTCGGCCGGATCCGTTTTTAATATATGGAGTCTATGGACAACGGATCCGTTAATGGTTTGATATTTATCGTCCATTTGTAACGGATCCCTTCAGAAAACAACAGCTCTCTTTCAAATGCAAGTACAATGGATGCTAAATAGCAATCCGTTAATGGATCTGTTGTCCATAGATTCCCATGTTAAAAACACAGATAAGCCAAAAAACTGTTTCCCAACGGATCCATTCTAACGGATGACTACAGAACATGTGAACGTAGCCTAATCATGTATTGGTTACAGAATATTGGTTGCGTTATCCACAACAACATTTCACATAAATCATCACTTTCAGTGCAAGAGCTAATTCACACAACCATATTGCAGCCATATTTTCTTGTCCAGGGAACCAATAGTCATACAGTCAAGCTCAAAAGTGTTGGCACCCTTGAAATTGTTCCAGAAAAGGAAGTATTTCTTTCAGAAAATTATTGCAATTACACGTTTGGTAATGCACATATTTATTTCCTTTGTGTGTATTGGAACAACATAAAAAAACTAAAAAAAAGGAAAATTAGACACATAATGTTACACAAAACCTCAAAAATGGTCTGGAGAAAATTGTTGGCACCCTCAACTTAATATTTGGTTGCATTGCCTTTGAAATAAATAAGTGCAATCAATTGCTTCCTATAGTCCTCAACAAGCTTCTGACACCTCTCAACTTCTCAACTAGAATTTTGGACCACTTTTCTTTTACAAACTGCTCCAGGTCTCTCATATTTGAAAGGCGCCTTCTCCCCACAGCAATTTTAAGATTTCTCCACAGGTGTTCGATGAGATTTAGATCTGGACTCATTGCTGCTACTTCAGAACTCTTCTCTTCTGCACTTTTTTTCCATCCATTTCTGGGTTCTTCTTGAAATATGTTTGGGGGTCATTGTTCTGCTGGAAGACCCATGACTTAGGACACAAATTCAGATTTCTGATACTGGGCACTACATTGAGACCCAAAATCCTTTGGTAATCTTTAGATTTTATGATGCCTTGTACACAGTAAAGGGATCCAGTGCAAGATGCAGCAAAACAACCCCAAAACATCTTTGAACTTCCACCCTATTTGACTGTAGGTGCTGTGTTCTTTTCTATGTAGGCCTCATTCAGTTTTCAGCAAACAGCAGGATGATATGATTTAACAAAAAATCCATCTTGGTCTTATCTGTGCACAAGATGCTTACCAAGAAGGACTTTGACTTTCTCAAGTACATTTGGCCAACAGCAGTTTAGCATTTTTTATGTCTCTATGTGAACAGTGAGGTTCACCTGTGCCTCTTGCCATAGTGTTTCATAAAATTCAAATGTTAATGGATAGTTTGCAATGACACTGTAGCACCCTGAGCCTGTAGAAAAGCTTGAATTTCTTTAAACATTGATTGGGGCTGCTTATCCACCGGACTATCGCTCATTGCAAACTTTCATGAATTTTTCTCAGCCATCCATGTCCAGGGAGATTAGCCACAGTGCAATGGATTGTAAACTTCTCGATTATGTTGCACACCATGGACAAAGAAATATCAAGATATCTGGAGAGGGACATGTAACCTTGACATTGTTGATATTTTTCAACAATTTTGGTTCTCAAGGCCTTTTCTGCTCCTCTATCTGTTCACCATGCTTGGTGTGGCACAAATAGACATACAATGCAAAGATTGAGTCAACTTCTCCCCTTTTTATTTGGTTTCAGGTGTGATTTTCATATTGCCCACATCTGATATTTGCCACATGTGAATTTGAATGAGCAACACATGCTTGAAACAATGTTTACACACAATTTTGGAAAGGTGTCAACAATTTGAAAGAAACTTGCATTTTGTATTATTATTTTCTATACATGTAAATTTTGTCTTACTTTATTTGTTGCTAACGTTGATATTTCTTATTGTTTAATTAATAAAAACTAAATGTTTTTGTTTTTTAAATGAATAATAAATAAATGTATCATCATTTAAAATTCTGCATAACAGTAGTTAGGGAGATGAGCAATATTATTTACTAGATCCAGAACAACCGAATGGTATGAATAACTGGAAGCGAAGCTGCCTTGTTGTGGCTTTAGTCCACTGCCTGCGCTTCAAATGACTCATCAAAGCCTGTATGTTACTGTTTTGGTTCTTCTTTGGTTTTACAGCCATGATAGCTCATGAATATGAGTGTGTGAAGATATGTTAGCTGGGAAAAGTATTCTCTTTACCCCAAGTCTATAAATGTTGCTTTCGAATAAAGTTTCCAATCCCTATCTATCTAAAGGTCCAGTCACACTAAGCAACTTACCAGCGATCCCAACAATGATAGGGATCGCTGGTAAGTTGCTAGGAGGTTGCTGGTGAGATGTCACACTGCGACGCTCCAGCGATCCCACCAGCAACCTGACCTGGCAGGGATCGCTGGAGCGTGGCTACACGAGTTGCTGGTGAGCTCACCAGCAACCAGTGACAAGCCCCCAGCGCCGCGTGGAAGATGCTGCGCTTGCTAACTAAGGTAAATATCGGGTAACCAACCCGATATTTACCTTGGTTACCACCGCACGGAGCTACACGTGCAGAGAGCAGGGAGCAGCGCACACTGAGCGCTGGCTCCTCGCTCTCCTAGTTACAGCACACATCGGGTTAATTACCCGATGTGTGCTGCAGCAAAATGTGCACAGAGCAGGGAGCAGCGCACAATGCTTAGCGCTGGCTCCTTGCTCTCCTAGCTACAGCACACATCGGGTTAATTAACCCGATGTGTGCTGCAGCTAAATGTGCACAGAGCAGGGAGCAGCGCACAATGCTTAGCGCTGGCTCCTTGCTCTCCTAGTTACAGCACACATCGGGTTAATTAACCCGATGTGTGCTGCAGCTAAATGTGCACAGAGCAGGGAGCAGCGCACAATGCTTAGCGCTGGCTCCTTGCTCTCCTAGTTACAGCACACATCGGGTTAATTAACCCGATGTGTGCTGCAGCTACATGTGCACAGAGCAGGAGCCGGCACTGACAGTGAGAGGGGCGGAGGCTGGTAACGAAGGTAAATATCGGGTAACCAAGGACAGGGCTTCTTGGTTACCCGATGTTTACATTGGTTACCAGCCTCCGCAGAAGCCGGCTCCTGCTGCCTGCACATTTAGTTGTTGCTGTCTCACTGTCACACACAGCGATCTGTGCTTCACAGCGGGACAGCAACAACTAAAAAATGGCCCAGGACATTCAGCAACAACCAACGACCTCACAGCAGGGGCCAGGTTGTTGCTGGATGTCACACACAGCAACATCGCTAGCAACGTCACAAAAGTTGTTCGTTAGCAGCGATGTTGCTATCGATGTTGCTTAGTGTGACGGGGCCTTAAGCTATGTACAGTATTTACCGTACAGTATCTTTCCATCTCTCTATCAATTAACTGCAAAGAGTTAAGTAGCACTCCAATTTGTTTGTGGAAAAAGGGTGGAGGACTCTTTAGTTACTCGTGTGGCAACGTTTGCATTCCACAACAAAACCTTTTTTGGCTTGATAAAGGTTCTGTATCGGACACCGAAACGTAGGCACACGGGCTAATAAAGAGTCCGCCATGCTTTTTTGCACAAACAAGTTGGAGTGCTGCTTATTTTTTTGCATTTAATAGATTGGACCTATGGATATGTGTCTGGTATGCTTTGCACCCACAGCTAAAGACTTTAGTGCTGCTTCACTATATATCTTCTGCCTATCTATCTATCTATTGTTAACTTTTCCACTTTTTTCTCGTTACACCCACAAACATATGTATTTTATTGGGATTTTATGTGATGTATCAACACTAAGCAGCAAGTATTTGTGAAGTGTAAAGGAAATCATACATGGTTTTCTTTATATTTTAAAAATATACTGTAAATCTGAAAATTGTGATGCTCATTTGTATTGAGCTCCCCGTAGTCTGATCCCCCTAAATAAAATCCAAAGTAACCAATTACCTCCAGAAGTCACTTAATTAATAACTTGAGTTCAACTGTGTGTAATTTATTCTCAGTATAACTACAGCTGTTCTGTGAAAGCCTCAGAGGTTTGTCTGAAAACATTAGAGATCAAGCAGTGTTGTGAAAATCAAGGCACACACTAGACAGGTCAGGGATAAAGTTGTGGAGAAATGCAAAGTAGGGTTATGTTTTAAAAAATAGCCCAAGCTCTGAACATCTCACAGAGCACTGTTAAATTCATAATTTAAAAATTAAAGGAGTCAGATGAGACCAGAGAAGAACTTTTTGGGTTAAATGCAAAACACTAATGTGTGGTGCAAAACTAACACTTCACATCATTCTGAAAACACCATCCACTCCATCACACATGGTGGTGGCAGCATCCTGCTGTCGGAAGGCTTTTCTTCAGCAGGGGCAGGGAAGAGGTCAGAGTTGAAGGGAAGATGGCTGGAGATAAATACATGGCAATCCTGAAGGAAAACCTTTTTTATGCACTATAATCTGAAGTGAATATCAGTGTTTTTCTGGTCTACACACATATGTAAAGTGAAGCAGTGATGGGAAGGTTGTTTATTGGCTAACATCCCCTTTTCTATTTTGCATATAAAAATGTTTTTATAAAAAATGTTTTTTAATAATGTCTTCAATAAAATAATTTTATTTAATGCTATTTACTCTAGTCGCTTCATTGGTATTCTTGGATTCTAGAGTTAGCACTATTGTGATTGGGCCATTAATTTGGTGTTCCTGAAGGAAAACCTGTTGAAGGCTGTAAAATCTTAAAAGTTGGGGGTGTAGGTTCACTTTCCAGCAAGACAACCCTAAACATACTGCCAGAGCTACAATGAAATGGTTTAGACCAAAGCATATTCATATGTGTGAATGGACCAGTCACAGTCCAGACCTTAACCCCATTGAGAATCTTTGGCAAGACTTGAAAATTGCTGTTTACAGAGGCATCCATCCAAACTCACTGAGCTAGAGCTATTTAAAGAAGGTAGTTAAAAAATGTCAGCCTGTAGATGTGCAAAGCTGGTAGAGACATCCAACAAAAGACTTGCAGCAGTAATTGCAGCAAAATGTGATCCTACAAAGTATTGACCCCGGGGGCTGAATACAAATACACATCACAGTTTTCAGATTTATATATATTTTTTTTAAATTTAGACTACCCTGTATCATTTCTTTTACACTTCACAAATATTTGCTACATAGTGTTGGTATATCACATAAACTCCCAATAAATTACAATTAAGTTTGTGGATGAAATGTGAAAAAAAATGTACAAAAATTTCATGGGTATGAATACTTTTTTAAGGCACTATAATGTTAATATTTTATATTTTCAGTAGCCTTGGAATACCAATTAAAAGTCTGCGGGAAAAATGCTTAAATTTAATCAAACGATACAAATAAAGACTCCAGACTAAGCCAGTTTTGGTTGAAGTGTTCTGTACAAGGTTAATGCTTCATTTTGGTAATTTAATTAGATTTGTTCTATTATTGCAGAATTTCATTTTTTGACAGATAAAAAGCTATTAGAGGTCTGGCTACTGGAGGGTTAAGTTGCCACATTCTGTTAGCGTGTGTCTGTAGCCGGCGACATACTGCAGCCCTCTAGAGTAAGCTGGCATCTCTTACCAGCTGGCGGCAGCTCCAACCACTCTCTGTGCGCTCCACGGCCACAATAAATATTTAATCCACACTTTCAAAACTTGCTGACAAGCCCAAACGCAAACTTGCGTTACAATGTAACATGTCATTGTGAACAGAGATGCAATTGGATGGGGAGTTTGGGCAACATAACCCCATAACTGCTGTAGATTGGCGACTGAATCTGCAGACGTACTGTACGTGCCACTGAATTCATCCAGGATAATGAGTTTCTAGAGTGTGGAAAGGAGTTCCTAAGGCCATGTGCGCACGTTGAGTATTTGGTGCAGAAATGTTCTGCATCTTCTGGTAGAAAAACGCACCAAGTGTTTTTGCTGCTTTTTTGGTGTGTTTTTTTGCATGCGTTTTTTATACTGAAGTCAATAAATAGGTGGAAAGGCTGAAAAACGCAGGTAAAAACGCACCAAGAAGTGACATGCTGCAGATTGTTTTCTGCATCAAATCTGCAAGGAAAAAATAAGGTTCAATGCTGGAGAGGAGAAACGGGGTTAATGCCGCGCTGCTGTCGAAGTAACAGACTGTTGATTTAATCAATTCTTCTTTATTTTACGCATTTCAGAGGTCAGAGCCTCCTTCATCAGGGCAAACGACACACACGTTTTTTACTGACGTGATGAAGATGCATATGTCCCTCAGTGTGCCGTGATTTTGGCATATGTGTATTCTCCGTGTGTTGTCTGTGTTAGTACATGGAGTTCAGGCACTTATTATAGTCACCTGTCCACGCCACTGCTGTCCGTGGTGCTGAAGTATCCCACGATGCTGTGTCTAGCCCGCTACTGTCTCACCAATGCTATTACTTCTGGCCGCGCAGTGAATATGCATGAGAATAATTAGCCGGCCTGGAAGCAGGAGACAGCAGCGGCTGAAGACAGCATTGCTGGAGACGGGTGAGTTTAAAAAGCTTTTTATTTAAAACTAGAAGGTGGCCCGATTCTACGCATCGGGTATTCTAGAATTTACGTATTGTGTAGTTCATGTATGATTTTTGTTATAGATATAGATATAGATATATATATATATATATATATATATAGATGTTGTTGTGTGTAGTTACCAAGTGTTTGTGTAGGGCGCTGTACATGTTCTGGGTGTTGTCTGGGTGTGGCGGGGGGTGAGAGCGGTGTTGTATGTGTGTTGCGTTGTTTGTGGAGCGCTGTGTGTCTGTCGCGTTGTGTGTGTGTGTGTTGCGCGGTTTGTGTGGGTGTGGTGTGTTTTGGGGGAGGTATGTTTGTGCAATGTGTGTGTTGTGCGGTATGTGCGTATATTTATGTATGCCGCGGTGTTTGTGTGTTGGGTGTTGTGTGTGTGTGCAGCGTTGTCTGTGTGTGTGGGTGTCTGTGTATGGCGGTGTTTGTGGTTCCCTGTGTGTGTGTGTGTGTTGGGGGGAGGTGTGCACCTCCCATCGTGCTCCATCCCCCATGCTGCACACCCCCCATCATGCCCCATCCCCTATGCTACGCATTCCCCATCGTGCTCCATCCCCCATGCTGCACACCCTCCATCGTGCTACATCCCCCATGCTGTGCACTCCCCATCGTGCTCCATCCTCCATGCTGCGCACTCCCCATCGTGCTCCATCCTCCATGCTGCGCACTCCCCATCATGCTCCATCCCCCATGCTGCGCACCCCCCATCGTGCTACATCCCCCATGCTGCACACCCCCCATCGTGCTACATCCCCCATGCTGCGCACTCCCCATCGTGCTACATCCCCCATGCTGCGCACTCCCCATCGTGCTACATCCCCCATGCTGTGCACCCCCCATCGTGCTACATCCCTCATCGTGCTACATCCCCCATCGTGCTACATCCCCCATGCTGCGCACTCCCCATCGTGCTACAACCCCATGCTGCGCACCCGCCATCGTGCTCCATCCGCCATGCTGCGCACTCCCCATCGTGCTACATCCGCCATGCTGCGCACTCCCCATCGTGCTACATCCCCCATGCTGCGCACTCCCCATCGTGCTACATCCCCCATGCTGCGCACTCCCCATCGTGCTACATCCCCCAGGCTGCGCACTCCCCATCGTGCTACATCCCCCATGCTGCGCACCCCCCATCGTGCTACATCCCCCATCGTGCTACATCCCCCATCGTGCTACATCCCCCATGCTGCGCACTCCCCATCGTGCTACATCCCCCATGCTGCGCACCCGCCATCGTGCTCCATCCGCCATGCTGCGCACTCCCCATCGTGTTACATCCCCCATGCTGCGCACTCCCCATCGTGCTACATCCCCCATGCTGCGCACCTCCCCATCGTGCTACATCCCCCATGCTGCGCACTCCCCATCGTGCTACATCCCCCATGCTGCGCACTCCCTGGGTGTGGTGTGTTTTGGGGGAGGTATGTTTTGGGCAATGTGTGTGTTGTGCGGTATGTGCGTATATTTATGTATGCCGCGGTGTTTGTGTGTTGGGTGTTGTGTGTGTGCAGCGTTGTCTGTGTGTGTGGGTGTCTGTGTATCGCGGTGTTTGTGGTTCCCTGTGTGTGTGTGTGTGTGTGTGTTGGGGGGAGGTGTGCACCTCCCATCGTGCTCCATTCCCCATGCTGCACACCCCCCATCATGCCCCATCCCCCATGCTGCGCACTCCCCATCGTGCTACATCCCCCATGCTGCGCACTCCCCATCGTGCTACATCCCCCATGCTGCGCACCCCCCATCGTGCTCCATCCCCCATGCTGCGCACCCCCATCGTGCTACATCCCCCATGCTGCGCACTCCCCATCGTGCTACATCCCCCATGCTGCGCACTCCCCATCGTGCTACATCCCCCATGCTGCGCACCCCATAGTGCTACATCCCCCATGCTGCGCACCCCCCATCGTGCTACATCCCCCATGCTATAATAGTTCTCCTATTATACTCAAAGAGGAGTATAATAGGAGGACTGTAATAGGAGGAGTAGTCCTGGGGGGAGAGGAGTATAATGCCGGCTCCCTGCACATGTGTACCGGGAGCCGGTGTACACTGGTAACTATGATACACATCGGGTAACTAAGGTACCTTAGTTACCCGATGTGTATAATGGTTACCAGCGTTCACGGGCTTCGTCAAGATCCCAGCATCGCAAGGTTATGTCTGGCGCTGCTGGGATCCTGACGGAGCCGGTGTACACTGGTAACTATGATACACATCGGGTAACCAAGGGACCTTAGTTACCCGATGTGTATAATGGTTACCAGCGTTCACGGGCTTCGTCAAGATCCCAGCATCGCAAGGTTTTGTCTGGCGCTGCTGGGATCGTGACAGAGCCGGTGTAGAAGCAAGCGATATCCCAGGATGTTGTGAGTGTGTGGATGTGATGTGTGAGGTGTGTGTGAGAGTGAGTGTGATCTGATGTGTGTGTGTGTACTCACCTGGGAGTCGGAGCTCCGTGTCAGTTGGGCCAGAGCGAGCGTGCATTGCGTGAGGGGGGTGGGGCCTGCAGAGAGCCGGGGCGAGAGGCCAATCCGTGGGGGGGGCGGGGCCATGGCAAGCCCAGCGGCCAATCAGCTTTGTGTCACCGTAAGGACACAATTTTGGAGCATGACAGACAGACAGACAGACAGACAGAATAAGGCAATTATATATATAGATGTACCTGTTTTTTCTGGTACGTGTTACATGGATCACACCACTGTATGGTCCATGTGACATCAGTGATGCCAGAGAAAAACGGACTTGTCTTTGTGTGGAACACACAGACACGCGTGTACGCCGCACGGAAACGCAATCAGTGAGAAATCACTGATGTGTGCGCAGAGCCATTGATTTTAATGGGTCTGAGTATGTCCGTGATTCTGGTACGTATAAAAACTGCAACATACATACCAGAATCACTGACGTGTGAATGGGGCCTTATACACATCTTTTTTGGGCAATTTGCCTCGAATCGCATTTTTAACAAGAATTTACCGACTCTGGCAATTTTACATTTCATTAGATTTCACAGTCTCTTATACTCATTGTCCTGTTACAGCAGGAAGTTGTTGTAAATGGTCATTTTGTGTCACATTACTGGCAAAACTGTGTAGAAGCATGATCAATAATTTCAGTTTTAAGGCCCCGTCACACTAAGCAACATCGCTAGCAACATCGCTGCTAACGAACAACTTTTGTGACGTTGCAGCGATGTTGCTAGTGATGTCGCTGTGTGTGACATCCAGCAACAACCTGGCCCCTGCTGTGAGGTCGTTGGTTGTTGCTGAATGTCCTGGGCCATTTTTTAGTTGTTGCTGTCCCGCTGTGAAGCACAGATCGCTGTGTGTGACAGCGACAGCAACAACTAAATGTGCAGGCAGCAGGAGCCGGCTTCTGCGGAGGCTGGTAACCACAGTAAACATCGGGTAACCAAGAAGCCCTGTCCTTGGTTACCCGATATTTACCTTTGTTACCAGCCTCCGCCGCTCTCACTGTCAGTGCCGGCTCCTGCTCTGTGCACATGTAGCTGCAGGACACATCGGGTTAATTAACCCGATGTGTGCTGTAGCTAGGAGAGCAGGGAGCCAGCGCTAAGCATTGTGCGCTGCTCCCTGCTCTGTGCACATTTAGCTGCAGCACACATCGGGTAATTAACCCCATGTGTACTGTAACTAGGAGAGCAAGGAGCCAGCGCTAAGCGGTTTGCGCTGCTCCCTGCTCTGTGCAGCTGCACCCTGTACTCTATACCCTATATATGTACCCTGTGCAGCTGCACCCGGTGTGCGCTGCTCCCTGCTCTGTGCACATTTAGCTGCAGTACACATTGGGTAATTAACCCGGTGTGTGCTGTAACTAGGAGAGCAGGGAGCCAGCGCTCAGTGTGCGCTGCTCCCTGCTCTCTGCACGTGTAGCTGCGTGCGCTGGTAACCAAGATAAATATCAGGTTGGTTACCCGATATTTACCTTAGTTACCAAGCGCAGCATCTTCCACGCGGCGCTGGGGGCTTGTCACTGGTTGCTGGAGAGCTCACCAGCAACTCGTGTAGTGACGCTCCAGCGATCCCTGCCAGGTCAGGTTGCTGGTGGGATCGCTGGAGCGTCGCAGTGTGACATCTCACCAGCAACCTCCTAGCAACTTACCAGCGATCCCTATCGTTGTTGGGATCGCTGGTAAGTTGTTTAGTGTGACTGGACCTTTAGTATCACAATCACAATTAAGTGGAGCTTTACAAATCTGCACGTTGTAAGGTTATATACTGCTAGTGGCGACTCTGCCCCTTCCACATTCCCTATAGATTGATGCCTTTATCTGATTCTGTATTGTGCTCAGTGACTTCCTAGGGACAGGACAGCTGTATACTTGTAACGTCTGACAGCAGCTGTGCAAGGGGAGGCGAGTGTTACAGTAAACAATAGAGAACATGCAGGTGCTGTCACATTCCGAAGATTCCAGTCATTAACCTACTTTAAAGCCCTGACTGGCAGCATATCATAGAAGATGGTGGAGGGTGTGTGCTGGGGCCCTGATAAGGTATCTCATCATTATCAGC
Organism: Anomaloglossus baeobatrachus; assembly: GCF_048569485.1. NCBI lineage: Eukaryota > Metazoa > Chordata > Amphibia > Anura > Aromobatidae > Anomaloglossus > Anomaloglossus baeobatrachus. The sequence continues at coordinate 111,266,770 of NC_134359.1, read as the reverse complement.
ACAGCCTTATAATAGCCCCTTGGCTTTGCACCCTCACCTGATCACCTGTGCACAAGATAATCTACTAATACCTGCTCTGTCTATCTTCATTATTGCTTTAAGGTTATCTGGCAGTTCAAGAGTTAACAAGGGCTAAATTCTACATAAATGATATGCACTATCTACATGTTAGATTTTCTTGACACTATTTCTATACAAATCTTTACAGACACTATTTTACACAGTACCCACAGTGGTCAGCTGCTCATACAAACACTCCTTTTGGGAACATTATGACAAGCACACCCCATTCACAGTACCGTCCAAAGGACAGTTGGCAAATATGTAGCATGATGGTGGTAAAGTTATTTCAGCAGGGAAGAAGAAAAGAAAAGACCAATATCCAGGGGATTGGGGTTCTGTGACGGAGAGTCTACATTAGATAATGGTATCAGGGCCAGCTCTAGGTTTTCATGGGCCCCGGGCGAAAAAGTCTCAGTGGGTCTCTTTAACATGTACCACCAGGTAGAGCTGTCTCCCCTCCCTGTTACCTGTCTCCTCCCCTGTGCTCTGTCTTCCTCCCCTGTGCACTGCTTCTTTCTCCTGTCTGTGGTTTCCTTCCCCTGTGCGCGGTTTCCCTCCCCTGTGGGTTGTCTCCCTCCCCTGAGTGTGCTTTCCCTGAACCCTGTGCATGGTTTCCCTCCCCTGCGGGTTGTCTCCCTCTCCTGAGTGTGGTTTCCCTGAACCCTTTTCGTTGTCTCAAATCCCTGGTTTCCCTCCCCGATGTGCTGTCTACCCCACCCCTGTGTGCTGTCTCTCCACCCATCCCATGCACTGTGTACCCCCCCTCCTGTATGCTGTCTCCCCCCGTGCAATGTCTTCCCCCTTCATCACCTTGCACTGTCATCAGCAGAGCTGTGCCACTGTACCAGGTGGTACAGGAGATCAGCACTGCTCCACAGGTGACGTCACTAGTCTTTGCCGGGGATAATGACGATGTTCTGCTGCCGGCTTATTATTCATAAGCTGACAATATTCCAGCTCGGGACGCTACGCTCATCACACAGGGAATGAAGAAAGACACTGCAACAGGTAAACAGTTACCCTGGACCCCATACACAAGTAAGTTCTGGGGACACCGTCCAGCAAGCAGCGTGGATGATGTCACCGGCGACAAGTGGCCCTCCCACTGTATCTGATAAAAAGTCTGTAACTGGTGTGGTGCAGGGCAGATCAAAGTGCGCCTGCGCAGGATCTCACTGTCGGCTAGTGTAGATGACGTAGAACGCATCATCTACACTAGCTTCAGAAGGAGGACAAAGATGGCCGAAAGAGGAGGCGCGGGACCCAGAGAACGGAGACGCCCATCCGACCAGTCTGCTCCGCACCGACCATTAGGTAAGTATTATAAACATCCGGTGACAGGTTCCCTTTAAGGAAGAGGAGGGCAAAGAGTTACAAAACAAGTAAATGGGGAGATGCACTGGACGGTTTGGCCATATCAAGAGTACATGAAGTGCCTGTACTTTGTTTGAATTGTTATATTGTGTCGACAGATTTTCCTTCACACAAGTTTGTAGTGTTACAGCATGCAGTTGGTGGGAACCATTAAGCATATGCGGTTTTCTAACACGTTCTGCTCCAGTATTTGCTAAGACTTTCTGTCTCCCAATAGCAGGGCCAACACTTTCACCTGAGCCTAATGAGGAGCACATACAAAACCTGCACTAAAGTAAATGGGAACATTGGGCCTTCTGCGACCTTTGCACTACTTCACCAAAAATCAATAGGGAAATATCCTCTTTAGAGAATAAGAAGAAAGAAACTCTAGCATCACATATTGGATGTAGCAATCCTAAAAGTCAATATCAATCCTTTTAATGAGCCTTGCCATATGAATTAGGATGTGAAACTAAACCAGAAACTCCATTCGCAGACACATGTTTAAGGGTGTTTGCCGCTCATCAGTGCAAAGCAGAAGTGGTTTAGGTCAGTGAGAGACCTCTGTTGGGGTAAAGTTTCTCGTTGCGGACAGCATAAGTTGACAAAAAGACTTATAGGCCCTACAATGCTCGCTGGAAATTAATATGTGCTAATAGTCTCTTTGACAACTTGGCACTCTCCACAAGGGGAATAGTTTCTCAGACTTACTAACAATCAAGGAGCAGACACTTACTAAAGATTTCCGTGAATTAAGATGGTGTTGCTATATTTTAAGTGCATATGATGAAAATTGCAAAGATTCCACTTTAAGAACTATTTGGTGATTGATATTAGGAATAGAAGTTGTTGTTCTGTATGGATCATAGTTACATAGTGTTGTTACATATATAGTTACATAGGTTGAAAAAAGACCTAGGTCTGTCTAGTTCAACCTTCCTCCACTAATTGTACACTTTTTCATTAAGTCATTTATCGATTTTTACAAGTCACCTTAGGGACTTCCTGATGGATTCCCGATTATTATATGGCTTTAAAATCAGCGTCAAGTGCTTGATTCTCCATAGGATTGTGCCTAATATTTGTACAACAAAATATATTTGTTTTTCTGTAATGTACCACACTCTACATACCTCCCAACCGTCCTGGATTCAGTGGGACTGTCCCAGTTCACTGCTTTTGACCCGGCTCCTCCTCTCAGTACAGTGAATAAATTAACTCCAGAAGAGCAGTAAATAAATTAAATTCTCATCTGCTCTGGTTTCCAGAACTCATGAGCTTGGGAACTCTTTGCCTATAGGCAGCAGCTCTACGAATGAGCCCCTGCCTACTGAGGGGCATAGGAAAATTTGGTAATCTTGACCCGTATTGCAGTCAGAGAATCCAGAAGCAAATTATTCAACTACATAGAGATATAGTTAGATGTAATACTCTATCTCTATGTAGGTGAAGGGAAAAAGTTTGATTCTTTTGTTCCTATAAAACTACTATGAAGAAATGAGGAAAAAAAATGACAAGTAAAAATACTTTGTCCCTCTTTCTGTTCTCCAAAAGTTGGGCGGTATGCACTCTGTGCTCTCTTACTGCACCCAGAAAGCGCCCATCTCTCACCATTTTACACTGATTTGTATTCTATCTCCGCTTTCTCCACAGCATGAAATGCTGACATATACTCTGCTTCTATCACTGTTTTTAACAAAGGTCTTACATATTTTAATACAAGTTTTGTGAGATTCCAGATCATCTTATAGCCAGAAATAAAAAACTGGACTTTCTGAATTTTTGATTTATCACATGTCATTAAAAGAATTTATATAATGTAGATATTTTCATAATAATGTACATTTTTTTATATACTATTGATCAGTCTGTGGTTGACAGTATACAATATACTGCTTATAAAGAATGCATCCATTGTACAGGTGGAGGCAATATTTTTACTATACTTCTTTGTTCATAGAATACGTTAAAAAATATAGGTCACAAAGAGATAACAACATATATTGTAGATAAAGCAGATGTGTGCGGTAATCATATATAGGAAAAAGTCAAACACTAAGTCTGCGTTTTACATTCAGGAAACACTCTAAGTACATTTTGTAATGCTAAAATCAATGTGCATATGTTCCTAAAGTAACCCACAATACACAGATAACGATGTATGGCCCTGAGACAGCCATGATACGTTATGTAACATAATTCAGTAACGCAGATTACTGCAATACTTCATATAAAGAGCATAATACACAGCTTCCCCGAAGTCTGAAGTATACTAAAAATGACACTAAATTATGGAAGTTCAATATTTATAAGCAGGCTGAAATATAATCCTGATAGAATAATCACAAAGTAATTGGATGACATATCTGAGATCATTCCTAACTACTATGCAGCCGAAAGCTGAAAATATGGAGAGATCTGGTGATCCCAAATCAGATAACGAGGGTTTTCTGCTCCTTACTGCTCCTTTTCATTAGATTGGTCTCCTGAAGATTATCTGATCTCTGGTGAGCTCTCCAAGGGGATCCTGGCAGAGAGGGGTCAATTTGTGTGTAGTACCACCACAGAGAATGTAAAGTTTAAAGGGAACCTGTCAGGTGCAATATGCACCCAGAATCACAAGCAGTTCTGGGTGCATATTGCTAATCCCTGCCTAACTATCCCTGTATATACTAGCATAGATAAAGAAATCTTTAGAAAAACTATTTCTAAAGATCCTTTATGATCTGCTAATGAGCTAGGGGACTAGTCCCAAGGGCGTTAGTTCCTGCGCTCATTCCACCTTCTTAGCATGATAGCACCCCCATCGGGTTGTGCTAACATTCTATTCAATGCTCACTGCCCAGTGTCATCACCAACAGTGACGCGCGTACCTGTGTCCATTGCATCGCCTCAGAACGCCAGGCATAGGGTCAGTGATCATGATCAGAAGTCCCCGGCACTTCCGGTCATGCGCACTACAGCAGTGTGAAGCCGGGATGCATAAGCCAAAGTTTTATTCTTCTAGCAACATTTTTTTGAGTTGTTTGTTTAATATGGCTTTCTTTTGGAGTACATGAAATGCTTAATATATCTTGCCTTATTTCTTTTTGTGGGAGTTGAACAAAGTAGTATTTCGTCCATTGTCCTTTCTTTATTTTAGGATATAACCGAATATGAATGAAATTCTGTGAAACAGTATAATTCCTGTGTGCGTTAGGGAACATGATACCAAATTTATACTCTTTATGTTTTCCTATTTTACAACATATTTTTTTTGTATCACCACATCCAAGAGACATACCATTGCTATTGTGCTAGCAGTGGGTGACGAACCGACACTAGTAAATGGTACCATTTGGGAGAACAGATGACTTTTTGATCAGTTCCTATTGGATGGTGAAGGTACAGTTATACATTTCTTTTATACTTTTATACTTCAGGTAATTATAGACATAGTGCTACCAAATATGAATAGATTTTTCTTTTTTAATTTTTTTTTTACTTCATTCGTTATTATTATGCATGTTCCATTTTTTACTTAAGATTTGTTTTTATTATTATATTATATTACATTATTTTTAATTTAGCAAAAAAAAAATCTCTATTAATCATCTTTTTATAGCCTCTCTGTGGGACCTAATCATGCTATCATATTTCTATATTGCAGTGTATTAATGCCTAGTAGGGATGAATAGGCATGCAATGATGGCAGATCTAGGACATTCATTAGGGACTAGGTGCAATGAAAGCATATTGGCAGCAATCGACTGAGAGAAAGGACTAACTCCATGTGTCTAACCACTTAGACGCTATGGCATTATTCACTGCAGCGTCAATGGGGGTCAACTGCTGGGCCTTGAGTTATCTACCGTTCCTAAATGTTACAGTAGGATGTCAATTGTTATTTACAGTTGGCTGATGATGCCAGTAGCAGCACAATAATGTTTAATTAGTAAGCCTTATCAACCTCCTCCTCAAAATGTAAAGAATTGTTACAAATGTGTATATGTATATGTAGTGTAGTAGAAAGCAGAATTGTAAAGCCCGCTTTACACGCTACAAGATATCTTACGATGTGTCGGCGGGGCCACGTCGTAAGTGACGCACATCCGGCATCGTAAAGTATGTTGAAGCATGTGACAGCGACGTACAACTGCGATTGAACGAAAAACCGTTCATCGCATGGACGTCGTTCATTCCTGACGAATTGAATGTCAGATTGTTCATCGTACCCGGGGTAGCACACATCGCAGTGTGTGACACCCCGGGAACGATGAACAGATCTCACCTGCCTCCTGCGGCTCCCGGCCCACAATGTGGAAGGAAGGAGGTGGGCGGGATGTTTACGTCCCGCTCAGCTCCGCCCCTCCGCTTCTATTGGCCAGCTGCCGCGTGACGTTGATGTGACGCCAAATGTCCCTCCCACTCCAGGAAGTGGACGTTCGCTGCCCACATCGAGGTCATATGGAAGGTAAGTATGTGTGACGGGGGTTAATCGTTTGTGCAGCACGTTCAACAAATTGAACGTGCTGCACATACGATGGGGGCGTTGCAAATCGCATACAATATCGTATGCAAAATTGCAACGTGTAAAGCAGGCTTAAGACAGAGAAGCGCAATGTGATTGTGTCTGAAGAAGAAGATGGAATCTCCGCAACGCATTACATATTAAATCTCTTTCAAGTTTACTTGGATTGTGTCTGCAACCCTTTCATCACCACTTCATCCCTATGTAGTGTAGTGTGTGTGTAATAGTGTACTCATCTACAAAGCTATTCTGCTCGCCTTCTCGGTGATGTCATCGCTCTTCTCAGTGATGTCATCGCTCTTCTGACTCTATGATTTATGTGTGAGCTTGAAGTCTCTTATAAAATTTAAGTCTAAAGAGCCTCATTCTGAGCCTTGTTCTGATGCTCCATATACTTACATTGTAAAAGCCACTTCCAGATCACATAAAGTGCAGTGGGATATGGAGAGTCTGAAGAGCGGTGACATCACTGAGAAGAGGAGCAGAACGGTGCTGGATTCCAGAAAGGTTGGCAGTAAGTGAGTATATTATCCCACACCTTCATAGGAGAGCTTCTTTAATAGTATCTCATTTAGTGGAAAGGGATGGAAGAAAGATATAGTCTGGGATTAATTAAAAGGTCTGTTTTTTAATAGAAACACTACCATTCTTGTCTTCAGGCTTTGTCTGGTATTACATCAGATTTCTGATATGGTTGTCATGTATGACTGAATGGTGCAATATAAAGCATTTAAATGCTTGCGTGAAAAGAATTTGGGATCACAACAGGATCTATAGATGAAGGATATGCTTGTCACAAAAGAAAACACATGAACTTTATCTCATGAACAGTGAAGGGTAGTCTAAATAAATCTCTCATTTCAGTTTAATAGCACTTAATGCAAAATACGGGTTTGTCAAGGATTCCTGTTCATAGCTATATCTAATTGAAAAATAGAGGTACATAAAAAAACAAGTCCATCAAGAACATGACATTACACTGTAATTGTTGACAAAGAGTTCACAGCCTTATGCAACAAATGAAAAATTACAGATGTAGACGGGATATTAGAATGTGACTATCATTCAGGTGCGTGTCTACAGATGTACATACCAGATTTTTCCACTACCTGCATTTCTTAACAAATGATCTTTGCTGACACAGCGATAGCAGAAAATTATAAGATTATCTGGCACAGGACAGGTTAAAGCCTTCCATATCTAGCTGGTGAGATTCTCCCCTTATTGCTCGTATCCTTCATGTACTTTAGTAGAGACAAATCTTCACGAGCAATAAGGCCTTTTGCAGTGTAGGCCAGAGGCCATACTTAAACTAAGGTAGAGAGGTGAGAAGTAGATCCCTAGTGAGAAGTTTATGAGATAGGAGGCAGGTAAAGCCTCAGAAGCAATTGTAGAATGTCTCGAAGGTGCAGCAGAGTTTTCGATAGATAAGGCTGTAATCTTGCCATGCTGCAGCTTACACATCACATTCTTTTGCAGGGGTTTTCAATGCTTTATTATGGCAAGTGTTTTATTTTAATGAATATTATCATCGTAGGTATCTGAACTTTCATTTGTATTTGATGACTGATTTTATATCTTTTATGGGTAATGTTAGAGCGATGGCACAAAGATTCGGTTAGACAGCTCAATCCAATGATTGGGTTGCATAAGGAGTTAAGATATGTAGGACGTTTGATGTAGGCATTGTCCAACAGGTCATCAATCATAGAAAATGTGAGGATGGTGAGTACCACCTCTTTGCCCATGGTGAGATCTATTGAATCACATTGGTGGCCATTGGTGTAACTAAAATGTTAATTGATCTCACAGCAAGTAGGAACTAATAAATGTCTGCACTTTGTAACAGTTCCTTCATCTACTAGAGTTCTTTACTCTTCTTATGAAGTTCATTCTTAGTTACAACTTGGAACATGGTCTTGCATGATTATAAAAAGTAGAATTTCTCATGTGGACATAGTTCAGAACAAGACCTTGGACAGGTCTCGGAGAGGCTCCAGCTAAATATCTGACTGCAAATGGCTGAGTTCTGACAGTGTGTAATATGGACATTGTCATGGTTCTGCTCTGTCTCTTCAAGTGGGTAGTCACGTGACCATATTGCAATTTTGTGGTCACCTGCAGACTAACGTCTCATCCTATTTTCTCAATAGACCATTGAGAGTAGAAAGAAAACTTACTAGTCAACGCATGACCACAAACGCACTCTTGTAGTCACGTTATGGTCCACTCGATTAAGCAAGAGGGTGAAATCCTGAAAGTGTCCACATTGCACACTGTCAGGATCTAACAATCTGCAGTGCCATACAGTGACTGCAGAAATGTAGCTGAATCCTGGAAAACCCTTTAAGTTAAAAAAAATCAAAGATGAATTACTCAAATTACTTATTTTTCCTACGTTATATGGAGACATCAATTGTGGTTAGGGTTAATAATTATATTTCCATATTTACCACACCAACAGCAATTTTCCTTTGAGCGCTCCATGAATAATAATTATAGAAATATCACATTTTGAAGTCAGAACCTGAAAATTATACATATTTCCAGAATAATTGATCTTTCCTAGACCTTATTAAAATATATAAAGTTATAAGAAGTTCAGCTGGGCTTCCCTCTTTCACCTACTCAGAGGTTTTCACGGTGTTTTCCAAGTTTTCATTGACCAATTTTGCAAGACTTCCCTTCTCCTATGCAAATTACTGACTGAATTGCTTCTTCTCTTTTAAAGTAACTTGTTTATCAGATGCTGTGTGTAATATTAATATACGATTTGGTGTTCCAGCTGCTGCAGAACATCATAATACATACCTTAGGCAAAGTTATAACGCTACAGCTGATCTGGGATGGGAGCATAGCTGGGCATGGAATAAGGGAAATAGAGGTTGCCTCCTTGTTCTCTTGTTTGATACAGTTTCTAAAGGTTGATCCCTCATCGATAATAGATATGTGGCAGTGGCGTAGGGTTTTTCAAAGGGGTGTTCACACCCTTTCATCATGTGGATGCCAAGACAATCGGCTGATCTCCCATTTTTCTGTTCCTTATTCTCCAAGTAAGCAGCTGATTTCTGCAGGGGAAGCCAGGCTGTACCAGGCAGAGTCCCTGTAGTTTGTACGGAATCAGATAAATGTAATGTGAGGGTGGCTTGAGTCCACCATGGGGCTCGCTAATATATAACATTTCAGGGTTCTGGTGAATCAAATATAGATCTGTGTATAAACCTTGTAATGATCCTGTGAAATAATTTTTCAGGATTTATTAGTTGTCATACAATAGGCTCCAGTGGTGCCCAACAGACCCCACCCAAAAGGGGACAGTAGGCTACTGCCAATCTATCTGACGTTTTGACCTGTGACCTGTACCAATCCACTCAGCTTGTGACCTCCTACTTTTTTTAAATTGCATTACTAAATTTTACTTTTATTATAATTATTACTAAGGTATTACATTGTATCATAAAAACAATTTACAATATAATGCAGGATAATGTAAGATGTAGAAATGATGCAGGAGGTACAATATCAATTCAATTAATTCATTGCCGTGTACTTTTCGGCCTGTAGTGGTCAGGACTGAAGACTTTTGGTATTTCTTACCTGCACCGGTTCAGGGGTTAGCTGGACTACATGCTGAATGCGCTCACTATGATGATGTCTGGACTCTTCTTCATAAACAGCGTCTCTTTCATGCTGAGGGAGCCCAAGAAAACGACGAATGGTGCACAGATTCTCCCACAAAGTTCGGTTTTCTGGGCTTGGATTTTCTTTCCAGCGGAGAAGTTCGCAGAGCCAGCCCTGTAGGAAAAGAGGAAATAAAACAAGATTAGAAATTTGATAAGTTTAGGCTATTCTGTACGTCAGACTCATGAATAGACTTGATTGATATAGACTGTCCCATGACAACATTTTATTTACTTTTTTAATTGGCTCCAAGTGGTTATTATTGTCAGAAATACAGAACGAGCAAGGACTATCCCTTAACATAGACTTCAATGAGGTCTTCAGAAATAGCCAAACAAGGACAAGTGAGCAGGTAAATGAGCACGATACATTCAGAGCGTTTTGTTGGTGAACTTATGCAATAGGACAATCGCTGAACTGTGGTTTGAAGACATTTTAAAATAGACCTGATCTTCTCTGTAGAGTTGTCAGGAGTCATATCTATCTATATATATAATTGCCTTATTCTGTCTGTCTTGCTCCAAAATTGTGTCCTTACGGTGACAAACAGCGGATTGGCCGCTGGGCTCGCCATGGCCCCGCCCCCCCGCACGGATTGGCCGCTCGCGTCGGCTCCGCCCCCTTGCACGGATTGGCCTCTCACCCCGGCCCTCTGCACGCATTGGCAACTCGGCCACGCCCCGCCCACCTCACGCATTGCACGCTCGCTCTGGCCCCGCCGCCCGCACGCATTCCCCGAACCGACTCCCAGGTGAGTGCTGTACCCCCGGGAGCCCACATCAGCGTGGTGTGGGCTCCCATGCGAGCGGGGGGCGGGGTACGCTGGTAACCATGTAATATTGTAGCATGGTTACCAGCATACACCGGCTCCCAGGTGAGCACATCAAGGTCCTGCAGCGGCGGAACACACACACACACGCACACACATAAGAACAGACACACACACACACACATCAGATCACACTCACTCTCACACACACCTCACACACACATCAGATCGCATCCACACACTCACAACATCCCGTGATATCGCTTGCTTCTCGGCGGCGATACTGTGCGTGCAGTGACCTTCCAGGACCTTCCGGAGGATCACATGGCCGGAAGCATGTGGTATCTCCGGATGTTGTGACTGTGTGAGCGCGTATGTGCGATATCGTCAGTGTGTGTGTGCGTGTATGCGATCGGATGTGTGTGAGTGTGTTCTGATGTGTGTGTGTGTGTGTGAGTGTATGCGATCGGATCTGTGAGTGTCGGCAGAGGAGCACGGCGTGCAGCACAGCTGCTGGGACCGCCCACCGGTGGGCACAGGGAGAAGTGGGGTGTGTGTGTGAGTGTATGCGATCAGATGTGTGCGTGTATACTGTCTGATGTGTGACTGTGGAGCACGATGGGGGGTGCACAGCATGGGGGATGGAGCACGATGGGGAGTGCGCAGCATGGGGGATGGAGCACGATGGGGAGTGCGCAGCATGGGGGATGGAGCACGATGGGGAGTGCACAGCATGGGGGATGGAGCACGATGGGGAGTGCGCAGCATGGGGGATGGAGCACGATGGGGAGTGCGCAGCATGGGGGATGGAGCATGATGGGGAGTGCGCAGCATGGGGGATGGAGCACGATGGGGAGTGCACAGCATGGGGGATGGAGCACGATGGGGAGTGCGCAGCATGGGGGATAGAGCACGATGGGGAGTGCGCAGCATGGGGGATGGTGCACGATCGGGAATGCGCAGCATGGGGGATGGAGCACGATGGGGAGTGCGCAGTATGGGGGATGGAGCACGATGGGGAGTGCGCAGCATGGGGGATGGAGCACGATGGGGTGTGCGCAGCATGGGGGATGGAGCACGATGGGGGTTGCGCAGCATGGGGGATGGAGCACGTTTGGGAGTGCGCAGCATGGGGGATAGAGCACGATGGGGAGTGCGCAGCATGGGGGATGGAGCACGATGGGGAGTGCGTAGCATGGGGGATGTTGCACGTTTGGGAGTGCACAGCATGGGGAATGGAGCATGCTTGGGAGTGCGCAGCATGGGGGATGGAGCACGATAGGGAATGCGCAGCATGGGGAATGGAGCATGTTTGGGAGTGTGCAGCATGGGGGATGGAGCACGATGGGGAATGCGCAGCATGGGGGATGGAGCACGATGGGGAGTGCGCAGCATGGGGGATGGAGCACGATGGGGAGTGCGCAGCATGGGGGATGAGCACAATGGGGAGTGCGCAGCATGGGGGATGGAGCACGATGGGGGGTGCACAGCATGGGGGATGGAGCACGATGGGGGGTGCGCAGCATGGGGGATGGAGCACGATGGGGGGGTGCACACCTCCCCCCAAAACACACGCACACACCGCCACACACGCACTGCACAACACACCACACACACACTGGGAACCACAAACACTGCCCTACACAGACACCCTCACACACAGACAACGCTGCACACACACAACACCCAACACACAAACACCGCGGCACACACAAATATACGCACATACCGCACAACACACACACATTGCACAAAACATACCTCCCCCCAAAACACACACACCCCACACCCACACAAACCGCGCAACACACACACACAACGCTACAGACACACAGCGCTCTACAAACAACGCAACACACAAACAACACCGCTCTCACCCCCCGCCACACCCAGAGAACACCCAGAACATGTACAGCGCCCTACACAAACACTTGGTAACTACACACAACAACATCTATATATATATATATATATATATATATATCAAAAATCATACATTAACTACACAATACGTAAATTCTAGAATACCCGATGCGTAGAATCGGGCCACCTTCTAGTAATAGTATAACCACAATAAGAATAATTGTCTAACGATCAAGAACTGTATGAATATCTTCTGATTATGTTTTCTTAGGTGCTATAATCCATCATGCCTGCCTTACCATTTTTTACACAATCTTTCCTATCTCATGCTTAGATGAATCATGAATTTGCACACCTGACTTCTTCACCTCTATTTGTCAGCTGACAATATCAGAAATGAGATCTTCCAGATGTGTAGCTTGAAGCTGCTGGAACATTATGCAAATTGTATTTACATTTTATGAATGTGAATAAACAAAAGAGAAATCTAAATCAGATCAATATTTGCTGTGATCACCTTTGCTTGAAGAAAAGCATCAAAACATCATTTCTTTTAGGTCAAGTTGTAAACCGATTTTAAAGAAAGGGAGGTTGTTCCAAACATCATAGAGAACTAACCACAGATCTTTAGGGAATGTAGACTCATTCAAATTTCCCCTTCCTCTTCAGTATTTCCACACAATCTCAATGCTATTGAGAGCTTGGCTCTGGTGGTGATATCATCACCTTGATGGCTCCTTGTTCTGCATTATGGTCAATATAGTTCTTAATGACATTAGCTATGCATTTGAGGTGGTTGTCCTGCTGCAGAATACATTTAGAGACAATGAGACACCTCCCTGATGTTACTGCATGCTGTATAAGTAACTGCCTGTGTCTCGCATCATTGAGTACACTACCTGCGGAAATTCATTATTATATCACTTTCCAGCCCTTCTGCAATCAAACTTCCTTATGTTACATCCAAGTAATTCAAATTTGACTCATCAGTCCAGACACGGTAGAGTCGCTTGGCATTATTTTCATGTCAAATTTTTCCATGAAGTCCACTTCTGGCAAGACTTCACCAAACAGTAGATGAGTGTAATTGGGTCCCATTGGTTGCTGTCAGTTCTGAGATAATGACACTGCTGGGCTTCTTTTGATTGTTAAGGTGGCTTTACACACTGCAACATCGCAAACGACATCGCTGTAACGTCACCGGTTTTGTGACATAATAGCGACCTGGCCCCTGCTGTGAAGTTGTGATCGCTACAAATCGTTCAGGACCATTCTTTGGTCCTTTGTTTCCCGCTGTGCAGCAAAGTCTCAGTGTGTAAAGGGGACTTTACAGCAACTTCGTTAGTGACTTCCCTTTCAAAAAGCTGCTTTACAACGTCCCCAATGACTAGCTAGGTCATTCTGCAGGTCCGGATCGCTGTTGCGCCGTTGGCCAGGTCTGCCTGTTTGACAGCTCACCAGAGACTTTGTAGCAATCCCAGTCAGGTTGGGATCGCTGGTGGGATCGCTAGAAAGTCTCAGTGTGTAAAGGGGCCTTTAAAGTAAGCATGATGTGTCTTCCATCTGTTGCACTAAGGTTTCTTGGCTGGCCACCGTGTCTACGGTCTTCAAGGTTGCCAATTTCTTGGGGCTTCTTCTAAGGGTACGGTTCCACTTGCAATTTTCATGGACAAGTGCAATCCGATAAAACATCAGATTGCACTTGCACCCATACAAACCAATAGGCAGTGTCCATCTGCGTTTGAGTTCTCATGCCATAGCGGCATGCGGAATGAATCGCAGCATGCTGCGTTTTGCAGCGAGTCTCGGCTCACGCACCCTCATACAAGAGCCTCTTGCAGTATCTCAACGGCTCTGACATGGGGGGTAAAAAGAATGTTTTTGAATGCTGTGTCAAAATAAAAAAAAAAAACACTCTCCCTCCCCTGGAAATGTTCTATTTATGGCCGGACTGCCCAATCATTGACATCCAATAGGGTTCAGGCTCCAGGATCAAGTCCTGGTCCCGAATTGAACTCTATCTATAGTCCAGCTGAACCTGCGGGTCTGCTCATCTTTAATCACAGCCCAGTGCAGCTGTACCGTCTGCCTTTCCCTAAATCTTCGTCCTTATTCACATATCAGTTTTCTCATACTTTGTTTTTCACAGATAGAACTCATACTTATAATAGTGAATGGGGTCATTCACATGACCGATTTTTTTGTGGTTCAAAATCATTAATTCAAGTCCATGCGTCAGTGAAAAGGGAGTTAGGCCAAGGTAAGGAAACTTTTTTTTCACACACACAAGTAAAACTAATAAAAATCAAACCAAACTGATAAAATTCTGAAGAAAATAAGATCAAACTAATCAGTTCATTTTTCTTGTGTATGAACTGATGTGTGAATGAGTCCTTAGCATGTTAGAAAGTCACAACATGACATGCGTGTATATTGCTATGGTCGGTCATTTGCGGTCAGATCATAGCTGATATCCTGCTGTAGTACCTGTAGCAAACAGAGGACAAGTTCTTTTTGATTTATGTTGACTTTTTCAACACTTAAAAGTTGTTTTAAGGCAAAGTTAAGAAAATAGTAATACATTCCTGCACTGACGCTGCATTCCTGTTTAACGATTCCAATTTTCTCTTTCCAAAAAAACGAACCTTAAGACATCGAGCACAAGATGTTACATGCCCGAACGCTCTTCAAGTAAGGCCGGATGAGCTTAGTCACCAACCCTACTAACGTGAGCCGGCCATATGCAGACAACAGTAGTTTTTGCCAGGATAGGTAAGAAATGTTAATAAAATAAAGCTTTGGAATTTCTTGTAATGAGGTTTTCTAATTTCATTCAATATTTATTCTTCGGAATTGCGAAAATATCGGTAATTGGATTGGAATTTCTTTATACCGCTACAATCATTTTCAGATTTATTATTTCATCTGATCATCTTGACGATTCAATAATTGTCTCAATCAGATCTTTTCATCGAATCATTGTAAGAACCGCTATGGGTAAATCCAGTCTACCGAACGCTACAACCAATCTGTCAATAAGAGCCTCAAAGTGACTCTGTGTCTTACAGATTTAACAATTAACTCTTTAACCTCTAATGCCCTCATTTCCTCCCATCCTCCACTACACATCGCTCCCCAAACATAAATAAATAGGGGGGAAAAGGCAAGATTTGATTATCTTCGCTGTATCGGCCAAGGCAGAAACACCAGCTGTTCTTATTGTGCCTCGTCTTCCTCACGGCTCCGATGTTAATAGCCTGATCATTCCATTTTCTCCTTCAACTGGCGGCTGCACAGCACAGAGCAGAGACAGAGAGGGCTCCTGCCCATCTGTAGCAGCTGTAGGCAGTGAACTGTGAAGGCACTGGGGATTTATCGGGTAATCTGTAACACAAGACTGCCTTGTTTTTACAAGAGAAAGGCCACATTTGCACAGACCTGCTCTATTCTGGATGAGGGAAAGGATGAAAGATTTTTTTTTTTTTAGAAGTGAACAGATCCACGCTGCCCTACTACTCTACTTGTCACTGATCTATGCAACTTTTAACTTTGTGGTGCTGACAGCATTGTGAATGCACGTAGATATTATCGTCAGCTGAGAAATTACATATATATCCTCTGAATTGTAAAGCGCTGCGGAATATGTTGGCACTATAGAAATAAAGATTATTATTATTTTTATTTTTTTTATTATTATTATTATTATATAATTACTGCTGTAAAAACATCAGCCCTTAGATGCCCTCCGACACTTCCTAACAAAACTGGACAATAGTTTCTACGCAATAAGACCATGTGCCCACAAGACAACGTACCCACGGATTTTGCTGCGGAAAACCTGCAGATTTGTCTGGAATTTCTAGATAAATCCGCAGGTTCTAGGAAGTACAGACACTTCCCATGTTACCCTATGGGATTTGGGGAGTGCTGTATAAATGCTGCGGTATGTGCGGCTGCGGAATATGCCGTGGATTTCCCACAGCCGCACATAACTGCATGTCAATTATTCATGCGGAAATATCTGCGGAATTCCTGCTCTTCCACTATGGAGATACAGGGCAGAAATTCCGCAGGTATTTCCGCACTTGTCCCGCAGGTTTACCGCAACAACTCTGCACATATACCGCAGCAATGGAAAGCTGCGGATTCCGGGGAGCAGCTGCAGTAAACCTGCAGACAAACCTGCGGAAAAGTCCGCGAGTACGTTGTCCCGTGGGCACATAGCCTTAAAGTACCAAAAAAAAAAGGTAATACAATGCATTGAATTATTTGGACTAGTTTTGATAATATATCATATGGGAAATAAGTTATCGGATAATTTGCTGTTAGGCTCAAGTATCCTATCATGTGCAAAAGATAAAAGCACCACTTTTTGGGAGGCAGTTTTGATAGAAATAATGACATTTTCTGTAAACATTTAATTTAAAATATATGAGGACCTTAATTAATTACTTTTTGAGCCATGTTGGGCCATTTTGTGATTACGTGTCACGCTCCCCGGGTCCTTGGCTCCCCTCCCCGGGTCCTCTGCTCCGCTCCCCGGGTCCTCAGCCCCGCTCCCCGGCTCACCTGCCACGCTCCCCGGGTCCTTGGCTCCGGTGCCCGTCCTTCCCAGGCCCCCTGGTCTCCGATCGCGGCGCCCGACGGCTTCCCAGGCCCTGGCCGGCTCCCCTGCGTCCTCTTCTCAGCCTCCTTCCCTGGCTTCTGGCACCCGGGCTGCGCGCATGCGCATTAGGGCGCGCGCGCGGTCACTGACCCTTTCTTAAAGGGCCAGCGTCCATTAACAGGAAATGAGGCTAAACAGGTACAGGGTATAAAGGGGTGTATTGTCCAAGAGGGCGGGGCCTGATCTTCGTGTTTTCCAAGCTAGGAGTCAGGTCTCCTTGTGTCTTCGTGCCATACTCACGTATCTCTCTTCTAGAGCTGATCCTGCCTCGCCATCCGGTCCTGCTGAATCCCGAACCCCGCACGCTGTCCGTCTGCCATCTGACAGTCCGTACCATCTCGGATCCCTGCGGTGACCCGTCATCTCGCTCCAAAGGTTCCGGACCCCGCCTGACATCACCTCGGCTTCCGAACCTGAGCTACGTCACCCGGACTACCATCTGTGACGCCGTGGTCCCAGGGACTTCTTCGTTACACTCACTGGCACGGACTGTTCTACTGCCCATAGTGCTTCAGCTACCGGACTCCTTACCACCATCTTAGAGTTCGGCCCAGTGGATCCACCTCCTGGGTCTGCCCGACCGCCTGGCCCTGACAGTAAGATCAGGCCATGGATCCCGCTGCAGCACTAGCAGCCTTACAAGAGGAACTCCAACGCCAGCGTGAAGTCCAGACCCGCATGCTGAACTTTATGACTTCCGTGGACACCCGCCTGACCACGCTACAAGCGGCAGTCACGTCTTCGACATCCCAAGCCGCCACTAGTCAAGCCACGTCCCCCGCTCCCGTGGCTGCTTCTTCGGATGCTTCTAGACTGCGTTTGGCCTCACCACCCCGGTACGCCGGAGATCCCAAGTCCTGCAGGGGGTTTATAAACCAATGCTCCCTCCATTTCACGCAGCTGCCACATCTGTTTGCCTCCGACCAAGCCAAGGTCGCCTTCATCATGTCTCACCTGGAGGGCGAGGCACTGGCGTGGATGAACCCGTTGTGGGAGAAGGAGGACCCTATGACCAAGGATCTTCAAGAGTTCCTGCAGGCCTTTCGCAGCACCTTTGACGAGCCGGGACGCGCCTCTGCGTCTGCTTCATCCCTCCTCCGCTTACGTCAAGGAACACTGACGGTGGGCCAATACGCCATCCGTTTCCGCACTTTGGCTTCAGAACTCGGGTGGAATAATGAGGCCCTAACAGCCGCCTTCTGGGAAGGACTCTCGAGTCGCATCAAAGATGAGTTGGCGGGTCGTGACGTGCCCTCCACCCTAGATGCCCTGATTGCCCTAGCAACTCGAGTGGACATTCGTTTTCAGGAGCGCTCCAAAGAGCTGTCTCGTGAGAGACGTCCGGTACGGCATTCCTCTCCTCCACAGAAGCCCTCCGTATCTCAGTCATCAACAGCTGGGATTCCCGTCCACGAGCCCATGCAGATCGACCGAGTACGACAGTCTGAACAACGTCGAGCAGAGCGGCTCGCCAAGGGTCTCTGCTTTTACTGCGGAGAGGACACACACCTCCTACGCTCCTGTCCGGAAAGGCCGGGAAACTCCAAAGCCTAGGGTTGGTAGGAGAGGCCACCCTAGGTGCTGGGACTCTCTCAGACCCGGTTATGTGGACTGTGCAAGTGTCAACGGGAGAGATGCGCTTCACGGCTGAGGCATACCTCGACTCTGGAGCAGCAGGCAATTTCATCCAGCAGGCCACGGTGGACAAGTACCAGCTGCCTGTTACTCCACTCGAGAAGCCCCTAGTGATTGCCTCTGTGGATGGGAGACCCCTCTCTGATACCATCTCCTGGGTCACCAGTCCGGTCGAACTGCGTATCGGTGCCCTGCACACCGAGAACATCGCTCTCTACGTCCTTCCACACATGTCCCATCAAATCCTGCTGGGACTTCCCTGGTTGCGGACACACGAACCATCAGTCAGCTGGGGTACTGGCGAAATCACCCGATGGGGTCCTGCTTGTCATGAGAAGTGTCTGAAGTCCATACAACCCATCCGACGACCTCCGGTTCCAGAGAACCTACCGGAACTGCCTTCGGCCTATTGGTCCTTCGCAGACGTCTTTGACAAGAAGGAGTCTGAGGTACTTCCGCCACACCGTCCCTACGATTGTGCCATCGACCTGCTCCCAGGAACTACACCGCCTCGAGGACGGATATATCCGTTGTCTCCAGCCGAAACCAGGGCCATGTCTACCTACATCACAGAGAGCCTGGCAAGGGGATTCATCCGGAGATCCTCCTCTCCTGCGGGAGCAGGCTTCTTCTTCGTTAAGAAGAAAGAGGGTGACCTACGCCCATGCATCGACTACCGGGGTCTGAATCAGA
Source organism: Anomaloglossus baeobatrachus (assembly GCF_048569485.1). Taxonomy (NCBI): domain Eukaryota; kingdom Metazoa; phylum Chordata; class Amphibia; order Anura; family Aromobatidae; genus Anomaloglossus; species Anomaloglossus baeobatrachus. The sequence goes on along the minus strand of NC_134359.1, from coordinate 111,247,534 downwards.
TCACCGTAAAAAACAAGTACCCTCTGCCGCTCATCCCCGAATTGTTCGACCGGCTCAGAGGAGCCCGTGTGTTCACCAAGCTGGATCTTCGGGGTGCCTACAACCTAGTTCGTATCCGCTCTGGGGACGAATGGAAGACCGCGTTTAATACTCGCGATGGGCATTATGAATACTGCGTGATGCCCTTCGGCCTGTGTAACGCACCAGCAGTCTTCCAAGAATTGGTGAACGACATATTCCGGGACCTCCTCTACATCTGTGTAGTAGTTTATCTGGATGACATCCTTATCTTCTCTCCGGACCTCCAAACCCACAGAGAGAACGTACAGCTGGTTCTACAAAGACTGAGAGAGAATCGTCTCTACGCCAAATATGAGAAGTGTGTCTTTGAGCAGTCTTCTCTCCCTTTCCTGGGATACATCATCTCGGGCACTGGACTGCAGATGGATCCAAAGAAGGTCTCCTCCATACTCACCTGGCCTCCCCCTTCTGGACTGAAGGCAATCCAACGGTTCCTGGGATTCGCCAACTACTACCGCCAGTTTATCCCTCACTTCTCTGCCCTGACTGCTCCTCTCTCCGCTTTGACCAAAAAGGAGGCTAATCCAAAGGACTGGTCACCTGCGGCCGACGCCGCGTTTTGCTCACTGAAGCGAGCATTTGCCTCCGCTCCTGTACTCCACCGTCCGGAGTTAAACCGCCAGTTCACCTTGGAGGTGGATGCCTCCTCCTCGGGAGCCGGAGCAGTGCTCATGCAGAAGTCCTCCTCCGGCAAGATGGTGACGTGCGGTTTCTTCTCCAAGAGCTTCTCAGCGCCTGAACGTAATTACACCATCGGTGACCGAGAACTATTGGCGGTCAAACTGGCTCTGGAGGAGTGGCGCTACCTTCTGGAAGGAGCAGTGTACCCCGTGATTATCTACACGGACCACAAGAACCTGGAATACCTGCGGTCCGCTCAGCGACTGAACCCACGGCAAGCCAGGTGGTCCCTATTCTTTGCCAGGTTTGACTTCCAGCTCCATTTCCGACCCGCGGACAAGAATGTACGCGCTGATGCCTTGTCTAGGTCTTTCATGCCCATGGAGCAGGAGGAAGAGACTACCCAACCCATCATCTCTCCTAGCAAGATCATTCCGGTGGCCCCTGTCACCCTGGCCCAGATACCGCCCGGAAAGACCTATGTCTCTGAGACTGACAGGCAAAAAGTGTTACACTGGGGTCATGCCTCAAAAACAGCCGGTCATGCAGGCCAGAAGAGAACATGGGGTGCGATTGTACGCCATTACTGGTGGCCATCCCTTCGCACGGACGTCGCTGCTTTTGTCTCTGCCTGCTCCTCTTGTGCCAGGAACAAGACGCCCAAACACCTGCCCTATGGCCGTCTTCTGCCGCTGCCTATACCCTCAGTTCCGTGGCAACACATAGCGATGGATTTTATTACGGACTTGCCATTATCCTCTGGACACACAGTCATATGGGTCGTGGTGGACCGGTTCTCCAAAATGGCTCACTTCATCCCCATGGCTGGACTGCCCTCTGCTCAGGAACTCGCGGAAGCCTATATACATCACATCTTCCGCTTGCATGGCTTTCCATCCCACATCGTGTCCGACAGAGGAACTCAGTTCACCTCCCGCTTCTGGAGGGCGCTCTGCAAACATCTGGGAGTAACTCTGGACTTTTCTTCTGCATACCATCCTCAGTCTAATGGCCAAGTGGAGAGGGTCAATCAAATCTTGACATCCTTCTTACGTCACTATGTCAACGCCCATCACGACGACTGGTCCACGCTTCTGCCTTGGGCTGAATTCTCACATAACCACCACATCAGTGAGTCGTCCTCCAGCTCTCCCTTCCATGTCGTTTACGGACTTCAGCCCTCCGTCCCATTGCCTATATCCCCTTCTTCGGATGTCCCTGCGGCTGATACTGTAGCCCGTGACTTCGCTACCATTTGGGACTCTGTCAAGGCGTCCCTTGGACGCGCTTCCCAGCGGATGAAGAAACACGCTGACAAGAGGCGTCTGGACCCTCCGTGTTTCTCTCCTGGTGACCTGGTCTGGCTTGCTTCCCAGTACATCCGATTGAAGATACCTTCCTACAAGCTGGGTCCTCGCTACATCGGGCCGTTTAAGGTCCTCAGCAAGATCAATGAGGTCTCCTACAAGCTACAGCTCCCGGCCACGATGAGGATACCCAACTCATTCCACGTCTCCCTGCTCAAGCCGGTTGTCCTTGGTCCCTTCTCCGCTGCTGCCAGTCCGGCTCCTCCACCTATTGCCGATGACGACGTCTATGCGGTAAGGGATATCGTGGCCATGAAGACCGTACGAGGTCGACAGTTCTTCCTGGTGGACTGGGAGGGGTATGGTCCTGAGGATAGGTCCTGGGAGCCCAGGGAGAACGTGGGCACTCCTCTGATCCGTGCCTTCATGTCCCGGTTGCGGGGAGGGGGGCGTGGGGGGGGGGGGTACTGTCACGCTCCCCGGGTCCTTGGCTCCCCTCCCCGGGTCCTCTGCTCCGCTCCCCGGGTCCTCAGCCCCGCTCCCCGGCTCACCTGCCACGCTCCCCGGGTCCTTGGCTCCGGTGCCCGTCCTTCCCAGGCCCCCTGGTCTCCGATCGCGGCGCCCGACGGCTTCCCAGGCCCTGGCCGGCTCCCCTGTGTCCTCTTCTCAGCCTCCTTCCCTGGCTTCTGGCACCCGGGCTGCGCGCATGCGCATTAGGGCGCGCGCCGCGGTCACTGACCCTTTCTTAAAGGGCCAGCGTCCATTAACAGGAAATGAGGCTAAACAGGTACAGGGTATAAAGGGGTGTATTGTCCAAGAGGGCGGGGCCTGATCTTCGTGTTTTCCAAGCTAGGAGTCAGGTCTCCTTGTGTCTTCGTGCCATACTCACGTATCTCTCTTCTAGAGCTGATCCTGCCTCGCCATCCGGTCCTGCTGAATCCCGAACCCCGCACGCTGTCCGTCTGCCATCTGACAGTCCGTACCATCTCGGATCCCTGCGGTGACCCGTCATCTCGCTCCAAAGGTTCCGGACCCCGCCTGACATCACCTCGGCTTCCGAACCTGAGCTACGTCACCCGGACTACCATCTGTGACGCCGTGGTCCCAGGGACTTCTTCGTTACACTCACTGGCACGGACTGTTCTACTGCCCATAGTGCTTCAGCTACCGGACTCCTTACCACCATCTTAGAGTTCGGCCCAGTGGATCCACCTCCTGGGTCTGCCCGACCGCCTGGCCCTGACAGTAAGATCAGGCCATGGATCCCGCTGCAGCACTAGCAGCCTTACAAGAGGAACTCCAACGCCAGCGTGAAGTCCAGACCCGCATGCTGAACTTTATGACTTCCGTGGACACCCGCCTGACCACGCTACAAGCGGCAGTCACGTCTTCGACATCCCAAGCCGCCACTAGTCAAGCCACGTCCCCCGCTCCCGTGGCTGCTTCTTCGGATGCTTCTAGACTGCGTTTGGCCTCACCACCCCGGTACGCCGGAGATCCCAAGTCCTGCAGGGGGTTTATAAACCAATGCTCCCTCCATTTCACGCAGCTGCCACATCTGTTTGCCTCCGACCAAGCCAAGGTCGCCTTCATCATGTCTCACCTGGAGGGCGAGGCACTGGCGTGGATGAACCCGTTGTGGGAGAAGGAGGACCCTATGACCAAGGATCTTCAAGAGTTCCTGCAGGCCTTTCGCAGCACCTTTGACGAGCCGGGACGCGCCTCTGCGTCTGCTTCATCCCTCCTCCGCTTACGTCAAGGAACACTGACGGTGGGCCAATACGCCATCCGTTTCCGCACTTTGGCTTCAGAACTCGGGTGGAATAATGAGGCCCTAACAGCCGCCTTCTGGGAAGGACTCTCGAGTCGCATCAAAGATGAGTTGGCGGGTCGTGACGTGCCCTCCACCCTAGATGCCCTGATTGCCCTAGCAACTCGAGTGGACATTCGTTTTCAGGAGCGCTCCAAAGAGCTGTCTCGTGAGAGACGTCCGGTACGGCATTCCTCTCCTCCACAGAAGCCCTCCGTATCTCAGTCATCAACAGCTGGGATTCCCGTCCACGAGCCCATGCAGATCGACCGAGTACGACAGTCTGAACAACGTCGAGCAGAGCGGCTCGCCAAGGGTCTCTGCTTTTACTGCGGAGAGGACACACACCTCCTACGCTCCTGTCCGGAAAGGCCGGGAAACTCCAAAGCCTAGGGTTGGTAGGAGAGGCCACCCTAGGTGCTGGGACTCTCTCAGACCCGGTTATGTGGACTGTGCAAGTGTCAACGGGAGAGATGCGCTTCACGGCTGAGGCATACCTCGACTCTGGAGCAGCAGGCAATTTCATCCAGCAGGCCACGGTGGACAAGTACCAGCTGCCTGTTACTCCACTCGAGAAGCCCCTAGTGATTGCCTCTGTGGATGGGAGACCCCTCTCTGATACCATCTCCTGGGTCACCAGTCCGGTCGAACTGCGTATCGGTGCCCTGCACACCGAGAACATCGCTCTCTACGTCCTTCCACACATGTCCCATCAAATCCTGCTGGGACTTCCCTGGTTGCGGACACACGAACCATCAGTCAGCTGGGGTACTGGCGAAATCACCCGATGGGGTCCTGCTTGTCATGAGAAGTGTCTGAAGTCCATACAACCCATCCGACGACCTCCGGTTCCAGAGAACCTACCGGAACTGCCTTCGGCCTATTGGTCCTTCGCAGACGTCTTTGACAAGAAGGAGTCTGAGGTACTTCCGCCACACCGTCCCTACGATTGTGCCATCGACCTGCTCCCAGGAACTACACCGCCTCGAGGACGGATATATCCGTTGTCTCCAGCCGAAACCAGGGCCATGTCTACCTACATCACAGAGAGCCTGGCAAGGGGATTCATCCGGAGATCCTCCTCTCCTGCGGGAGCAGGCTTCTTCTTCGTTAAGAAGAAAGAGGGTGACCTACGCCCATGCATCGACTACCGGGGTCTGAATCAGATCACCGTAAAAAACAAGTACCCTCTGCCGCTCATCCCCGAATTGTTCGACCGGCTCAGAGGAGCCCGTGTGTTCACCAAGCTGGATCTTCGGGGTGCCTACAACCTAGTTCGTATCCGCTCTGGGGACGAATGGAAGACCGCGTTTAATACTCGCGATGGGCATTATGAATACTGCGTGATGCCCTTCGGCCTGTGTAACGCACCAGCAGTCTTCCAAGAATTGGTGAACGACATATTCCGGGACCTCCTCTACATCTGTGTAGTAGTTTATCTGGATGACATCCTTATCTTCTCTCCGGACCTCCAAACCCACAGAGAGAACGTACAGCTGGTTCTACAAAGACTGAGAGAGAATCGTCTCTACGCCAAATATGAGAAGTGTGTCTTTGAGCAGTCTTCTCTCCCTTTCCTGGGATACATCATCTCGGGCACTGGACTGCAGATGGATCCAAAGAAGGTCTCCTCCATACTCACCTGGCCTCCCCCTTCTGGACTGAAGGCAATCCAACGGTTCCTGGGATTCGCCAACTACTACCGCCAGTTTATCCCTCACTTCTCTGCCCTGACTGCTCCTCTCTCCGCTTTGACCAAAAAGGAGGCTAATCCAAAGGACTGGTCACCTGCGGCCGACGCCGCGTTTTGCTCACTGAAGCGAGCATTTGCCTCCGCTCCTGTACTCCACCGTCCGGAGTTAAACCGCCAGTTCACCTTGGAGGTGGATGCCTCCTCCTCGGGAGCCGGAGCAGTGCTCATGCAGAAGTCCTCCTCCGGCAAGATGGTGACGTGCGGTTTCTTCTCCAAGAGCTTCTCAGCGCCTGAACGTAATTACACCATCGGTGACCGAGAACTATTGGCGGTCAAACTGGCTCTGGAGGAGTGGCGCTACCTTCTGGAAGGAGCAGTGTACCCCGTGATTATCTACACGGACCACAAGAACCTGGAATACCTGCGGTCCGCTCAGCGACTGAACCCACGGCAAGCCAGGTGGTCCCTATTCTTTGCCAGGTTTGACTTCCAGCTCCATTTCCGACCCGCGGACAAGAATGTACGCGCTGATGCCTTGTCTAGGTCTTTCATGCCCATGGAGCAGGAGGAAGAGACTACCCAACCCATCATCTCTCCTAGCAAGATCATTCCGGTGGCCCCTGTCACCCTGGCCCAGATACCGCCCGGAAAGACCTATGTCTCTGAGACTGACAGGCAAAAAGTGTTACACTGGGGTCATGCCTCAAAAACAGCCGGTCATGCAGGCCAGAAGAGAACATGGGGTGCGATTGTACGCCATTACTGGTGGCCATCCCTTCGCACGGACGTCGCTGCTTTTGTCTCTGCCTGCTCCTCTTGTGCCAGGAACAAGACGCCCAAACACCTGCCCTATGGCCGTCTTCTGCCGCTGCCTATACCCTCAGTTCCGTGGCAACACATAGCGATGGATTTTATTACGGACTTGCCATTATCCTCTGGACACACAGTCATATGGGTCGTGGTGGACCGGTTCTCCAAAATGGCTCACTTCATCCCCATGGCTGGACTGCCCTCTGCTCAGGAACTCGCGGAAGCCTATATACATCACATCTTCCGCTTGCATGGCTTTCCATCCCACATCGTGTCCGACAGAGGAACTCAGTTCACCTCCCGCTTCTGGAGGGCGCTCTGCAAACATCTGGGAGTAACTCTGGACTTTTCTTCTGCATACCATCCTCAGTCTAATGGCCAAGTGGAGAGGGTCAATCAAATCTTGACATCCTTCTTACGTCACTATGTCAACGCCCATCACGACGACTGGTCCACGCTTCTGCCTTGGGCTGAATTCTCACATAACCACCACATCAGTGAGTCGTCCTCCAGCTCTCCCTTCCATGTCGTTTACGGACTTCAGCCCTCCGTCCCATTGCCTATATCCCCTTCTTCGGATGTCCCTGCGGCTGATACTGTAGCCCGTGACTTCGCTACCATTTGGGACTCTGTCAAGGCGTCCCTTGGACGCGCTTCCCAGCGGATGAAGAAACACGCTGACAAGAGGCGTCTGGACCCTCCGTGTTTCTCTCCTGGTGACCTGGTCTGGCTTGCTTCCCAGTACATCCGATTGAAGATACCTTCCTACAAGCTGGGTCCTCGCTACATCGGGCCGTTTAAGGTCCTCAGCAAGATCAATGAGGTCTCCTACAAGCTACAGCTCCCGGCCACGATGAGGATACCCAACTCATTCCACGTCTCCCTGCTCAAGCCGGTTGTCCTTGGTCCCTTCTCCGCTGCTGCCAGTCCGGCTCCTCCACCTATTGCCGATGACGACGTCTATGCGGTAAGGGATATCGTGGCCATGAAGACCGTACGAGGTCGACAGTTCTTCCTGGTGGACTGGGAGGGGTATGGTCCTGAGGATAGGTCCTGGGAGCCCAGGGAGAACGTGGGCACTCCTCTGATCCGTGCCTTCATGTCCCGGTTGCGGGGAGGGGGGCGTGGGGGGGGGGGTACTGTCACGCTCCCCGGGTCCTTGGCTCCCCTCCCCGGGTCCTCTGCTCCGCTCCCCGGGTCCTCAGCCCCGCTCCCCGGCTCACCTGCCACGCTCCCCGGGTCCTTGGCTCCGGTGCCCGTCCTTCCCAGGCCCCCTGGTCTCCGATCGCGGCGCCCGACGGCTTCCCAGGCCCTGGCCGGCTCCCCTGTGTCCTCTTCTCAGCCTCCTTCCCTGGCTTCTGGCACCCGGGCTGCGCGCATGCGCATTAGGGTGCGCGCGCGGTCACTGACCCTTTCTTAAAGGGCCAGCGTCCATTAACAGGAAATGAGGCTAAACAGGTACAGGGTATAAAGGGGTGTATTGTCCAAGAGGGCGGGGCCTGATCTTCGTGTTTTCCAAGCTAGGAGTCAGGTCTCCTTGTGTCTTCGTGCCATACTCACGTATCTCTCTTCTAGAGCTGATCCTGCCTCGCCATCCGGTCCTGCTGAATCCCGAACCCCGCACGCTGTCCGTCTGCCATCTGACAGTCCGTACCATCTCGGATCCCTGCGGTGACCCGTCATCTCGCTCCAAAGGTTCCGGACCCCGCCTGACATCACCTCGGCTTCCGAACCTGAGCTACGTCACCCGGACTACCATCTGTGACGCCGTGGTCCCAGGGACTTCTTCGTTACACTCACTGGCACGGACTGTTCTACTGCCCATAGTGCTTCAGCTACCGGACTCCTTACCACCATCTTAGAGTTCGGCCCAGTGGATCCACCTCCTGGGTCTGCCCGACCGCCTGGCCCTGACATTACGTTATTGAAGGTAGTTATGGGCAAAGTTATTCTGTAGACTTTTTCATATTTGGTGCTGGAGAGAAGAAACGGGTTTAACGCCGCGCTACCGCCAATAAGGAAAAATGATCATTAATCAACATTTTTTCCTTATTACGGTAGTTCGGCGTTAACCCGTTTCTTCTCTCTAGCACCGAATATCAACCCACGTGTGGCTGCGGCAGCTGCCATTATCACTTATACTTTCATAGGGATTGTGCCTTTCACAACCCTGCCAGGTGAGTGTTAACCTTCACACACCACTATTTTTAATCTGGTAAAACCCTATTGCACTCCCTCCTTTTAAGTTTGTAGCCTTTTTCATGAAATTCAATGTTACGAAAGTGTCGTATTTGGTCAGTATTTTACATCAGTATTTGTAGCCAAAACAAGAAGTGGGTAAAAACTGCAGAAGTGGTGCCCATGTTTAAATAATAATAATAATATTAATATTTATGCAGTTATCACCAATAATTCCATAGCGCTTTACATACATCATCACCCCCATTGGGGCTCACATCTAAATTCCCTATCAGTATGTGTGTGGAGTGTGGGACGATACCCATGCAGAACATCCAAACTCCTTGCAGACATTGTCCTTGGTGGGATTTTAACTCAAGACCCCAGCGCTGCAAAACTGTAGTGCTAACCACTGAGCCACCGTTTCTATTAAACTTTTCCTCTGATTTTTCCACCCTTGGTTTTGACTTAGAAATACTGATGTAAAATACTGACCAAATACTGAAATTGTGAACATAGCCTAAGACATAGAAAAAAAGACTAAAGGCCGCTTTACACGCTGCGGCATTGCTAGCATCGGCTAGCGATGTCGCGTGCGATAGCACCCGCCCCCATCGGTGGCACGATATGTGGTGATCGCTGCCGTAGCGAACATTATCGCTATGGCAACGTCACACACACAAACCTGCTCTGCGACGTCGCTGTGACCGGCGAGCCACCTCCTTTCTAAGGGGACGGTTCGTTCAGCGTCACAGGGACGTCACAGCAGCATCACTGAACCGCCGCCCAATAAAAAAGGAGGGGCGGAGATGAGCGGCCGGAACATGCCACCCACTTCCTTCCCTCCTCCTTTTCCGGTGGATGCAGGTAAGGAGATGTTTGTCGTTCCAGCGGCGTCACACGTAGCGATGTGTGCTGCTGCAGGAACGACAAAAAACATCGTTACTGCAGCAGCAGCGATAATAGAGAATAGGGGGGGGGATGTCACCGATGAGCGATTTTGAACGTTTTTGCGACGATTCAAAATCGCTCATAGGTGTCACACCCAACGACATCGCTAAAGCAGCCGGATCTGCGTCAAAAATTCCGTGACTTCAACGAGATCGCTTTAGCGATCGCGTAGCGTGTAAAGCCACTTTAAGGCCCTGTGCGTATACTGCATTTTTTGCTGCATTTTCTGGAACAAGGTGTGTTTTCTTTCCAGAGAGTGCGTTTTTCAATGAAGGCACAAAACTGCAGCATGTGCACATAACCTTAGGCCACTTTCACACTGCATTCCTCTCCTCGTTCAGTGGTCTCGTCGGAGCTTCCGTCCGAACCCCCTGCAAAACAGGATTTGGATGTATGCGTTGACAGAACTACTGATTATAATGGTGCAGATAGTCACCGTGTGCTCTGCTTTGCACAATTATTGGGAGTATACGCATAGTATACATAGGACACCCAGACGTAGCCTGCTACATCTGGTTGTCCATCTCCAATAGGCGTATACCCCTGAGAATAGTGCACAACAGAGCACACGATGACGCTGTCTGCCCCATTATACGCCAAAGGACATGTTGGGTATATAAAGGAAAAGTGTGGGAAAAGGGGACATTTGGGGGGCCCAAAGACTGGAGTTCCCCCCCCTTTTGGTGTTCTGGAAGAGTTATAGAAAAAAAAATTGGAAAAGAAGTGTGGGAGATATTTGATCATGGTTGCGGGGAGTTTTTGGGGTACTTCATGTCACAGTGGTCGTGGCGGTGGGGTCCTTGGAGTTGGTAAAGTCAATGTTGGTGGCGGATTTATATGGATATGTGAAGCCCCACAGGTGTAGTGTCGGTGCATTACCTTCAGGGACTCCACTCGGCTGGATCCTGTCACAGGTAGGAGATCTTCTTCTTGTCGTGACGCCACTCTCAGTATTGCGGCCAGTAGGGACCGCCACTGCAGGTTGAGGGACGCCTGGGGCTGATGGTGAGTGCAGTTAGTTGGAATAGCCTCCTGAGAGTGAGGCAAGCCCCAGGGCCCGGTGTAGGTGCGTAGAACCACAAGGCGCAGAATAACTCCACACAGGCAGAATGTCTTTCAGGGTTTTTACTCACTTCAGGTGACAGGGTGAGTAACCCGGGCGTAGCTGGGATGAACCAGGCGGGAACCAGGTATCCTTCAGGCTGACTTCTGATGGTGACTACCAACTCGCCTTCCTTAGCCCTTGGTGGTTTTCTGGTAACCCCGACTTTTAGTCCCTATGGGGGTCACCCAGGGAAGTTGCTGAAGCCTCACTCCCCTTTGTTTGCCGTTTGCTTGTGGCCTGGACCAGCTCACTCCAGCTGCTTGCCTCCTGTGAGCTATGGGCCCTAACTGTGGCTACGTGGCTGCGGCTTTTGTGGTGTTGTGGTGTGGGCTTTGAGGGCCCCACACCGGCAGGTTTAGCAGGGAAAGGTGGATCTATCCCCACTCCGGGATCTGCCGCCCGTTTGGGCCTGGTTCTCCCTAGCAGTCTCCTTACTTCCCACTCTGTGCTCTCTCTCTAGCTGGAGATGGGTTTCGGGTAGCACTCCTAGGTGACCGTTCTCCCCCGTCGGTAGCCACTGCGCGGACGCTGTCAGACTACAGCAGCCCAGGGGAAGGGGTCAGCTCTCCTCGGAGCTCCCTGGACTCTGCTCTGAACCGGCTCACATCTGGGACCTTCACTGCTGCTCCTGTCAGAGCTTCACTTTTCTGCTCCTCACTCCTCCACACTCTGCTGCAGACTGTTTACTCCTCCTTCTCTTTTCCCTTTTGTGCCTGCCTACGCCACCTAGCAACCAGATTCTCTTACCACACCCCTTGAGAGGAGATGGAGGCTTTTGGCCCCCTCCACTATTCCAGTGGAGGTGAAGGCTTTTCCCCCTCCTGGGATCCCCAGGGGTCCTCTCATAGGTACATGTGTGAGACCTGATCACTATGCGCCTGTGTAGTCACACCTCGGTCAGCCTTCTGGATTACCTGTATTGTACTGTCCCCAGCATGGGTGCAGTACTCAGTGGTGCCTGACCAGGTCAGGGGCGCCACATTCCCCCTTAGTTATCACCAGCACGTCCTCGGGCTGCAAGACAACATTTTAAAATGCATAAAACATTAAAACATGTAAAACATTTTTAAAAGCACCAGGTACCATACATCACCACCCTCCACCCACAAGTCCGTTAACCCACCCAAAACCCTTTCACGTTGGCCGCGCCTTCAGCCACTTCTGGCAGGATGTAGAGGCGGCTTTCATGGGCTGGTGGTTTTCAGGGTATACCTGGCCTGGTGGATCCGCGCCTTCAGCCACTTCTGGCAGGATCCAGAGGCGGCCTCCACAGTTGGTGCTGACCAGGTACCCTCTTTGTGGTGGAGAGCCAGGCCCCATAAACAGGCATGCTCTCTGGTTGCAGGTAAGCCAAGGCCCTATATACGGACGGGCTCCCTGGTTGCAGACGAGCCAAGCCCCTAAACAGGCTGACTCTGGTGGTGGTACCTCTGGGGTAACTATTTACACTGCGAGAGTTTGTGGCTATAGCCAGTTCATAGCCTTAAGGTTCATGGGTTTCTCACATTAGTTCATGTGGGCACATTTCTTGAACATTAACGTTGCAAAACTTCAAACTTTAACTTCTGTACTTTACTTTACATGCTTTACACAGATTCCTCCTCACCAGGGCTTGGGCCTGTAGGGCTGCGGCACCTGTTGCTTTCTCCATCTCTGTCATCATCGGTAGTGGTCTCATCAATGGGTTCTTTGTCTTTTCTTTCCTCTTCTTCTGTGTCTGTTTCTTTTGCAGGATTACTGTAGGGACTTCTGGGACATGGTGTAACATCCAGTGCGTACCATCCGCGTTCTCCTTGGTGCATGGTGAATTCCACTGAGTCTCCCATCTGTAAGTTTCTTCCTGGATGTCCTCTAGGCAAATGGGCTCTAACGTCCCTTCTGTTTACAAAGATACCTTCTTTCATGCCAGGTGAAACTATGAAACCATATCCACTCTTCAAGCTGAAGTCTTCCACAACTCCACGACAAAGTGGGCCTCTGACCTGTGATTTGGCTCTTCTTAAAGACCGTTTCTCTTCCAAGTCTCTGGCTGTTACTTCATCCTTCCTATTCGGAGATTGCTGTGCAGGGGAAAACTTTGTTCTGCTGCGGCGCCGTGTCTTGCGGGCTGGATTCTGCTGGGCTGCTACTTCACTGCTTGCAGGCTCCCAGGTGAGGTTTCTGGACAAATCTTCCTCAGCGGAGGGTGTCGGGCTCTCTTCATCCCAGCGGGAATATGGCAACATCTCTGGCTCTGGGCATGGATCCCCTGCTGATGGCTCCGGGGTCAGCTCCTCAGCCTTCTGTTCTCCTCTCCCCCTTAGTTCTTCTGAGCACTCCTGTTGTGGCAGCGCTGGGGATGGGTGTTCATCAGCCGGCCAGGGCAATGGACTTTTTGGCGTGGATATTGCCGGAATCCTCCTGGGGGTGTGCGGAGGGAGCAGATACCGGTCCACCATCTCCTGTGGGAACTGGGCCTCTAGGTCAGCCTTCAGCTTCCAGTATTCGGGGTCCTCCCCCAGCAGGGACTTCCTAGCAGGGACTTCCTTGGACTGGGGAGCGGTGTCTGCTCTGGCCTTGCAGGCCGGGGTAAACAGTGGTACAGTCTTGTCTTGGCGGGCCGAGCCTGGCGTGGCAGCGGCCTGGTCTTGGCGGGCCGAGCCTGGCGTGGCAGCGGCCTGGATTGGCGTCGCAGCTGCGATGGGATCTGTGCGGGCCGAGCAGGGCATCGCTGCGGCGGCCTGGATTGGCGTCGCAGCTGCGATGGGATCTGTGCGGGCCAGGCTGGGCGCTTCTGCGGCCTGGATTGGCGTCGCAGCTGCGATGGGATCTGTGCGGGCCAGGCTGGGCGCTTCTGCGGCCTGGATTGGCGTCGCAGCTGCAGCCGGTCCTTGGCAGGCCGGGCAGGGCATCGCTGCGGCGGCCTGGGCTTGGCGGGCCGCACCTGGCGTGGCTGCGGCCTGGTTCAGCGTCGCCGCGCCGGGCATCTCATCAGGGACCGCGGGCGTGGAAACAGGGGTCGGGGCACTCGCGCTGGCAGTGGCAACACAGGACTCACCCATCGGTAGCATCATCGGGGTCTGAGTCGTCGCCGCTCGGTCTGGCACTCGTCGCGCAGCTTTTTCCTCATAGGCCTGCACCGCGGCAGCCATCTCCAGAAGCGCCGTGCGTTCCTCGCTGATCTGTCGTATGACTCTGGCCTCCAGTTGGTCGCAGAACTGGGCAAGTTCCTGATACCACCAGGCAGCGGAGCCTGGCTCTGGGTCTCTGCGTTCAGACGCCATTTCCTCTGCGCCTTCTTCTGCACGATTTCCCAGCAGCGGACTCGTCGCTGCCTCCAGTAGCAGGCTCTTCAGTTTCTGCTCTGCCTCTTCCAGCAGCAGGCTTCTGGCTCCCTTTCTGTCCCGACGTCTCTGAACGCCTCCGCTCTCATCACTTGCGAGGTCAGGACTCTGCAGGGGATCTCTGGGTAGCCACACCTCTTCGTGGGCGGTAACTTCTCCCAGCGCGGGCTGCTGTTGTTTTTCAGCGCGCTTTTCATGGTGGCAATATGGCGGCGCTTCCAATTTTCCAAGCGGACCGCCCAGGCACATGGTCACCTGTCTGAACAGGTCTAGTCCTTATCCTGTTCGTGACGCCAGATGTGAAGCCCCGCAAGTATTGTGTCGGTGCATTACCTTCAGGGACTCCACTCGGCTGGATCCTGTCACAGGTAGGAGATCTTCTTCTTGTCGTGACGCCACTCTCAGTATTGCGGCCAGTAGGGACCGCCACTGCAGGTTGAGGGACGCCTGGGGCTGATGGTGAGTGCAGTTAGTTGGAATAGCCTCCTGAGAGTGAGGCAAGCCCCAGGGCCCGGTGTAGGTGCGTAGAACCACAAGGCGCAGAATAACTCCACACAGGCAGAATGTCTTTCAGGGTTTTTACTCACTTCAGGTGACAGGGTGAGTAACCCGGGCGTAGCTGGGATGAACCAGGCGGGAACCAGGTATCCTTCAGGCTGACTTCTGATGGTGACTACCAACTCGCCTTCCTTAGCCCTTGGTGGTTTGGGGTAACCCCGACTTTTAGTCCCTATGGGGGTCACCCAGGGAAGTTGCTGAAGCCTCACTCCCCTTCGTTTGCCGTTTGCTTGTGGCCTGGACCAGCTCACTCCAGCTGCTTGCCTCCTGTGAGCTATGGGCCCTAACTGTGGCTACGTGGCTGCGGCTTTTGTGGTGTTGTGGTGTGGGCTTTGAGGGCCCCACACCGGCAGGTTTAGCAGGGAAAGGTGGATCTATCCCCACTCCGGGATCTGCCGCCCGTTTGGGCCTGGTTCTCCCTAGCAGTCTCCTTACTTCCCACTCTGTGCTCTCTCTCTAGCTGGAGATGGGTTTCGGGTAGCACTCCTAGGTGACCGTTCTCCCCCGTCGGTAGCCACTGCGCGGACGCTGTCAGACTACAGCAGCCCAGGGGAAGGGGTCAGCTCTCCTCGGAGCTCCCTGGACTCTGCTCTGAACCGGCTCACATCTGGGACCTTCACTGCTGCTCCTGTCAGAGCTTCACTTTTCTGCTCCTCACTCCTCCACACTCTGCTGCAGACTGTTTACTCCTCCTTCTCTTTTCCCTTTTGTGCCTGCCTACGCCACCTAGCAACCAGATTCTCTTACCACACCCCTTGAGAGGAGATGGAGGCTTTTGGCCCCCTCCACTATTCCAGTGGAGGTGAAGGCTTTTCCCCCTCCTGGGATCCCCAGGGGTCCTCTCATAGGTACATGTGTGAGACCTGATCACTATGCGCCTGTGTAGTCACACCTCGGTCAGCCTTCTGGATTACCTGTATTGTACTGTCCCCAGCATGGGTGCAGTACTCAGTGGTGCCTGACCAGGTCAGGGGCGCCACAGATAATTCCTTCCTGGATGGAATGAGGTATTCATGATTTGGCACTTAACGGGCTCTGGATGGGGTGGTGCCCTGAGAGCTAGTAGTTACACATTTTCGCCACTTAATGTGGCATGGTGCCCTCGAGCTGGGGGTTCAAGGCTGAGAGTAAAATAGAGATACCTTGTAATTTGATATGTGCCAGATCTGGGGTAGCTTCAAGTACCTCCCCCCAATTTGTGGTTATTTATTTGTTATTGTTAATTTAAGTTAATAAAGTAGCTGTTCTGGCCAAATTTATCCAAAGTAGGTGTAGTGTGGTTATTTATATAGGATAATTGTAAAGGGGGTTATGGGCGTGTGAACATAAAAGGACAAAGTATGGAATGGAGGACATTGGGCCATACCTTGTCATTCAATAGGAAATCCAATACATTTGGAAACATTTACGACTCTGTTGCAATAGGTCACAAAGTGATACCAAAAAAATCAGCACAATGACTTCAATGATACTTAATACATGTAGACCTTCAATAAATAATCCTTGATTTACATAGAAGCATGATAAAGCTTGAGAGAAGGTTCTGCTATTATATCAATGCAATAATAATATAAAAAAATTTACATTTTGAATACAATCTTTTTCCAACAGCTGAGGAACTACAAATTCCAGCAGGCACCGAATACTTGTATTTTGACATCAGCTATTTTCTGCATCATCTAGATTTAGGAAGAATAAGGATAGAATCGGAGAAGGTCTTTAAGCTATAACGAAAACCAATTTGAAGTTCACTAAAAAAAAATATTTACCACAAGAGCGACTTTTCAGAGAAATGGCATGACTTCTATTTCCTAGATAAGACTGTCTGGTGTATTTCTCCCCCTACATGAATTTACTGCAGCAAATACCAAAAAAATCTGCTCAGTTGCAGCCATATTGCTCAGTGTGTACCCAGCTGCCGAAATAATTAGCTTATGAATGTATCAGCTGCTTGTGTGATTTTTATAAATAATAACCAACCTGCAGAGCAGAAACACTTTCATGAGCTAATATTAGCAATAATTTGCACGGTAATTGGAAGAGTTATAAATCTGCCATATGGATGAATAGACGGATCCTCGGATTAAAAGAAAGTGTCAGGCAAATATTTATTGGAAATAAAAGAAGAACATAAACACATAGAAATCCGAATGATCTATCTCATATCATCTATCTATCTCATATTATCTATAATCTATCTATCCCTCTATCTATCCCATATTCTATCTATCTATCTATCTATCTCATATTTTATCTATCTATCTATCTATCTATCTATCTATCTATCTATCTATCCCTCTATCTATCTATCTATCTATCTATCTATCTATCTATCTATCTATCCCTCTATCTATCTATCTATCTATCTATCTATACCTCTATCTATCTATCTATCCCTCTATCTATCTATCTATCTATACCTCTATCTATCTATCTATCCCTCTATCTATCCATTATCTATCTATCTATTTATCTATCCTTCTATCCCTCTATCTATCCCTCTATCTATCTCTCATATTATCTATCTATCCCTCTATCTATCTATCTACCCATTATCTATCTATCCCTCTATCTATCTATCTATCTATATCTATCCCTCTATCTATCCCTCTATCTATCTATCTATCGCTCATATTATCTATCTATCCATTATCTATCTATCCATTATCTATCTATCTATCCCTCTCTCATATTATCTATCTATCTATCCCTCTATCTATCTATCTATCTATCCATTATCTATCTATCCCTCTATCTATCTATCTATCCCTCTCTCATATTATCTATCTATCTATCTATCTACCCCTCTATCTATGCCTCTATCTATCCATCTATCTATCCCTCTATCTATCCCTCTATCTATCCCTCTATCTATCTATCCATTATCTATCTATCCCTCTATCTATCTATCTACCTACCCCTCTATCTATCTATCCATCTATCTATCCCTCTATCTATCCCTCTATCTATCCCTCTATCTATCCCTCTATCTGTCCCTCTATCTATCCCTCTATCTATCCATCTATCTATCCCTCTATCTATCCCTCTATCTATCCCTCTATCTATCCCTCTATCTATCCCTCTATCTATCCCTCTATCTGTCCCTCTATCTATCCCTCTATCTATCCATCTATCTATCCCTCTATCTATCCATCTATCTACCCCTCTATCTATCCATCTATCTATCCCTCTAACTATCCCTCTATCTATCCCTCTATCTATCCCTCTATCTATCCATCTATCTATCCCTCTATCTATCCATCTATCTATCCCTCTAACTATCCCTCTATCTATCCCTCTATCTATCCCTCTATCTGTCCCTCTATCTATCCCTCTATCTATCCATCTATCTATCCCTCTATCTATCCCTCTATCTATCCCTCTATCTATCCCTCCATCTGTCCCTCTATCTATCCCTCTATCTATCCATCTATCTACCCCTCTATCTATCCATCTATCTATCCCTCTAACTATCCCTCTATCTATCCCTCTATCTATCCCTCTATCTATCCATCTATCTACCCCTCTATCTATCCATCTATCTATCCCTCTAACTATCCCTCTATCTATCCCTCTATCTGTCCCTCTATCTATCTATCTATCTATCTACCCCTCTATCTACCCCTCTATCTATCCATCTATCTATCCCTCTAACTATCCCTCTATCTATCCCTCTATCTATCCCTCTATCTATCTATCTATCTATCTATCTATCTATCTATCTATCCCTCTATCTACCCCTCTATCTACCCCTCTATCTATCCATCTATCTATCCCTCTAACTATCCCTCTATCTATCCCTCTATCTATCTATCTATCTACCCCTCTATCTACCCCTCTATCTATCCATCTATCTATCCCTCTAACTATCCCTCTAACTATCCCTCTATCTATCCCTCTATCTATCTATCTATATATCTATCTATCTATCTATCTACAAAAGCCAAAATTATGGCATCACTGTGAAAAATAACCCAAGATAAGATACCAGGCATCAGGATTTTAGTATTACACCATTTCTCTATCTCAGATTATCTATCTTGTATCTTGGGCACTGATTCTATCAAAATCAAATTAATGTCAATATTTTAGGAATTCAAATAATTTTGGATTCAAATCAGCAAAAATGTACACTGCCTTTTTACATATTTCAGCAGATTGCTTTAGCCAGAGAACACTCACATGAGCTTGGATATAGCCGAGCGCACTTCACCATAATGCCTAGCAGCTATCACATCACATTGTATAACACAGCCAATCAGAAGGGAATATCTTAGTCAGTATAAAAGTAGAGGCAGGAAATTCAGCAGTCATTTTATGGTGAATCTGAATAGTGAGAGGATGTCAAAGCTCAGAGTTTAGCCATATAGGAAGGAAAAAGAACAATAAAACATTGAAGAAACTACACAGATAGTAAGTGTTCTAGAACAGTTAAGGTCAGCACACACGGCGAGTAATACGGAGCCAGTGGAATGCGATAAAACATTGCATTTCACTCGGACCAGTATTACTCTATGGGGCTGCTCCCATGAGCAATTATTTTCTCAGCCCTAATAAGACCGAGAAAACAGTCGCAGCATGCTGCGGGTGCAATGCGATCCTGTTCCACTCGCACCCATTCAAGTCTATGGGGAAGAGAAACATTGCATTGCTCTTGCGTTACACCAATGTAACGTGAGAACCGTGTGATTCTCTCATCAGCCGGTAATGGAAGAGATGGGGAGATAAATCCCTCCCTCCCCTCCGCAACTGTGGTTGAATCACACAATCGGACCACTGAGCATAACACTTGGCTTCCGCTGTGCTGCGAGCGTGAGCTGAGTGTCATGCGAGTACTCGTACTAATCACCGTGTGGCCTCAGCCTAACCATCCATTTACCCACAAACATATATATGAAGGTTACTTTAACATTATTAAGCTTGAAATGAGTTGGAGAAACAGCTTGAAATAAGTTGATACAGTCATAGGAGACCTCAGAGTGTGATACGCTTCTTTTAAGAGCATCTGGAGTACCTTCGATTCACCACAAATCGATTTTTTGGGGGAAAATTTGGTGAAGTGGAAAATTACAATTTCAAAAGATTAGTTTATCTTTAACACCTAGTATCTTTTTATTGATTATCTATTCAATTATCTTGTACTATCTATAAATTCAGTAAAAATGCAAATACATACACTGCTATCAGGTCCAGAATGCAGTTTTTGTGAAAGTTTTATGAGAAGTGGGTCCAAAGGAATAATGATAATAATTTAAATTCTAAAGTGTGAACAAATTCCCTTTACAATTTAAAGGGTACTTGTACATACAAAACAAATATTTACAGAGGAACCCATAGTTCAATGCATATGAAGAGTCGTGAGAGCCCTGCTTACAAGTTTCAAAGGAAGTAAAAGCATTAAAGGAAAGACTAATATGTCTTGGTGTAGGGATTGCAGTTGCTTCCAGGTCCTGAAGCCTAGTGGGGCCCATATGAGAAACCAATGCTATTACATATCCTTATTATTTAGGGGCAGGGACGAAACAATACTTGGCGCAGGTGAACTTGGACCCTAGGTCATAAGGGGCCAAAATGGTCCCTTTGGCCATATGAAAACATTACTACTTGGACAACCCCTTTTCAATCTCTATTTTTGCCCCTCTATAAAATGATAACACTAAGGCGGGCTTTGCACGTTGCGACATCGCAAGCCGATGCTGCGTTGTCGCACGCGATAGTCCCCGCTCCCGTCGCAGGTACGATATCTTGTGATAGCTGGCGTAGCGAAAATTATCGCTACGCCAGCTTCACATGCACTCACCTGCCCTGCGACCGTCGCTCTGGCCGGCGACCCGCCTCTTTCCTAAGGGGGCGGGTCGTGCGGCGTCATAGCGACGTCACACGGCAGGCGGCCAATAGTGGCGGAGGGGCAGAGATGAGCAGGATGTAAACATCCCGCCCACCTCCTTCCTTCCGCATAGCCACCAGCGGCAGGTAAGCTGATGTTCCTCGCTCTTGCGGCGTTATACACAGCGATGTGTGCAGCCGCAGGAGCGAGGAACTACATCGTACCTGTCACTGCAGCATAATTATGAAAAAGTCGGAGCCTGCAACGATGATATGATAACGACACTTTTGCGCTCATTAATCGTATCATCTAGCATTTACACACTACGATCTCGAAAGTGACGCCGGAAGTGCGGCACTTTCGATTTGACCCCACCGACATCGCATGTGCGATTTTGCAACGTGCAAAGCCGCCCTTAGGCTGTGTGCGCACTTTGCGTTTTTATCTGTGTTTCCGCAGCGTTTTCAACTGCAGTGTTTTAGTGCCAAAATGCATGCGTTTTGATTTTCCAGCAATGCCTATGGGAGATAGGGTTTTCTTATGCGCACTATGCAGTTCAAAACGCAGTGTTTAATTTGCATATTTTTGGTCAAAAACTCAGCGTTTAAAGAAGCAACATGTCAATTGTTTTTGCCATTTTGGCAGCGTTTTGCTAATCTTAGAGTCAATGAGAAGTTGCAAAACGCATTAAACATCAAAATCCTAGCGTTTTACATGCTTTTTGGATGCAGAAAACAAGCGTTTTTGACAATTTAATTGCATGTGTTTTTGACATTATATGAAAGGCATGATATGTCCCTTTACACACACACATAGTTCGACAATAAAAATAAGAAAATCATTAATTTAATTTTATTTTATACATAAATATTAACAAACATTTATCATTTTAATTAAGTCAGCTATTTTGTTTATGATTTGAATCTTGATATTTGTTATCAATTCTTTCCCATTTTTTCATAGTGTTTGAATGTTAAAACTTTATTTAGCAGTGTTTTTGTATTCAAAACGCATCTGACTTTAAACAATGAAAAAGCATGTAAATCGCTGTAAAAACGCAGCCAAAACGCGGTAAAAACGCAAGCGTATTTATTGAGTTTTTGTGGCCAAAAGCAACTTTGGCAAAAACCATTTCTGCCAAAGGATGCGTTTAAAACTGCAAGTAACTCAACGCAAAGTGCGCACACAGCCTTATACTCACCTTGCATGTCATTACTATCCTATGAGTTAGTGCCGACACTGCTGGATCGGCACCCGCACTGGAGATGAGTATAAAGCGGGCTTTACACGCTGCGATATCGCTAAGGAGATATCATCGGGGTCACGGTGGTTGTGACGCACATTCGGCCTCGTTAGCGAGATTGCAGCGCGTGACTCCTCTGAGCAACCGTAAACAATCGCAAAACAGGGAAAAATCGGTGGTCATGGAGAGGTCGTTCTAATACAAAATATCGTTTTCTACTCAGTAGCGATGTGGTTCGTCGCTTCTGCGGCACCACACATAGCTATGTGTGACGCCACAGGAGCGACAACCATCAAATTACCTCCGTCCACCGGAAAAGGAGGAAGGAAGGAGGTGGGCGGCATGTTCTGGCCACTCATCTCCTCCCCTCCTTTTCTATTGGGTGGCAGTTCAGTGACGCTGCTGTGATGCTGAACGAACCGCCCCCTTAGAAAGGAGGCGGTTTGCCGGTCACAGTGATGTCGCAGAGCAGGTATGTGCGTGTGACGCTGCTGTAGCGATAATGTTCACTGCGGCAGCGATCACCACATATCATCGGCCGTACGACGGGGGCGGGTGCTATCGCGCTCGACATCGCCAGCAAATGCTAGCGATGTCGCAGCGTGTAAAGCCCCCTTAGGTGTTATTTTATTAGACGCAAATATACGGATTAAAAAGGGGGTTCCCAATTAGCAGACAACGCCTTAATATTATTGCAAGGACCTCATAGTAAAGGGGCCCCATTAGAAATTTTGCATTAGGGCAAGATTCAAGTTACACAACTTGTTAGGGGAATTATTTGAGATTTTGCAGCTATAAATTACATCACTGTATCCACTACTAACTATGGTGATAAAAACTGCCATAAGAACAGTGTTGTTTTGGGTCCCCATACTAGAGTGCGTCAACAAATTTTAAAAATTAACTTTAGCTGTGTGGATTAAAGCATCATTCCAGTGGGGGGAGGAGTTTCAGCGCTGGAGTGGCACTTTAAGTGTAACCTACATGCCCCCTGTCTTATATTCACCCTCTGGCATCTTCACCTGTCACCGACGCTGCTCTGGATCTGGAAAGCATCAGAAGCCTCCTCAAGTAGTTAGGTATTGATATTGGATTTTATATGCTCTTTGGATAAAGTAGCTGTGAAAGCTTTTTTAAGTTCCAACCCAAAGGATGTCTAAGACATGAATCATCAGTCAATTTTCTGAGTGTTATTGTTTTCTTAGGGCCAGGACACACAGCGAGTAAAATGGGCTGAGTGCAATGCGATAAAAAAAATCACATTCCACTTGCACCCATGCTACTCTATGGGGCACCTCCTGTCTTAGGCCTCTGCCACACTCACGTGAATTTCACGCACGTGCCGAGAGACACGTATTTCCCCTGCGTGTTGCGTGCAGGTAAGTACGTGTCTCTGGTACGTGCGTGACACGTGTGTTCTACGTGTGCTATCCGCGATAGCACACGTAGAACCGGTAATTATTATACTCACCTGGTCCTTCCTGATGTCCGCGCTGCTGTCCGTGGTGCTGATCCTCGGTCTCCAGCCCTCCTGTCTCCCCGCTGCTGCTGCTGCCAGGCAGTGAAGTGAATATTCAATGAGAATAATGAGCGGCGGTCGGCAGCAAGAGGCAGCAGCGGCAGAGACAGGAGGGCTGGAGAAGGTGAGTTAATGTTTTTTATTTTTTTCCCTGACATGTGTGTTTACTCCGGCGCGTGTCACACGGGACCGCATCCACACTACACCCGTGTGGTACGGGTGCGGGCCGTGTAACACCCGTGCTGCCGGAGAAAACACTGACATGTCAGCGCTTTGAAAATCGCACACACGTACAAACGCACACGGACACACGTTCCGTGTGGTTTTACGTGTGTGTGCCTGCTACCATAGGGTAGCATTGCTGTACATGTCTCCGTGCCGCCGGTACGTGTAAAAAAATGACAAACACGTGCCGGAGGCACGGATGTGTGGCGCAGGCCTAAGAGATTTTTTTCTCAGCCCTAATCGGACTGAGAAAACAATCGCAGCATGCTACAGGTGTAAACCGATTCGTATTCACTCACACCCATACAACTCTATGAATGCGAGTGAAACATTGCACCGCACTCGGATGGCAACGGAGTGCAGTGCGATAATCACATCAGCTAACAAAGGAGGAGATGGGGAGATTGGTCCCTTCCTCTCCTCCGCAGCTGTGCTCCGATCACAGGATTGCATCACAGTTGCATGACACTCGGCTTACACTCGCAATAGAGTGGAAACTGAGGGTCATTAGCATATCACATCTGATGCCATACGTTCGTGTGTCCCCAGCCTTATTGTTATGATATATAAGCTGATGAATTCTTCTGCAGAGCACCAAATGTAACTCATGTATTTAAATTAACAAAAACATTTATAGCTTTATTAAAAGACGGTAATGCTTTTTTTCCCGGGTTAACATTAATGAGAATGTCAGTGACGGAAAATACATCATCAGTACTTTTACGTAAAGGGGTATTCCCATCTCCAAGATCCTATCCCTATATGTAGTAGGTGTAATAATAATAATAATAATAATAATAATAATAATAATATTAGCAAATACCTCCAATTAAAAATGTAGTATAGTTCTCCTGATTCACTATGTCGCTCACATCATGTTCAGGACATTGGAGGACCTCGGGTGTCCATGGTTATGACCACGAGAAACTAACTATAAATAAATGCTTGATCGTAACCATGGATAGCTAAGGTCATACAATGCCCTGAATATGAGGTTAGCAACATAGTGAATCAGGAGAACTATACTACATTTCTAATTGTAGGTATTTGCTAATATTATTATTATTGCTCCTACTACATATTCGGATAGGATCTCGGCATTTGGAATAACCCTTAAGGCCCGTTTCACACGTCAGTGAAAAACACAGACGTTTTTCACGGGCAAGACAGCCATGGATCCCCCCTTGGGGAGGAGGGGCGACATGACCAAGGGGGAGTTAGGGAGTGATGGGGTTAATAGGGACAGTTTGGTAGGCAGGCCTAATATGGCATTAAGGGGTGGTTTTAGCTTAGGAGGAAGAGGAGGAGTAGGGAAAGGGTTAGTCTGGGAGAGGAGGGGGTTACCTCCTCTTCTTCTTCCGGACGCCAAGGGATCCCCGCCCACCCTCCCTTTTTGTGTTGTCATCTGGGGGACGTGGTTTGGGATGTTGGGATGCTATTTGTCACAGCGGCGGGGGGTAGGTCTGGTCCAGAGGTTGGAAGTGACTGGTAACTGGACCGGGAGTCATTGTCTCGGTATGGTGGCTCTCGGTTCCGGGATGTGGCAGGCACGGGGTTCTGTCAAAGTGTGGGGGTGTCAATCCGGGGGTGATTGGCACCTCGTCTCTGGGTCGGTGTGTTGCGGCCAGGGGCAAGGGGAGTAGTAGTTATGGACTGGGCCTGCCCCCGGGAGGGTCATGTAATTGGCATTGTCTATTGTTATCTGTGTGTTGTTTTGGGTCGCCCGTTGTACGGCGTCCCTAAGGTGCTTAGTTTGTGAACAATAGGCAATAAAAGGCTGCTGTGGCCATTTGAACCAAGTCGCATGCAGTTCGTCTGTTTATTTATAGTATAAGGGGTTTGGTAACACAGACATCACGACTGGAGAATACTCCCTCAGCTGGTCATGTAAAACACGCACATGTCCCTGCGTGTGCCGTGAATCACGGCACACGTGGGTTGTCTAAGTGCAATCCGGGCTCCATTCTCCGTGATTGCACTTAGAAATCAACTCACCTGCGCCCGCTCCCGCTGTCCATGGTGCTGATCGCTCCCGCGGTGCAGTATCCGGCCGGCGCTGACCCCCTTCCGGGTCGGCTGTGTCGTGCATCATTAATATGCGCGACAGTAATCAGCCGGCTCAGAAGCAGCAAGCTGCACGGGATGCAGAGAGTGCCGCTGAAGCCGGGTGAGTAAAAATGTTTATTATTTTAAATGCACGTTTTTTTCTGGCACGTGTCTCATGGACCACACCACTGCGTGGTCCGTGGGACATCAGTGATGCCAGAAAAAAATGGACATGTCTCCGTGCGGCAATCACGCACACGCGGGTACGCCGCACGGAGACACGTGCAGTGAAAAATCACTGACGTGTGAGCAGACCCATTCATTATAATGGGTCTGCGTATGTCAGGGATTCTGGTACGTTTAAAAAAAAGCACAAACGTACCAGAATCACTGACGTGTGAAACAGGCCTAAAAGGGATGGGTCTTGTGGTGAAAGTATGTAGTCAGTATCTGACTGTAGACTTCTAAATCCTTATAATTTACACATTGCACACTGTCAGGATTCTCTGATATTGCCCCTGAGACTGAGCAGTTATGTAAGATTTGAATACTCGCTGCCACATTCCAACTAGACATACTCGGTCTCGCTCAGTTCACCTGCATTGAACAAGGTTGAGCACATCTAGTTGGCACGTGACCGCATGTATGCAAAAGTCATTCTTGTGATCATGTGACCACCCAGTCACAACAACAACACCAGGGAGTCCAGACATCATGCAATACACACACTGTAAGGATTCAAAGGTCTGCAGACATATAGAGTGACTGCAGACTTTCACCACAAGCCCAGACAGCTCCTTTTAGCAGACAACAAGGCTGACCTGGCTGGTTTATTATAAGTTCCCCTTTATGGCAACAATACACATTAGATGAATGTCGGCTAAATCTGTTGATTTTGCATGGACCGGCTGACCAGCTAATGTTTATGGAGACCTCATGACACTTGCCCAACAGTTGATGTGGTGGCCGGAAAGGAGCAGGCAGTTGGAACGTCAATGCCAATCCTTCTGTTTTTCTTTCCCTGATTAAACTGATAGAGGTGGGAGAGACAGCTTTCTACCAAACAAATGTTCGGCCAACATCTAACTCATGTATGGCTAGTTTTAGTCTCTGAGCTTCATAGGAACTTCTTTGGTTGGTACAGCATTACGCCCATTTTTTTCACTCTTCTTATGCCATAGATCATACACTATGGTCACCTTTGTTTGTTTTTTATAACAAAAGAACAGCTTAGCAGGGTCAAGAATGTAGAACTAAATTTTTTACTCTAAATTAGTCAGGAAAAGTAAGGCAATAACCATAATAATCCCCGCTATACACAGGCAAGCACAGTGATAACGAGACAATCCATGGTGGGAATCCTCTTCGTCTCTTATGAGCCATGTTCATGTGATACATGGGAATGGGAAATTAATATAATGGGCTTAAGTAGAATCCCACCTGAAATTTTAGGATTTGTTAGGATCTCAATTTTGCTTGTTTTTTTAGAGTGAGTAACACAATCGTCATGCAATTTGCTAAGGTTTGTCACCAGTTTTTGGCCAGAATCACTGTGGTGCCGATGTAACTCAGGATTTCAGCAACACAATGATAACATATTACCAAAATACATAACATGCCCCCATATTGTTCATTAGTCTCGCCCTCTTAAATATCAAAAGTCTCGGTTTTTCATGGAATTAGCATGCTTGAGAGCTATGCAGAAACCCATAAATCTCCGTGCTGTGATCTTAACAAGTAGTGTTGCAAGTGACAGCAAGATAAGAGAATGAGGAACGTAAAATATGTCAAGTCAAACATATTTACTTTGCTAGTGTGGTATAAAATACGAGCAGAGTTTCAAGCTGACACTTTGGTATTTCTCACCTTCAGAAAGGTCTAAACTACCATAGTGAAATGTTTGTCTGAGTTTGTAAGAATAAGGTGTGTATTCAAGGTCCTTCAATGTCAAGGTCAAGAATACATTTTTCTTTTTTTTTTCTCAGTACTTTTTGAGAATACCAGGTAATCACGGTACTGTTAGTTTAACAATAAATAGTGAGCAAGCATATTCCTGCATAGGATACCCTTTCATATAACATTTCTTCATATATTAAGATAAAGCAGGCTAATGTTCTTCCAGTTAATAATCCCCATACAATGAATACAGGATATGGTGGGTTTAATAAGGGGCGACCTCAACCATTAATCAACCATTAATCATTTAAGCACATGGTGCTAGGACTGACTGCTATTCCAAATCACCGGTAAAAGTAAACAATAGAATCATCCGTCCAGTCCCTTCCAGTCAATTCACTAAGCAGTAGGGTAGTCTGTACTTTTTTATAGTAAACTGATGGTGGCCATAATTTACTATCGGGCCCCTGTGCAGGTGCATAGCTTGTACAAATGGTATATAGGGAGCACAATGCAATGTTCCTTTGATCCTTATGTACGGTAACCAATATTAAAGGGAACCTGTCAGGTGCAATATGCAGCCAGAACAACGAGCAGTTCTAGGTGCATATTGCTAATCCCTGCCTAACAGTCCCTGTAAAGTATTTCTAAAGATCCCATATGATATGCTAATGAGCTCAGGGGTTAGTTGCAAGCGCGTTAGTTCCCTTGGCTAGTCGGGCTCCCTTAGCATGTCAGCACGCTCCTGTGGGTGTGCTAACATGCTAATGAATGTGGATGGTCGCACTCACCTCTCAGTTGCCATTGCGTCCGACTCATGGATTTTGGCTCAGTGCGCATGATCCCAGACTTTCAGTCATGTGCACTATGAACCCAGGTGAACACATCCTGGCTTCAAACCCGTGAAGTGCGCATGACTGAAAGTCCGGGATCATGCGAACTGAGCCGAAGTCCTCAAGGGCGTGCTTACATGTTAAGGGGGCCAACTAGCCAAGGGAACTAACGTCCTTGTGACTAGTCGCTGGCCTCATTAGCATCTCATAAAGGATCTTTAGAAATACTGTTTCGAAAGATCCCTTTCTCTATGCTATTAGATACAGGGACAGTTAGGCAGGGATTAGCAATATGCACCCAGGACTGCTCGTGGTTCTGGGTACAAATTGAACCTGACAGGTTCACTTTAAATAAATTAAATCAAGTAAGTTAATGGTCAGTATCCACTCAGTAATGGAGATGGCACAACTCAAAAGTATTGCTACACATCTGTTCCAGCTATCCTGGGCTTTGCTTTCTTCCCCTGGGTCCACTGCCCTGTGTTGTGCACGACGTCAGGTTTCGCAAGTTTCCGCCATGGCTCGCAGACTTCATCTGCCTCAGTCTACTTAAGGCCTACTAAGGATTAGGACTAACAAGTATGTGTTTTGTTTGTTTGAAGTGCTCCACAAGCAGCTCCAAGTCTGCATCTACCCTTGTAAACCTGCCTTGCAGGTTAACCTTCTGCAAACCTCCTCCTGGATGTACCCCTTTGTTGGAGGAAGGCATATTCTGTTCTTTACCTCTGTTCATATTGCACATTCATTGCTGCACTATGTCTGTGGTTTCTCTGCTTTCCCTGGATACCGTTTTGGATGTGCTGTGTGTCCCCTTAATGTTGTGTTCCTCTGCACACTCCATGTGCTTTCCTGCCTGCTGTAAAAACGTCAGTTTTGTTTGTGTCAACCACCCGCACCTCAGGCTTTGTGCATCCACCTCATCAGGTGAGCCAAACAAATATCTTGAGGAATCTAAATGTAAGGTTCCAATCAGTTCTGTTTTGGCGATAGCTCTTAACTTTCCTATACTTATCTCCAGGTTCAAGAAACCAGAGGGAATAAATAATTGTTGTGAGCTCTGAACAGATTCCCAAAATATTGCAGTTGCAACCAGGCTCTCATCCATGGTTGTACTACCAATAAAGTCAGTGGCTGACCATGTAGTCATCTGGAGGAAGTTGTGTGGAGCCAACAGAAGATGAAGTCCCGTGGTCGTACCTAATGCCATTTTTTTTTTTTATTTTATAAATTCTATCAATGTCATTCTTGAGACAACCCCTTCTAAAGGGGATTTCCCAAGACTAGAGAATTAATAGCCTGTCCTTATGATAGAAAATCAATAATTGGTAGGGATTTGAGGCCCATCGAGCAACAAAATAAAAGAGTTGTGTTGCCTTGTAATGCGGTTGGAACACCCAAGTTTAGCCAATTTTGAAAAAACCTTTATAGTTTCTACAGATGGTCTATAGCTTCATGAGTAGCGTTTGTCTATTGTTCTAATATTGACTTACAAGTACTGAAATCGCTGGATAAGAGGAAACAAGAGAGCAAAATAGCGTTCAATCTGTAAGATGCGGTGAACCTACAAACAGGTTTTAGTCACCTGGGAGAGTTGTGTCAGACACAACCACTGGAACAAACCTTGGACAAACAGCTGCTACGGCCCCAGTATTGAGGATACTTCATGATAGCTGGTAGGCGTAGAAAAGGTTAATTGCTGTGCTGCTGTGCAATAAAGATGAGTACTTCAAGATGTGACTTTATTCTACATGTTTCAGAGTTACTCTCCTTCATCAGGATCATCTTATTTGTGTAAATGTGATGATCCTGATGAAGGAGGGTAACTCCGAAACGCATAGAAAAAAGTTACATCTTGAAGACAAAGTACTCATCTTTATTGTACAGCAATCAACCCTTTCTTTCCTCATCTGCTGGCTATCACGAAGTACGGTAATTAAAAGGGTATTCCAATCTTGTAAATATAGCATAATCTTATGATTGGTGGAGAGTCTGAGCTCAAAGACCCCCACTGGTCCTGAGGATGCAGCTTCGTCATTGTTTTTTCCTACGCTCTTCCACCTTAATATACAGGTAACTTCAGCCAACCTCATTCAGTTTAAAGGGGTTGTCCACTATTTTTACACTGATGGCCTATCCTTAGGATAGGTCATTAATGTCTGATCGGCCAGGGTCCAACACCCCGCACCCCTGCCGATCAGCTGTTCTTGGTCCCAACAGTGGTAGCAGGCAGCCGGGAATCTTCAGTTCCAGAGCTGCTCCATCTTCTGATAGTGGCTATGGCCAGGTACTGCACATCTTTCTTATATTCTAATCAAGGGGAGGCAGATGTGCAGTACCCTATCAGAAGACGGAGCAGCTCTGGAACTGAGCATTTCCGGCTGCCTGCTGCCGCCGCCAGGGCTGAGAGCAACTGATTGGTAGGGATGTGGGGTATCGCACCCAAGCCGATCAGACATTGATGACCTATCCTAAAGCCAGCTTTACACGCTGCAATATATCTTACAATGTGTCGGTGGGGTCACGTCGTAAGTGACGCACATCCGGCATTGTAAGTTACATTGCAGTGTGTGACAGGTACGTGCGATTGCGATTGAACGGTAAAACGTTCATCGCATACACATCGTACCTGTCTCTAGAATTGCACGTCAGATTGTTCATCGTACCCGGGGTAGCACACATTGCAGTGTGTGACACCCCAGGAACGATGAACAGATCTTTCCAGCGTCCTGCGGATCCCGGCCTACAATGCAGAAGGAAGGAGGTGGGCGGAATGTTTACGTCCCGCTCAGCTCCTCCCCTCCGCTTCTATTGGCCGGCTGCCGCGTGACGTCGATGTGACGCCGAACATCCCTCCCACTCCAGGAAGTGGATGTTCGCCGCCCACATCGAGGTCGTATGGACGGGTAAGTACGTGTGACGGGGGTTAATCGTTTGTGCGGCACGTTCAACAAATTGAACATGCCACACATATGATGGGGGCGTTGCAAATCGCATACGATATCGTATGCAAAATTGCAACGTGTAAAGCAGGCTTAAGGATAGACCATCAATGTAGAAGTAGGGGACAACCTCTTTCCTGAAGCTGTGCTGCAGTTCCCTGTGATATACAATGGATGATGGGTTGCTGGTGGGGAGATACTGTCGTCTTTAGGAGCGGTTGAGGCTCTCAGAAGTTGGAAGCCATAGATGCCCTTGAGGCTACTACTACCACCGGATATTTTATGCTGTATACTTTTTTGCCTTAGAAATTACATAAAATCTTATACAATAAAATCTATGTAGGATGATTATGATTTACGTTACATAAGCCTCCCAAGCTGCATATATTTCTATTCTTGTTATATTAACAATTTAATCTTTAACACTGTATGGCCTATTACACTGCACAAAGGGTTAACTATATTATGGTAGCCGCAACTAGCAGCATGGAAGCTGGTATCTCATGTAGACATTTATAATACCAAGTATGTGACCCACAAGTCTTGCTAAGGCGACCCATAAAACCATCCATTACAGGCTGCACAACTTTGATATCCACACGAAGAAGCACAGAGAGAAATAAAGGGCACGTTTGCTAAACCAATTGTGCCGTTTTTCACATTCACTGCACGTTTTCCACATATGTCATTTATTACAGAGTGGAAAACCGTTAAATGCACAGTAGTTTTGCCAAGTAGCATTATGCATTTAGCAGTTTCAGTCATTTAACAGTTCCAACCCTCATTATATTTTGCCATGTGGTATATAGGGGGGTTTGTGTGTCTATTCATTTAGCAGCTTAAGTAGGTTCCTAGTGGTTTTCGCTACAATGCATTTCACAGCAAGGCTGGTGACGTAAGCGGGCAACGTAAGAGCCAGCCAAAACGGCTATTCAGCCAATAAAACCACATATCTTTTACTTATTTTGCAACAATTGATTAAACACTGCCAGGATATAAAGTGGCTCTTTTTTCTTTTCTGGGAGTTACATATTAATGATATGGACAGGTTATCAGTATCATAGTGGGCGTCTGACACACGGCACCTCCACAGCTCAGCTGTGATCTGCTCCAATATTGTCAGATGGGAGCAATGTACAGGAACAACTCAGCTCTGTACATGATTTAGTGGCCACTGTTGAGTATTGCAGTTTATCTCCCATTTTCAGACCAAGGACATGCTCAAAGTTCAAGGAGGGCAGTCTTCACTATACACCTTTTGTAGATTTAAAGGGAATATATCAGAAGGTTTTTGCTATATAATCTGAGACCAGCATAACATAGGGCAGGAAAACCGGATTCCAGGGATGTGTCACTTACTGGGCTGCTTGGTGCATTTTTCATAGAATACCTGATTTATTTGATGGAAATGTAGCAAATGTCTATAAACCCGCCCACAACCCTGACTGAAAGCTTCCCGTGTACACTGTGAATTGTGTGGAAGTGGGTTGGTGCTGGGTTACAGAGATTAGCCTGACTGCTCTGCCTGTGAGCTGTAGTCTGGCAGTAATAATCTCCTGCTGATAAAATACTGATTATATTGAAACTACTATGCACAGCCTAATAAGTGACACATCCCTGTAATCAGTGCCTTGTTCCCTATATTATACTAATAACAGAATAAATAGAAAAAAACATAGTTACAGATTCCCTTTAAAAAAGGTTTCAAATCCCACAATGTCTGTTATTTCATCTTTCTTTTCTGCTCAATTTCTAAAACTAAACATGGAAAAAAAACAGAATTCATCATCTTTCCCCCACCTTACTCTACCACTCCACCTGACCTATCCATCAAAGACAATGGCTGCTCACTCTCCCCAGTCCTGTGTGCTCGGTGCCTAGGGGTATCCCATGACTCTGCTCTCTCCTTCGAGCAACATATTCAAGCCCTTTCCACCGCCTACTGACTCTAAAGGGGGCTTTACATGCAACGATATCGCTAACAATATGTCGTCGGGGTCACGGAATTCGTGACGCACATCCGGCGTCGTTAGCAACGTCGTTGCGTCTGACACCTATGAGCGAGTGTTAACGATCAAAACTACTCACCTAATCATTGATCGTTGACACGTCGTTCATTTTCAAAATATCGTTGCTGGTGCTGGACGCAGGTTGTTCGTCATTCCTGAGGCAGCACACATCGCAACATGTGACGCCCCAGGAACGAGGAACAACAGAGTACCTGCGTCCTCCGGCAACGAGGTAGGCATGACTTTCATGCGGCTGCTCTCTGCCCCTCCGCTTCTATTGGACGCCTGCCGTGTGACGTCGCTGTGTTGCCGCACGAACCGCCCCCCCTTAGAAAAGAGGCTGTTCGCCGGCCACAGTGACATCGTTAGGAAGGTAAGTATGTGTGATGGCTACTAGCGATTTTGTATGCCACGGGCAGCGATTTGCCCATGACGCACAAACGATGGGGGCGGGTGCTTTCACGAGCGACATCGCTAGCTATGTTGCTGGGTGTAAAGCAGCCTTAACTAAAAAATATTTGCCAGATTTATACATTCCTTGACCAAGAATCTGAAAAAACACTAATGCATGCCTTCATTATCTCCCGTCTGGACTACTGTAACCTCCTGCTCTGTTGTGTTCCTTCTAACACTCTTAAGGTGGTGTCACACACAGCGACGATGACAACGACGTCGCTGCTAAGTCACCATTTTCTGTGACGTTGCAGCGACGTCCCCTCGCTGTCGCTGTGTGTGACATCCAGCAACGAGCTGGCCCCTGCTGTGAGGTCGTTGCTCGTTGCTGAATGTCCTGCTTCATTTTTTCGTCGTCGCTCTCCCGCTGTGAAGTACACATTGCTGTGTGTGACAGCGAGAGAGCGACAAAATGAAGCGAGCAGGGAGCAGGAGCCGGCGTCTGGTAGCTGCGGAAAGCTGTAACCACTGTAAACATCGGGTAACCAAGGGAAGACCTTTCCCTGGTTACCCGATATTTACCTTCGTTACCAGCCTCCACCGCTCTTGCTGCTAGTGCCGGCTCCTGCTCTGTGCACATGTAGCTGCAGTACGCATCGGGTAATTAACCCGATGTGTACTGTAGCTAGGAGAGCAAGGAGCCAGCGCTAAGCAGTGTGCGCGGCTCCCTGCTCTCTGCACATGTAGCGACGTTATGATCGCTGCTGCGTCGCTGTGTTTGACAGCTAAGCAGCGATCATAACAGCGACTTACAAGGTCGCTGTTACGTCACAGAAAATTGTGACGTAACAGCGATGTCGTTGTCGCTGTCGCTATGTGTGAACCCAGCTTTACTCCCCTCCAATCAGTCCTAAATTCTGCTGCCAAACTAATCCATCTGTCCCCTCGCTATTACATGGCCTCTCCTCTAAGCGAATCTCTCCACTGGCTTCCCATTGGCCAAAGACTCCATTTCAAAACACTAACCATGACATACAAAGCCACATTCAACCTGTGTCCTCCATACATCTGTGACCTAGTCTCCCGATACTTATCTGCTCGCAACCTGCAATCTTCACAAAATCTTCTTCTCTCCTGTCCTCTTATTTCTTCTTCCCACAATGACATACAAGATTTCTCCAGTGCCTCCCCCATACTCTGGAGCTCACTACCCCAATATATCAGACTCTCACCTACCATGAAAAACTTCAAAAGGTACCTGAAGGACCACCTCTTCCAAAAAGCCTAAAACCAGCCGTAACCTCATTCCATCATAGTGTCGCACAACCCGCTCTAACCTCACCTACTGTATCCTCACCCATCCCCTGTAGACTGTCAGTCCTCGTGGGCAGGGTGATCTCTCCCCCTGTACATGTCGGTACCTTGAATTGTTCACGATTTTGGCACTTGTCTACATATGCCCCTTTTTCACATATAAAGCGCCAAGGAATAAATGACGCTATAATAATAATAAATAATAATAATAATAATAATAATAGTTAAGGCTCCAAACTGCCCTATGTAAATTTGGTCTATATAACCAGTGTGATTGAAGGGGCACTCATGTTTGCATGTATCCTAAAGGCTTTACCTTATGGTTTAAAAAAGTAATACTGTACTAATAAAATTGGAAAATGGATTTACCAAAATTGCAAATCAAATCCTATCCACAGGATAAGCAAGAAATTGGTGATCATTACTCTATTTGCACCTTTTTTAAGTATATTTAATGTTTGCTCGGCTCTTTTTCTTCTTTCAGCTTTGTGGATAGAGTCTAGCGATTCCAGATGTTTTCGCCTGATTCATCAATTGCAACCCTTTAAAAAGTTGCAAAATTTGGCAAAAGCTCACTCCAGTCCCTCCCCTCCCTGGTATAAAATTATAATAATATTTATTTCTGTAGCGCCAACATATTCCGCAGCACTTTACAATTCAGAGGGGACATGTACAGACAATACATTACAGAGTAACACATAATTCAACACATACCAAGAGGAGTGAACTTCAGAGTACGCCACAATCTGCCCAAATTTTTGTGACTTTTGGTGTTGAAAGTCACTAACCAGTTTAAAACGGGAAAAGAGGCCTTTTTTTACTTTGTGCCAAATTCATAAATCACATGCACCATTTTGAATTTGGAGCCAAAAACAGCAACAAATGCAACAAGGCAAAAAGGAAAATGACTTAAACATGCAAATGCTGAATTGGGCTTTTGTCTGCTATCTTTGTAAGACTAGAGTCCCACTTGCGAGTGACTCGAGTACTCGTACGAGTCTCGCAACACCTCATCTGGCATAGCCAGCCGCTCTCCAGACAGGAGTGGGTCAGCTGCATAGAAATACATGCAGCTGACCGCTCCTGTCCGGAGAGCTGCATGCCATGCCAGATGATGCGATGCGACACTCGTGCGAGTTACGCACGAGTCACTCGCAAGGGTAACTCTGACCTTATACAGCATTCAGACATCCCTGTGAAATGTCAGTGAGTTGCCTGATTTTTTCCATTAGACAGCATAGGGACCCATTGAATGTATTCAGGCATCCATTAAAATCACAGATCTGAGACTCAAATCCGTGAAACTCGGAGCAAATGCTATTTTGACTCTAGTTTGATCAAAGTAGAATATGCTAACTTTGCCGTGTGAATGCACCTTATCTTTATATACTATAAAGGGATTTTGAAATATTTGACAACTTTACACCTGTTTTGGTTCCATTTATTTAGAGGAGCTTGTCTCCTGTTTTTTTCCCAAACACTACCAATATGCCTTGTTACATAAAGTGATAACATGCCCCTAGAATTCTAAATCCAACCTTGGGAAATCCTAGATATCACTTTATAAAACGCTGTGCATTACATGTAATTAGTCATACAACAGTCATATGGGCAGTACCTAGTTCAGGAGCAGTCATTAACAAGGTTGTCGACTACTTTAACATTCATTGGTCTGATTGGTGGAGGTGAACACCCAGAATCCTTGCCGTTCAGCTGTTCTGAGTGTCGGCAGATGCTAAAACTGCACAATAATGGAGTTGCACAGCTTCGCCTACTGTGTAGCGGCCGCGGTACGGCGCTGCATATTAAATCAATAGGGGGCAGATATGCAGTATCCAACCATGGCCACTATACAGTAGATAGAGATGTGCTATTCAGCTCCGTAATTGTGCAGTACCAGCCGTCGCTGACACCGAGAACAGCTGTTCGGCGGGGATGCTGGTTGCTGAACCCCCACCGACCAGGCATTGATGACCTACCCTAACGATAGGCCATCAATATAAAGCAGTGGACAATCTCTTTAGGTCATGTTTCTAACCCCACCTGGTTTGATTTACTGCTCCCCTGCTAATGTAGGTCATCAGCATCCTCTACCAGAGATGTCAATCAATCCAGGAGTGGCAGGGGTGGAGCGTTGACTAAGTCACTGTTTCTGATCTGGACCTTGTCAAGATAATTATTCAGTGGTAATGTACACGCAGCCCATAATGTTTTATGAAATGATTGAAATCTGATCAGAATAATTGGTCTGTTTTGTCTCGTATGTGGAAAAATCAGACATATGAATGAGGCCTAAAGGGCACTTTACATGCTGCGATCTCGCTAGCGAGATCGCTAGCGAGCGTACCCGCCCCCGTCGGTTGTGCGTCACGGGCAGATCACTGCCCGTGACACACAACATCGCTTACACCCGTCACACGGACTTAACTTCCCTGCGACTTCGCTGTGGCCGGCGAACCGCCTCCTTTCTAAGGGGGCGGTTCGTTCGACGTCACTGCGACGTCACATGGCAGCCGTCCAATAGAAGCGGAGGCGCGGAGATGAGCGGGCGGAATATCCCGTCCACCTCCTTCCTTCCTCATTGCTGGCGGCCGCAGGTAAGCTGTAGTTCCCCGTTCCTGCGGTGTCACACGTAGCGATGTGTGCTGCTGCAGGAACGACGAACTACAGCGTCCTGCAACAGCAACGATAATTGGGAATGGAATGATGCGTCAACGATCAACGATAAGGTAAGTAATTTTGATTGTTAACGGTCGTTTGTGCGTTTCACATGCAACGACGTCGCTAACGAGGCCGGATGTGCGTCACGAATGCCGTGACCCCAACGACATCTCGTTAGCGATGTCATTGCATGTAAAGCAGCCTTTACTCTGAGACACTGCAGGGTTTCAGGGAAACCATACTTTGAAAAGTCTGAGGTTGGTCTTTGGACAACTCTCCCCGTCTCGACTTTCTAGAATGACAAGTCTTTCCCTATGTGTGTATAGCGAGCAGGAAGAAGCCACCAGGGGCCTGCCTTGGATTAGTCATCTGAGAAACCTGGGTCCATGGCCGACTTGTTAAAGTATGTCTTCTCTGAAATACAACGTTCAGAGTAAAATATATACGGCTGCAACAACAGCCAGACTCTTCATGCTGCCCATGGTTCAGGCACCGTGAATCTAATGACAGTTTCCCTTTAAAACAAAACTCACGATGACAAGAGATTATGTGAATGTTCTGCATGAAAACAGTAGCCTCAACCCCATAAAGGTTTCAGGTTTCATTATATTTATTACTCTAGAATGTGATTTGATTAATGGAGAACAAAATCCCCCAAACTATGAAGTCAGATGACCTTGAGGACCTCTGAGCAGCTCTGGTGTATCTCATTTGCCTGTCATTTGCATGAATTGCTCGCTGTGATTATTAGTTGCAGCTACACAGGTAAGCTAAGGTTATCACTGACAGAAAACAAGTAAATTGCCGTGTTTATGAAGATACTATGTGAAATCATATAAGGACAGACAGGCATAGTCTATACAAGGTGCCCATGGTTATGTGCACACCATTGTTTCACGCAGCTTTGAGCAGACTCATTGTTTAGATTGAAACAAAGTCCACATTAATTCTGCCATTGATGTTATAATCCATGTTGCTGTTGATATTTTTAATGAACATTTAAGATTCATACAGTAAAAAAAAAAAGTGACAGGTCAGGAATTGAGAATTCCTAATGGGAAACCTGATTGGCAGATTTGCTTAAGGATTGGTCCTATTGTCATAAAACAGGGCTAATCCTTAGTTATTGTCATCCAAATTAAGTGGTGTGCCACTGTTTTCCATAGCGTCATTTGTCTGCTGCACGTCTGGAAAGCTATATGGGAAATGTTGTGCATATTACATACAGTAGTTTCATGCAGATTTCTTACAAAAGTCTGGTACATTTTCTGAAAAAAATCTGTCCTGTGTGAATGTAGCCTATAAGCCGGTTGACTTAAAGGAA
The DNA here is from genome assembly GCF_048569485.1 of Anomaloglossus baeobatrachus. Taxonomy (NCBI): domain Eukaryota; kingdom Metazoa; phylum Chordata; class Amphibia; order Anura; family Aromobatidae; genus Anomaloglossus; species Anomaloglossus baeobatrachus. The sequence continues at coordinate 111,208,868 of NC_134359.1, read as the reverse complement.
ACCTGTCACCAGGTTTGTCCCCTATAATCTGCGGCCACCACCAGTATTCCCTTATATACAGCATTCTAGAATGATGTATATAAGAGCCCAGGCCACTCTGTATAATCTAAAAAACACCTTTTATTTTACTCACCGGAGGTGCGGTCCGGTTCGATGGGCATCCTATTTTACTTCCATCGCTATCCTCCTTCTTGTTTCATGTCAATGACAAGGTCCTACGTCATCCACACAGAGTCCACCATTATGCGCACTCCTCTGTCGTGCTGAGGGCAGAGAAAAGTAATGTAGTGCACATGCGCGGGTGGTCTTTGACCTTTTCCCGCGTCTGTGCAATACAGTAATTTTCTTTGCTGCATCAGGCAGAGAAATGTGCTCGTGCGTGGGAGCGTAATGGTGGACTCTGCGTGGATGACGTAGGACACGTCATCCACATGGAGCTGGGAAGGAGGACGGCCAAAGCAAGAAGATAGAAGGCACCAAACTGAGATGAGCGATGCCCACCGAACTGGACCTCCTCACAGGTGAGTATAATAAAAGCTGATTTTTATTTAATACGGGTCTGCCTGCGCCCTTATATACAGTATTCTAGAATGCTTTATATAAGGGTTCACAGCTTACAGGGGACAAATCTGGTGACAGATTCCCTCTAATAAATTGAACTTCAGATTGTTTCAGTTGAATGATTAGGTGGTTGTGACTCTTGATGGCTGGATACAATTCAGGGCCCCACTTTGCTTTCTCCTACTTGCAGTTCAACGCACGTTTTGGGCTTATGTGATTTGACAAAAGTTGCCTTTTTCAGAAATTTAGAGCTGAAAACGCATGCGTATTTACCGCGTTTTAGATGCGTTTTCAGTGCTTTTTGCATGCTTTTCCACCTGCGTTTTGACAGATGCGTTTTGAACATCATGACACTGCTAAATAAAGTTTAAATAGTCAAACAATGAAAAAATTGGAAAAAAAGAAACAAATCAATATTTTTGTGAAAAATAATGAAAATAGATTAATTTAATGAAATTATAGCGGTAATATGATATTTAATGGAAAAATTGTAATAATTTCTTAAAAATCTTAGTTTTAATTGTCGGACTATGTGTGTGTGTAAAGGGACATATGAAATCATTATTTTGAAGTCCAAAACGCATGTTTTCTGCACTGGAAAAGCAGGTAAAATGCAGGAATTTGATGGAATCTTGGTTTTTGCCATTTCTCATAGACTTCTATGTTAGCAAAACGCACCCAAAATGGCAAAAACAATTGACATGTTGCTTCTTTGAACGCATGGTTTTTGCCACAAAATATGCAAATTAAACGCAGCGTTTTAAAACGCAAAGTGGGGTCAGAAATTTCACAATTTCCACAGGATAACATAGAAAAACAAAACGTAAGCCATTTGGCCATAAAACGCTGCAGCTCAAAACGCTGCAGAAACGCAGGTTCAAAACGCAAAGTGGGGCTCTAGCCTTAGTGGTTTTGTGTACTCGACAGGATGGTACAAATAGGAGGCAATATATGGCAATATATGTGCCAAACCCATAACAAACTCTATCAACATGCAGATTTCTTTATTGTCTATACCACTAAAGGTGGTGTCACACACAGCGACGACGACAACGACGTGGCTGCTACGTCACCATTTTCTGTGACGTTGCAGCGACGTCCAGTCGCTGTCGTTGAGTGTGACATCCAGCAACGAGCTGGCCCCTGCTGTGAGGTCGTTGCTCGTTGCTGAATGTCCTGCTTCATTTTTTCGTCATCGCTCTCCCGCTGTGAAGCACACATTGCTGTGTGTGACAGCGAGAGAGCGACGAAATGAAGCGAGCAGGGAGCAGGAGCCGGCGTCTGGCAGCTGCGGAAAGCTGTAACCACTGTAAACATCGGGTAACCAAGGGAAGACCTTTCCCTGGTTACCCGATATTTACCTTCGTTACCAGCCTCCGCTCTTGCTGCCAGTGCCGGCTCCTGCTCTGTGCACATGTAGCTGCAGTACACATTGGGTAATTAACCCGATGTGTACTGTAGCTAGGAGAGCAAGGAGCCAGCGCTAAGCAGTGTGCGCGGCTCCCTGCTCTCTGCACATGTAGCGACGTTATGATCGCTGCTTCTGCTGTGTTTGACAGCTAAGCAGCGATCATAACAGCGACTTACAAGGTCGCTGTTACGTCACAGAAAATGGTGACGTAACAGCGATGTAGTTGTCGCTGTCGCTATGTGTGAACCCAGCTTTAGGGTCATTTACACACAACAATTGGTTGGATCTTGTGAACAAATTGTTCAATGTAAAGCAACCTTAAAGCCCCCCATACACCCCGCTACACACCGATATTGACAGGTTTGGATGAGAGTTTAATGTATATTAGGATCTCAGACAATGGATTATCAGGGGAGGTAAGGATCTAGCATATCTGATTTCGGATTGCTGAGGTTTTGTTCTCCAGGAGATCAGCTACTGCTAAACATATCTTATAGATGAAACAAGAGTGTTCGGCCGAACGCGTGCTCCTGTGTATGGGAGGGCTACTGGCCAAACAATCGCCCGAACCATCTTTTGGCCAACAACCATCTAATGTATGGGAGGCTTAAAACCTGAGAATATGAAAAGTAAGGAACAACATTCATGAATTCACCTTCTGAACACTGGACATTGTGTACATCGTATGAAGCTCAGCTAGCTAAAATAACTCAGCTGTAAAAGAGCCGAAAGGAAAACCCTGTAATACACGAGTTTGCCCTTTAATGTGGTTTGCTTGTGGTCAAGGCCGTAATATACATAAAGAATATGTCCGCATGTGAAGAAAACATATTATATATAGTACATTGTTAAAGTAACTAGAACCTCCACAACACAAAACTAGTCTCAGGCTTGGCTGCCTGCATAAACGTATCTTTGTTGTCTGGCTCTCATTATCAGACCACTTGGCTCTGATACCTTCAATATAATTCATCTTAAGCCCCATAAACAGCATCCGTGTGTTCAGTACCTTATTTAGAAGATTCCTTTAAGTGAGCCTTATTCTTTCTTATTAAACTTGCACAATGATGGTAACCTCACCCAAAATGCTGGTCATTAACTGCAAAAGCCCATGAAACGGCTGTATGACTTATATCTCCCTAATGGGATGTTAGGACCTTATTTAATGTCTGTGAAAGTTTCCTTATTAGACAGGCTTGGGACTATCTGTGAAATTCAAAACAGGCGAGGGTATTATTTATGGTAGCGCACTCCATGACCAATCAGGTGTAAGGTTCCCATCACGGATAATGCTGCACAGTTCTCGCGGGCTGCAGATCCTCCACATTCTATTAACATCAGCTGGAGCATTAAGGGTTTTGACACTAAGAATATGGGACCTCAAAAATGTCATAAATTAACCTGTTGTGTGATTTTCAGCTCAAAGTACACCATAGAATCGCTGTTTAGTTTTTATATACACATGTATGATGTTAGATATAGATATATACCAAAAAGTATTCTTCCTTAGATCATACCTCTATATAGAAAACATATACCCTTCACAAGGTTTCACTTTTTTAGTGTGTTCCATTTCTGCCATATAAGTCATCTTAAAGGGAATCTGTCGCCAGGTTTTTACTCCCCCATCTGAGAGCAACATACTGTAGAGACAGTAACCCTGATTCCAGCGATGTGTCACTTACTGAGCTGTTTGCTGTCATTTTGATAAATCAATGTTTTCTCTTTTGCAGATCTAGCAGTTATAAAGAGCTCCTGAATATGCTGGACTACCTGGCCTGGCAGCACGCCAAGTAGTCCTCTAATGATAATCTACTGCTGATTAAATAGTGATTTTATCAAAACTACACTAAACAGCTCAGTAAAGCTGGGTTCACACATAGCTGTTACGACACCATTTTCTGTGACGCAACAGAGACCTAATAAGTCGCTGTTATGATCGCTGCTTAGCTGTCAAACACAGCAGACGCAGCAGCGATCATAACAACACGCGTCGCTGTGGAAGCCATTCTGCACTTGGTAACTAAGGTAAATATCGGGTAACCATTACCCGATATTTACATTGGTTACCAGTGCACACTGCTTAGCGCTGGCTCCCTGCTCTCCTAGCCAGGGTACACATCGGGTTAATTACCCGATCTGTACTCCGGCTCCGGCTACGTGTGCAGAGAGCCAGCACTAAGCAGTGTGCTCTCACGCTGGCAGTGCCGGCTCCCTGCTCACGTAGCTGGAGTACACATCGGGTAATTAAACCGATGTGTACTCCAGCTGCATGTGCAGGGAGCAGGGAGCCGGCACTGGCAGCAAGAGAGCGCGGTGCTAGTAACTAATGTAAATATCGGGTAACCAAGGAAAAGGCTTCTTGGTTATCCGATGTTTACCGTGGTTACAGCTTACCACAGGCTGCCAGCCGCCGGCTCCCTGCTCCCTGCTCGCTTCTGTTTGTCGCTCTCTCGCTGTCACACACAGCGATGTGTGCGTCACAGCGAGAGAGCGACGAGCAAAAAATGAAGCAGGACATTCAGCAACGAGCGGCGACCTCACAGCAGGGGCCATGTCGTTGCTGGATGTCACACACAGCGACAGCGACGGGACGTCGCTGCTACATCACAGAAAATGGTGACGTAGCAGCGACGTCGTTGTCGCCGTCGCTGTGTGTGACACCACCATAAGTGACACATCACTGGAATCAGGATCTATGCCCCTACATTAAGCTCTTACTTTCTGGACACTGAGAGCCAGATTCATTAAAGTTTTTTTTTTCCAAAAACTAAGATAATTTTAAAGGTCATTTTAATCAACAGATCTTGGATTAAAAATAATCTCCACAATTGGAAGTGTTTAATAAAAATGTTTCTGTGCTGAGATAATCTTATAAACGTGTCCCTGCTGTGTACTGTGTAATGGCTGTGTCTGACTGTAAAGGGACATGGTCTGATCATATCACAGCTCCTGGGAAGGAGAGGAAGCAAAGAGCATAAGGACGTTACAGCACAGGATCATTGTTGATTCTTTTTGTGAGGTAAAACATTTTCCTGTCTGTTTCTAAAAATAACTTACCTCAAAGAAAGAATTATTTGGAATCACATGCTGTAATATTTGTATACTCTTTTACTTCCTCCACGGTCCAGGATATGTGGTACTTTCAGACTTTGTCCCTGTACGGTCAGACACGGCTATTACACAGTACATATCAGGGACACAGTTCTAAAATTAGGAAAAAATGTAATAATAATAATAATTTCCACAATTTGATGTGTTTATAAAATGTTCCTGTGCTGAGATAATCTTATATATGTGTCCCTGTTGTGTACTGTGTAATGGCCGTGTCTGACCGTACAGGAACATGGCCTGATCATATCACATCTCCTGGGCCGGGGAGGAGGCAAAAAAAAGTATAAACACATTACAGTGCGACATCATAGCTGATTCTTTTTGTATTTTTTAAAAAAATGTTTTACCTCCTAAAATTATTTGCGATCCCATGCTGTGTAATGTCTGGATACTCTTGTGCTTCCTCCCCTGCCCAGGAGATGTGGTATGATGAGACCATGTCCCTGTACGTTCACACACGGCCATTACACAGTACACAGCAGGGGCACATAGAGTGTATCCACCCATATCCTGTTCACCACCATTAACTTGAGAACGGCGGCAGCTATAGGCATAGAAGTGGTGTCTAGGTATAGTAAAGTATCCATGCAATACCCAATGAAACCACCTATAGCACCATTGGTGGAAAACAACGGAGTTAGTATTTTTATCTCAAAAAGGGAACGAGATAGAGAAAAAAAGTGAATTACAAAGTTGTAGGGCATCATCAATTCAATACGAATCGACACTTTGCATACAGAAATGCTATGATTAGAATGTGCAAAACTCACAAGGCTGTGGATGGGAAGCGATACCTCATGGAGACCTTCCTTCAAGTCATTGGGTATGGTGGCTGCATGGAGTGGCCCCCACGCTCACCTGACCTGACCTCATTGGAATTCTTTCTGTGAGGTCATACCAAACAGCAGGTGTATGCGACCCCTCCACCAACATTGCAGGACCTACGACGACGTATCACAGATGCTTGTGCAAACGTGTCACCTACCATATTGCACAACGTGCAGCAAGATACAGTATGCTGTCCAGAATCCAGATGTGCATTGCAGCTGACGGTGGCCACTTTGAGCATCAAAGTTAAATGAGCGCCATATGCGTGACCACCATTCAATGTTTTGGGGGGATCATGGGTTTCATATGATAGCATTTCTGTATGAAAGGTGTCGATTCGTATTGAATTGATGATGCCCTACAAATTTTCACTTTTTTTCTCTATCTCGTTCCGTTTTCAAGATAAAAATGCTAACTCCCTTGTTTCCACCAGGTGCCGCTATAGGTGGTTTCATTGCGTAGTGCATGGCTACCTTACTATACCTAGACACCACTTCTATGCCTATAGCTGCCGCTGTTCTCAAGTTAATGGCGGTGGACAGGATATGAATGGACACACTGTATATAAAATTATCTCAGCACAGGAACATTTTATATAAACACATCCAATTGTGGAAATTATTATTATTCCCAGATCTACTGATTAAAATGACCTTTGTTTGTGGGAAAATCCAAATCGGGCCTGACTGTTTAAATGCCCGGCTGAATTTAGGGCCTCAAAAAGTGAAAATAAGTGATCCACAGGTCACTATCATCAGTTTAAGGGGATTGTATTATTAGGACAGTCCCTTCCCATTTGCCCATTTAGCATATTTAGATGTAATATACAAATTGTCTCCCCAGGTAGGAAGGAGACAAACTCTAGCGCCACCTATTGGAAGTAGCAATCTTAAAAGTCAAAAAGTGGCCCTTTAACAAGTCTTTTCATATGACTTAGGGGTACTTTGCACGTTGCGACATCGCTACTGCGATCTCGTTGGGGTGAAATAGAAAGTGACGCGCATCCGGCGCCGGTAACGACGTCACAGCGGGTAAAGCCTAGAAGCACCGATAAACGATCGCAAAAGCGTCGTAAATCGGTGATCTGTGTAGTGTCGGTCTTTTTCATAATTTCGCAACAGCGACAGGTGCGATGTTGTTCCTTGTTCCTGCAGCAGCACACATCGCTGTGTATGAAGCCGCAGGAGCGAGGAACTTCTCCTTACCTGCATCCCGCCTGCAATGAGGAAGGAGGTGGGCTGGATGTTTACGTCCCGCTCATCTCCGCCCCTCTGCTTCTATTGGCCGCCTGCCGTGTGACGTCTCTGTGACGCCGCATGACCCGCCCCTTAGGAAGTAAGCGGGTCGCTGGCCAGAGCAACGTCGCAGGGCAGGTAAGTGCGTGTGAAGCTGCCGTAGCGATAATGTTCACTACGGCAGCTATCACAAGATATCGCATCTGTGACGGGGGCGGGGACTATCGTGCTCGGCATTGCTACAATCGGCTAGCGATGTCGCAGCGTGCAAAGTACCCCTTAGGATTTATTCCAGATGTAATATATATATATATATATATATATATATATGTAATATAGGGAGCCTCCTCTATTAGGCACAGTGAAGAGCCCATAGGAAGAGCAGTTCTTACTCTGATGGTCGTTCGGTCATTGGAATATAATACGTTACTGTAAATGTGTGACCATCTACCTTTTTCCTCCGCAAATAAAATGGATCAGCTAATTTTCTATAGGGCCATGCTTAGAAAGAGGGTCTTCCAGATACGAAAAACCCTTTCAAATAATATAACATGAGGATGGATTGGTAACAGAATCAATGACTATGCGCAGCTGATATTATCAGACATGATAGATAAGTCTAAGAATCCCAAATGTGACATTACTTTATAGCAAAATTATGTAAATTGGGTGATGTCTAGCAGACCGCTGTAAATATGCTACATGTTCTTGTCCAGCCTTCTATGGTTCTTCTAAAATAATGCTTACATGAACAGATGCAGTGTTTTATGGGGTGTATGGGGGTTGCAGGATATCATAGACACATCACACAGCCAACTCCCCCTTCCCGCGTGCTCACCTGACTTTTATTAGCAGCTACTTTGGCAAAGAGAGCTTGGGACACCTTTGCTCTTTTCATCTCCTGCTGAATCTCATCGTAAACAGCAGCTGTGATGCTAACGTTGGAAGCTTCCCCCTCCACTTTCACCTGGATGTCGGATGTTGGAGTATTGGAGGGTTTCATCTGTAGGGAGATTGAAGGGGGAAGAAAGAGGCAGAAAAAAAGGGAAAATGTTTTAGCTGAACCATCTGTGCAGAAATTGTCAAAGGATTCAATAGGGTCGGTGCCAAGGAGCATTAGCTACGGTGGGACACTTCCTGTCCATTATTCTAATCAGGTTAATTGTGATTAGGAATAATTGGAGTGAGGGAACATGCGTGGAACGAGACCTTGACTTCTCTCAATAAACTGGAAAACAGTGGATCCTTGAGCCAACATTACAGTTAATATTTCATAAACCATTGGCTAGAAATTTAATAACCCTTATACCAACAGACTTATGAATGACCATTCATTAGAAAGAATAATTATGCATTCATCTTCTTATTAGATGGCAAAATATATTTCAAGTGACAGTGGATAAAGTCACGACAGAATACACCTATGTAAAGCATGCATCCGTCTCATCATCTCATCCCTTGCTCATTCTTTCTGTTCTTTAGAATATTATGAACCGTATTTTTCAGATTGTAAGACGCACTTTTCCTCCCAAAAATTTGGGAGGAAAATGAGGAGTTTGCTTTATAATGTGAATATAACTTACCGAGAGGTGGAGAATGGTCACAGGAGGCAGGAGCAATGCTGCAGGCGCTGTGCTGGCTCCGGGGGGTGGCGCAGGGGCTATCACATCCTGAAATTGTGCGGGCTTCAAATAATGATGCCCGGAGTCAGCGCATGTGCAGATAGAGCTTTTGCTTCAAGATCTCATCTGGCATCTTCGGCACATTGATCTCACAACAGTGGACTTAATGAAAATGGCGCCCGGAGGTGGCGCGTGCATAGATGAAATCTTGGCTTGTCATTGAGCTGATAGCTCAATCAGCGCACGTGCTGACTCCAGGTGGAAGCACGCACCGCCTACAGTTTCTGGATGTTTCCTGCCTCACAGCACCCACAGCGAGCATCCGGGGGACACCCGCTGCACCGCCTGAGGCATCGCCCTACCCCAGTACCGTCCCTGCCTCCCGACTCCACCATCGCTGCCATCCCCCCAGGTAAGACACCACCGGATTATAAGACGGACCCCCTTTTTTCTTTAAATTTGAGGTGCGTCTTATATTCCGGTACATCTTATAAAATGAAAAATATGGTATATATATATATAAATGCAGATATACATACATAGATATATAGATAGATTAGATAGATAGATAGATAGATAGATAGATAGATAGATAGATGCAGATATATTTGTGTGGAAAATTAAAGCATAAAATTAGTACAATCTAGCATATAAAAAAATCATAATAAATCATAATACTAAATAGATCATAGTAAGTGGAAGTATAACTTATGTACATCTTATTACCATACACTGCTCTTAATGCTGCGACCTCCCTTGATCTAGCTCTGAGCCTGCAAAGCTTTTCTAGTTTTCTCACCCACCGCGTTTGAATATTCTGAATGGGTTAACTCCTAAACAATTGTAGAATAGATGAGGTGTGTTAGCGCATCTTGTTCTTCTTTCCTGTTGTCTGATAAAGTCTTCAGTGCAAGAACCAATTCTCCCAGAAAAAATGAGAAAATGGGTACAGGTCTCTAAATAATAAATTACTACTCAATTTACGGCACTCCCTCATGTCCCTCTCATTCTTTATTAAACATGTACGTATGTCATCTGAGCACATAGCTCCAGCTACGATTATCCTCATTATGCTAACCAGTCGGACACCCAATTTCACCTAGGAAATGAGCGGAAATGAAAAGAGAAATTTCATTTTCGAGTCCCAGGCCCCAGGTTGCCTCAGATTTGTGCCTTTAATTTTCTTAAACTGTTATTGTTATTTTCTGTATTCTGCCACAATGCTTTAATTGAATGATTTCCCCCATCAGCTGACAAATCAAGGGCAAAATAAAAGTATTGTTCTGAAGGTCTCATCAGACGTGTGTCACCTGTAGGCTTTATGAAGACTACACCATACTCTTGGAAGACTCATGTCTCATTCACGGCTATTCTTTTTTAGGTGGACCTCTGTGATAACAGAACTTTATAAATCTTAACTAAAGTAAAAATGAAATGGGAGAATACAGAGATAATGGAAATTTTGTAAATCTACGGAATAAGATAAATCTATTGGGTTCCTGTGGACATTTATCAATCTTTCTTGGATGCACGGATTCGTAAACTCCTGATTAAGGATCTAAACATTAATAATCTGCGTTCTCTGGGTAGCCCTTACTAATAAGTAACTTTGATCACAGCCACTTTTCTAAGAAGAAAACTTCCCATAGAGAACATTTAGTAAATGAGTCGTGCTTACCCGACCAGAAGGCCATGACACCTTTTTACCAACACTCATGAAAAATTAATTTGTGTCAGTAAAAGTGGTGAAATACCTTCATGCCTGTGACGTTCATGCTGAACACATTTTTTTTCAATGCAGTTACATCAGATAACTGATGTTTTTGCATTGACACCTGACCTCCGATGTGTGTGATCTTGGATGATTGGCCAACAGGGATCGCCCAACTTTTTTCACGACACATTAAGAAATCATATAATCTATTAATCCTCATATTCTCATTAGTCACATGGGACATTGTATCCTGCACTTACAGACAAGTAAGGAATACATATCTTATTAAAGATACATACATAGTGTACTGGACACACATATAGGCTGTGTAGCAGACCATAAAAGATGGACTGGCTGGACATACCTGTGGAACGCGGGATGAGCTGGGGCTGCTGGATGATGAGGACAACAGGCTTACGTTAGGGTTCATGCTTCTTTCCCTCTCATCCTGATAGATACGGTCTCTTTCTGCCTCTGGCAAGTTTAAGAAGTTCTGCATAGCCCTAAGGTTCACCAACAATGACTGGGATGCTGTTCTAGGATCTTCTTCCTTACGTAAGATTTCTGACAACAAACCCTGGTCCAAGAGAATGAAATGTCCAACTTATTTTTGTTTTACATGAGACAAGCTTAACCAAGAGTCATAAACGAACACTATACACAAGCATTCAACAGTCTAAAATTGCTAGACTATCCATACAATATTCTCTCAAGGTATGATTAGTGGGGGTCTGACTCTTAGCACCCCCACTGACTGAAGAACCTGTGGCGCTTGGCGAGCACCGCAGCCTCTTCAAGGTTTATAGCAGCTTGTAGCTGGTTCGTACTTACCTACACTATAATTATCTTACTGGTGCAAAGTATAAAGGAGTTTTCTGGTTCGATTGAAAAGGAAAGAACTGAAGCATCATCCACGGCCACTGCCTATTGTACACAGCAGTGCCAGTACTGGTGCATTACTGCCCCTCAATTCTGCTAATACTGAAGATATCAGGACTTATCACAGACGCTGGTGGGTGGGGAAAACAGTGCATATGCAATGAAGGTAATGAGCGGCCACAGAAGGGAGTGAACGGCCGTGGGAGCAGTTATCACCACGCCGAAGACTTAGTAAGTATAGCCCACTTGCTTTATATTATTTTTTCCTTTATTTTTCCTTTATTTTATTGTATCACTCGAGTGGCGGATACAAAAAATACCCGGAATGCCCTGAGAATTCGGGGCCCGGCACTTAGTAAGTGACACATCACAGGAATCAGGATGTCTGACCCTATATTAAGTTGATATCAGATTATTTAGCAAAAACCTGCTGACAGATTCTACATTTACACATCCATGTCTTGTTTTAAAATCATGTAAAAGGGACTGTTTTCTGCTGTCAGTCATTTTGTGTTGGTTTTATTTTTCTCATCTATGTTTAGAAACTGAAGGCTGTAGACTGTGAACTTTTTTTATCAATTGGATCTCAGCATTGGATTAGTTAGAAATGGATGAAACGTGGAAGGAGCAGTAAAGCACAAAGAATGTCGGCAGTTTTTCATCCGTTTAATGGATCCCCATAGACTTTAATGGCCGAATCTGATCTGCAAAGCAGCTGAGAGCAGCACAGGCTCTGAATCTGACAGATCCATTTTTAAAGTAGACGTGTGTATGGATCAATGAAACTCGATGGGTCAATGTGCTGGCTGCTCAAAAAACGGACAGCACACAAACGCGTATGAAAATGTGTGAATGTAGCCTAAGGCCCGCTTTACACACTGCGATATCGTTACTGATATCGCTAGCATGCGTACCCGCCCCCATCGGTTGTGTGACACGGGCAAATTGCTGCCTGTGGCGCACAACATTGCTAGGAACAGTCACACTACTTACCTGCCTAGGTACGTCGCTGTGACCGGCGAACCGCCTCCTTTCTAAGGGGGCGGTTCGTGCGGCGTCACAGCGACGTCACTAAGCGCCCAATCAAAGCAGAGGGGCGGAGATGAGCGGGACAAACATGCCGTCCACCTCCTTCCTTCCTCATTGCTGGCGGGATGCAGGTAAGGAGAGGTTCCTTGTTCCTGCGGTGTCACGTAGCGATGTGTGCTGCCGTAGGAACGACGAACAACATCGTTACTGCAGCAGCAACGATAATTGGGAAGAGGGGGGCATGTCACCGATGAGTGATTTTGAACATTTTTGCGGCGATTCAAAATCGCTCATATGTGTCACACACAACAACATCGCTAAAGCGGCCGGATGTGCGTCACAAATTCCGTGACCCCAACGAGATCACTTTAGCAATATCGTAGCGTGTAAAGCCACCTTAAGGCGGGCTTTACTAGCTGTGACATCGCTAGCAATTGCTAGCGATGTTGAGCGCGATAGCACCCGCCCCCGTCGCACATGCGATATCTGGTGCTTGCTGCCATAGCGAACATTATCGATACGGCAGCGTCACACGCACATACCTGGTCGGTGACGTCGCTGTGATCGCCGAACAATCCCTCCTTCAAGGGGGAGGTGCGTTCGGCGTCACAGCGACGTCACCGCAACGTCAATAAGCGGCCGGCCAATAGAAGCGGAGGGGCGGAGATGAGCGGGACATAACATCCAGCCCACCTTCTCCCTTCCGCATTGCCGGTGGACGCAGGTAAGGTGATGTTTGTTGTGCCTGCGGTTTCACACACAGCGATGTGTGGTGCTGCAGGAACGATGAACAACATCGTATCTGCATCAGTAACGACATTATGGAAATGAACGACGTGACACAGATCAGCGATTTTTTATGCTTTTGCGCTCATTCATTGTCGCACCTAGGATTTACACATTGCGATGTCGCTACTGGCGCCGGATGTGCGTCACTAACGACGTGATCCCGACGATATATCGGTAGCGATGTCGCAACGTATAAAGCCCGCCTAAGGTTAAGTTCTCACAGTGAGTATCTGCTGCATTTTTCTCCACTACATATTAGTACAAGGAAAAAAATGCAGTGTATTACAGATCCAGCAAAGTGGAAGAGATTTTTATAAATCTTATGTTCCTATTCTATTGTTTTTTTTAACTCTTTGGAAATTTGGAGTGAGATTTTGAAATTTGCAACATGTACATTTCTATTGCAGTAAATAGTTTTATTTACAAATTCTCCCCATCGACTTGAACGAGGTGCAGACATTCCACTAACAAAAAGTGCAAGAGTGTTAAGCTATGTGCACACATTGTGCAAGGAAAAACGCATCCCTGCAAAGTCTATGAGAATCCTGACTTGCTGTACACACGCTCCTTCTTTTTTCCTTGCAGATTTTGTTGTTGAAAAAAGAAGCAGCATGTCAAGTCTTTCTGCTTCATCACTACAGTGGATTATATCTGTCAGGGCTGCACTCGCAGCACTGACACTTTGCTTCACACACCATGCATACAGCATGGTGTGTGAGGCTCTCTCTAGCTTAGTAACCCGGGTTCGTCATGGTGATGACCCAGGGTGCCATGGCAGCATTCGAGTCCCTGTGATCGCATTACCGGAACACAATTACCAAGTAGGCATAAGTGATTCCTGTCCCTGGCTCCTGAATGCTGCACTCGCATTGATCTCAGCATTCAGGGGGTTAAATTGCCAGGAGTGGTGCAAGTACCACTCCTGGCAGTGAGAGCCGGGTCTCGGCTGTAACATCAGCTGGAGATCCGGTGGCGATTGTAAGGGTTCAGTACAGAACCCCTGCGATTGCCATGATTAAAGAAAAAAAAAAGCCTGAAAAAACGCACAAATGCGATAAAAAAGTGTGCATTTTTTTCTGCTGTTTTTTTTCCCAAAACATGTTTTTAATGTACAGAAAATCTGCACGCATTAAAAGCAATTTGTGTACATAGTCTTATAATTGCATTTTCACTGCAGAAACACATATAATCTGCACAGGGTTTATCAATAAAGCTTCATGAAAGTTTCAAAAGTTTCCAAAACAAATAGTTTTATGTAAAACTTGATCTCCGAAAAAGAAAAAAATACACAATAAAAAATGCATCTAAAAAACGCGCTGAAAAAGTGCAAGTAACAAATTAGCGAGTTGGTGTTGAAATGCTGATGAAAATCTGCGGCATCAAATCTACCCCAAATCCACACCATATACAAAAAATACCAAGAGCAAAAACCTAATATCGTGTTTACCAAATAAGTGTAACCTCACTAAATATATTAGGAGGTGCTTAGATATTAGGGCAGCATTAATTAGAATATCTAAAAGGTTTGCAAAAAAAAACAGTTATGTGATGATGACAGTATATAGAGAGGTACGTTTGTCACATAACCAAAAACTAAAGTTGGCAGCACCGTACACAAAATACTTTATGATCATCAATCTTTAATGGAGTTTTCCTGGATATTATTTCATTTTATTTTATAGATGTCCTCTATTTCACAATACTAGAATAAGGCATACTCACTCACTGACACTTAAGCACTGCCTCTCTGTCCCTGTCCCAGTCTTTATTGACACAACTACAGTGGTAAGGTCATGGCTACATGATGTGACCACTGCAGCCAGTCACTGGGCTCAGTGGTCTCATGCAGACTACATCAGCATCTCATGGTTCTGTAGTCGTGATTTCACTATTCTGACCACATCGACAAAGACGCAAAGGGGCAATGGAGTGGGGGAAATGTGTGAGCTGCAGGGGAGAGCTATGGCTCACTTTAAGTAGAGGATATCGGTAAAATAAAAAAGTTTATCCCAGAGAACCTTTATCTTACATGAGCACTGCACTAAGAATGGTGACTACTCACTATATAGTTTCATAGTTTTAGGTTGAAGGTAGACTTAAGTCCAACGAGTTCAACCCATGACCTAACATGTTGTATGCCAACTGGAAATATAACACTAAGGATCCGAACACTGGCGGACGTAGACAGATAACAGCCCCTGTGGAAGAACAGTATATGGGCCCCTTTCAGTCCACCAACTTATTAAGGGTAGGATTCCGCTTGCGAGAGACTCGAGCGTATCTCGCATCGCAGCACCCGGGACGGCCAGTCTCTCTCCCGACAGGAGTGGGTCAGCTGCATCTATTTCTATGCAGCTGAGACGTTCCCGTCGAGAAAGAGGCAGGCCGTCCTGGTGATGCAATGCGAGATACGTTAAAATCTCTCGCAAGTGGAATCCTAGCCTAAAATGCACTATTTCACCTGCTTTGGAGGTAGAAATGGGTCCCTGTACCTTTTGAGCCCCTGTGCGGCTAAACTGGTTGAATCAATGATAGGTGAGTCCTTGGATCCAAAGATTACTGTGTTTCTTGTCAACAATCAGTATCAAAATGATGTCTCCTTTAGAAAGGTGCCAATATTTTTACATTGTTCCTAAATATGTCTAAACTTTCATGCTCTGGACAGTGATTCCTGACAGATTTTCTTTGAAAATCTGAAAAGATGGCCGTAAACATTACATTTGGGCCAAACAGCTATCTTTCCCACCCCTATCCCCAATACACAGTGGGCATGTGTTTCCAGTAGCAAGAGGTGTGTAATATACTGACAGCTACTTATCCCCCTTCGTCCCACCCCTCCCCCCAAAAAGGAAAGAAAATTGGCAACTGAAATCCCACTACCTGATCCTTATATCCTCTCACATTGAGCAGAACATCTGTCAGATTTTACTATGAGTAGAGCATGTCAGGCGTCCTTCATCTCAAACCCTATCACATACTCCTTAAGACCCGCAACACACATCCGTTTAATTTGTACGTGTGCGGTACATATTTGCACGTACCGGAGACACGTACACACGGAGACCCATGTTATTCAATGGTAGATGGCACACACACGAAAAATCACACGGAACGTGTGTCCGTGTGGTAAGTGTGCGCTTTTCTACATGGATGACATGTCCGTTTTTGGCTGGCAACACGCAGGCACGGACCCGCTTTAGTCTATGGGTCTGTGCCTGCACGTACAGCACACGGAGTATGTCCATGTCGGTAATTAACCCGATGTGTGCTGTAACTAGGAGAGCAGGGAGCCAGCGCTCAGTGTGCGCTGCTCCCTGCTCTCTGCACGTGTAGCTCCGTGCGCTGGTAACCAAGGTAAATATCGGGTTGGTTACCCGATATTTACCTTAGTTACCAAGCGCAGCATCTTCCACGCGGCGCTGGGGGCTGGTCACTGGTTGCTGGTGAGCTCACCAGCAACTCGTGTAGCGACGCTTCAGCGATCCCTGCCAGGTCAGGTTGCTGGTGGGATCGCTGGAGCGTCGCAGTGTGACATCTCACCAGCAACCTCCTAGCAACTTACCAGCGATCCCTATCGTTGTTGGGATCGCTGGTAAGTTGCTTAGTGTGACTGGACCTTTAGACTAAAGGGTGCTTTACACTCTGCGACATCGCTAACGATATACTGTATCGTCGGGGTCACGTCGTTAGTGACGCACATCCGGCGCTGTTAGCGGCATCGCAGCATGTGACACCAAGGAGCGACGATCAACAATCACAAAAGCATCAAAAATTGCTGATCGTTGACACGTCGCTCCTTTCCATAATATTGTTGGTGGTGCATGCCGCTGGTTGTTCGTCGTTCCTGCGGCATCACACATCGCTGTGTGACACCGCAGGAACGACGAATATCTCCTTACCTGCATCCACCGGCAATGAGGAAGGAAGGGGGTGGGCGGCATGTTCTGGCCGCTCATCTCCACCCCTCCTCTGCTATTGGGCGGCCACTTAGTGACGCCGCAGTGACGTTGCTATGACGCCAAACGCACCTTCCCCTTGAAGGAGGGATTGTTCAGCGGTCACAGCGGCGGCGCTGAAAAGGTATGTGCGTGTGACGCTGCCGTAGCGATAATGTTTGCTACGGCAGCAATCATCAAATGTCGCACGAACGACGGGGGCGGGTGCTATCACGCACGACATCGCTAGCTATCGCTATCATGTCGCAGCGTGTAAAGCACCCTTAACGCCGGTCAATCTCCAATATCGATGGGCTCGGATGACAGTCTAATGTGCATGGGAACTTCCCAACTCTCCCTCATCAAATGATGGCCGAGGAGATTAGGATCTGGCATGTCCAAGTTTAAAATGTCAATCATTTTGCTCTTAGTGAGATAAGCTGCCATCAGAGGAGCCTAGAAGTGGTTTTCTCATACAGAACAGTCGCAATGGGTAGACTGAATGCTCAATTCACCATTATATTGCTCTGTAAACAGACTGCCAATCACCCGATAAAAGAGCAAAACGATTGTTCAATGGGTGAAATGATCTTTCATGCAGCACAAAAAAAAAAGATTGTTCTTGGCGGTGCATTGTTCTGTGTAAAGAGGGCTTACACTGCTGAGAAGTATGGTCTGCATTTGGAAACAGGCAATTAAACGACTTTTGATAAAAGTAAAAGTTTACTGACTGACCATCGTATCGTGCCTCCAAACAAATCCTTAGTTTACTAAATTCTCTGAAGTAAGACCATAGAGATGATTGGACCCGTGGAAGTTCAGTTCGGCGGGTTCAGCCGAACCTTAAATTAACATCGGTCTGGGACCCAAACTTGACCTGAACCCCAATGGAAGTCACTAATTGGGCAGTTAGGGTCTTTGTCCACATGCAGCCAGCCATAAACAGATCACTTCCGGGGTGCTTTTTTTTTTTTTCATTTTTGGGGTGTTCACACTACAAACAAACACGCTGTTGTTCAAACACTGCAAGCAGCTCGCACAGGGCTGAACACCGAGCGTACCCGAGCACAACGATGCTCTCACGAGTGGTTTACATACATAAAGCACCCGAACTCCCAATCCAAACTCTGTTTTTTGTAAAGTCTATTTTGGTCCGAACACCAAACTTACGCAGGTCCTCTAATTAGTTATTTGGGAATAATAGACTCCGAATATAGCCACCCTATACTGGCGCACGGATTACCTATGCATGCACTTTGTATATCGCCATCCAGGGACGGTGCATATGGCACAGATTAGTTTCTTTGATAAAATGCTTGGCGCAGAACAAATATTTTTGAGGTATATGTTTTACTGATTTTAGGCAAAGTTACACCCACCACCAAAAATATCTCTTTAAACTTTTAAACACTACAATCATTCTCTTTTTTCCACTTGATACAATATACAACACAACTGAGCATTCATGTTTTAAGTAAATTACAAGGCCTTAAAGCACAGTACATCACTGTAACACCAATGTGACTATAATTACCTACAAAAGAAGCCGGTGTTTTATGTAGGACTAATTTCCCTCACTTGTGTCCCATTATTGAAATACTTCACACAAAATTTGCTTTTATTAATAGCCATTTTCCACAGAGCCTCTCTTGTAAATATGTCAACTTTCCATTACACACGAAATGATCGAACCTGCTTTTTTGTCACCTGCAAATAATTAGTCCCTCAATATGCAAAGCAACCTCCTTGAAGAAAAACAAATGGTCATAATTCTGTTTAATTGTAAGTAAATGAGGCAGAATTTATTTTTTAAAGTGATAGACTCCAGGTGTGTGTTACCCAATAAGGTATTTTTGTGATGGCTTTAAACTATGGAGTTTAGGGCCTTAGGGGCACTTTGCACACTGCGACATCGCAGGTGCGATGTCGGTGGGGTCAAATTGAAAATGACGCACTTCCGGCATCGCATGCGACATCGCAGTGTGTAAAGGCTGGATGATACGATTAACGAGCGCAAAATCGTCGTAATCGTATCATCGGTGCAGCGTCGGCGTAATTCATAATTACGCTGACGCAATGGTCCGATGTTGTTCCTCGCTCCTGCGGCAGCACACATCGCTGTGTGTGAAGTCGCAGGAGCGAGGAACGTCTCCTACCGGCCTCACTGCGGCTTCCGTAGGATATGCGGAAGGAAGGAGGTGGGCAGGATGTTTACATCCTGCTCATCTCCGCCCCTCCGCTCTGATTGGCCGCCTGCCGTGTGACGTCGCAGTGACGCCGCACGACCCGCCCCCTTAACAAGGAGGCGGGTCGCCGGCCACAGGGACGTCGCACGGCAGGTGAGTGTGTGTGTGAAGCTGGCGTAGCGATAACTTTCGCTACGCCAGCTATCACCACATATCGCTGCTGCGACGGGGGCGGGCACTATCGCACTCGGCATCGCAGCATCGGCCTGCGATGTCGTAGTGTGCAAAGCCCGCCTTACACTTCCTGCACTGACAGCCATGTACTGAGTCTTGTAACCTTTCCTCTGATGAGCTAATGGCTACATTATAAATTAGTTACTATCATTAGGTCTTATATTTCTAGTTTGTTCTATACCTCTCCTTATTTCTTTTTATTAAAGGAGTTGTCCACTTCTTTTACATTTATGGCCTATCCTTAGGATAGGTCATCAATGTCTGATTGGCCGGGGTCTGACACCCGCCGCCACCACCGATCAGCTGTTCTCGGTCCTGTTAGCGGCAGCAGGCAGAAAATGCTCAGTTCAAGAGCTGCTCCGTTTTCTGATAGAGGCCATGGCCAGGTACTGCACATCAGCTTCCCATTCTAATCAATAGGAGACGGATGTGCAGTACCCGGCCACAACCACTATCAGAAGAAGGAGCAGCTCCAAAACTGACCATTTCCGGCTGCCTGATGTCACCGCCAGGACCAACAACAGCTGATCGGTGGGGGTACGGGTGTTGGATTTCAGCCAATCAGACATTGATGACCTATCCTAAGGACAGGCCATCAATGTAAAAGCAGTATGTCAATATTATCCTCTCATCAATCTGTAATGAGAGTGTCAGCACAGTGTGATCCAATTCTCTTGGAAGACACAATCGGAACACACTGTGAAGAGAAGATGGAGAACAAAATGTCTCCATCTTCTCCATCCAGTCGGATTGCACTCTAATGTCATCCGATTGCAGTTCGATGTTTTCACTGACTTTCATAGCCAAATGCAATCCGAACATCAGGTCAAACTCGCTTTTTCTCCTCGGACACACACTGCCCAAGGAAAAAACCTGACATGTACACGGCCCCATAGACTAACATTGGTCCAAGTGCGATCTGATGATTAGTTGTATCCCACCGAACGAAAATACGGCTGTCTCCACCTGACCTTTGAGGTAAACATACTTTTTAAAAAAGGATTTATCTATAATTTTGCCTTCTAATTCTTTTGTCTATCCCCTGAAATATTCAGACTGATTGTGAATTGTGATGTTAAGCTGGTTGTTTGCGACCAAAATACCTACAGAGGTGAACTGTAGATATCTGTCCATTTTTAGGATTCCTACAATGAACTGCAGAAATGTAACACTTTGCTGGAAAATGTCTTTTGAACAATATTAAAGGGTGATTCCTATTTCAGCCTGTTATGGCGGAGACAGGAATAATTCCATCAAGCAGCCGACCATTTACTGTACATATAACACCTGGGAATTGTGGAAACAGTGTACTTGATTTTGGTTGTTTCCATACCTCATACAATGGTGGTCGGTGCTTGGACACAGGTTTTTTTTCCATTTCAGCCATAAATGTTTTCCCATTAGAGGGATTGGAATAATCTTTTAACCCCTTCACCTTTGGATGATTTTCTATTTTCGTCTTTTCCTCCCTTCCTTCCAAGAGCCATAACATTTATTTTTCCATCAATATAGCCATATGAGGGCTTGTTTTTGTTAGGATAAGTTGTACTTTTGAATGACACCATACATTCTATTCCATATTATGCTGAAAAATGAAAAAAAAAAATTTCGGAGTAAAATTGCAAAAAAAAGTGCAATTGCATGATTGTTTTGTTTTTTTTTATGTACTGTGGTCAGTTTTTTGAAAAACTGACCTGGCAATATGGCTCAGTGACGGTTTATTTTTTGCATCTTGAGCTGGTGTTTTTAATTAAACAATTTTCGCGTAGATGCAATGTTTTATTGCCTGTTATTGCATTTTAATGCATTGTTGCAGACCAGAAAACGTAATTCTGGAGTTTGGAATTTTTCAATCACCACTTGAATGCATTAGGCTGTGTGCGCACTTTGCGTTTATGCATGCGTTTCCGCAGCATTTTCAACTGCAGCGTTTTAATGCCAAAATGCATGCGTTTTGATTTCCAAGCAAAGTCTATGAGAAATAGGGATTTCTTGTCCGCACTTTGCAGTTCAAAACGCTGCTTTTAATTTGCATATTTTTGGGCAAAAACTCAGCGTTTTAAGAAGTAACATGTCAATTGTTTTTGCCATTTGAGCTGCGTTTTGATAACATTAGAGTCAATGAGAAGTTGCAAAAAGCATTCTACATCAAAATCCTAGCGTTTTACATGCTTTTTGGATGCAGAAAACAAGCGTTTTTGACAATTTAATTGCCTGCGTTTTTGACATTATATTAAAGGCATGATATGTCCCTTTACACACACACATAGTCCGACAATTAAAATTAAGAAAAACATTAATTTAATCTTATTTTATACATAAATATTAACAAACAGTTATCATTTTAATAAAATCAGCTATTTTGTTTATGATTATAATCTTGATATTTATCTTTTTTTCCATTTTTTCATAGTTTGAATGTTAAAACTTTATTTAGCAGTGTATTTGTCATCAAAACGCATCTGACTTTAAGCAATCAAAAAGCATGTAAATCGCGGTAAAAACGCGGCCAAAACGCGGTAAATATGCAAGCGTATTTATAGTGTTTTTGTGGTCAAAAGCAACTTTGGCAAATACCATTTCTGCCGAAGAGTGCGTTTAGAACTGCAACTACCTCGACGCAAAGTGGGCACACAGCCTTAGAGTGCGCTGTTAAGAGTTTGAAAGCGTGATATAAGGGGTTAAAAGGCATGGGTGCATCAGACATCCACCCGCACTTGTTAGCCTCACATATCTCCTTATCAGATCAGCAGACATGTGCGGGGATTACAGCACGCTCGCCGCCGGAGCCTGCGGTAACAGGACAGACGCGGCCAAGAACATATCAGTGCATCCTTGATTGTGAAGGGGTTAAAGGGAAGCTACCATGAGTTATTTGAATCAGGGTTTTGTGTTACACATATTTTAAAATCTTCATATCCTTCTTTATTTAAAAAAAAAAAAGTTAGTGATCTTGCAATTTTCACACTGGCCATCGGGTTTTTTTAAACTCCTATGTCCTGTTCTTTCAGGATAGATTACAGCAAAATCCATATTATCAGAGGAAGATAACACCTCTATAGACAGGGGATAACACAAGATCCAAGAATACCAATACATCAAACCTCTCCCTGTCCTCCTCTCTTTCAACATGCTCATTAGATATTTCAGTACAAAAGAAAGGGTCGGGATCTCACTATTGTGGCTAATGTACATGTGTTATTTCCTAAGGATAACATGAAGCAAGAGTCTGAAAAAGAAACAATGGCGCGTTTGAAAATTGCAAGACTTCTTTTTTTTTATACAGGTTGTAATATATATATATATATATATATATATATATATATATATATATATATATATATATATATATATATATACATATATATATATATATATATATATATATATATATAATCCTAAAAATTAAGAATACCATAAAAACCTAAGTTAAGCATTAGGTTCTTTTAATCTCTTCCAATCAATGAGAGTGCTTCATGTATTCTTCCACATGGCCCCGGTAATGTTGTGATTGCTAGAGAGATTTGGCCTTCTTAATGACTACACAATGACAACTCATTTATACAAAATCATGCTTAACCAATATAAGGCATGGACTTATGTAAGGATGTTGGCTGTTGATAGTGATGAGTGAACACTACCATGCTCGGGTGCTCGTTACTCATAACGAGCAGTCGGACGGTCGGATGGGCTCAACATGTCTTCCGAGTCTAATGGAAGTCAATGGGGAACGTGAGCAGTTTTCCGGAAGTTCATCCAAAAAAAATGCTTGAGTTCCCCATTGACTTCAGTTATATTTGGTACACGAGCCCGAACTGCTCATTACGAGTACCAAGTACCATTAATATCTGTATACAAGTCCATGCCTTATATTGGCGAAATGTGGTTGAACCAATTAATTCTTACTGATGCAACCATCATGGCAAAGCATCTATCTTTGGCTTATATGTAGGAAAACAACTTTAGTAGATATCTTTTTCATTGTCAACTGGAATCTGCTATCTAGCTCCTTATTCTTCACAATTCAAGGCTGGCGTCATGGATAGAACTATGCTCCGTTAAGGAAAAATGTTAAACTTTTAAGACGTGTCATTTATAGTGTAGCAGAACATCCCTTTAGAAATGTTCTGTGGCCTAATTCATCTTTGTTTAATCATGTAGTTATTGGAATAACTTTGTTAAAACACGACAGCCGGGAGGTGGGAGAATGTTTCCAACCTTATGTGACCTTACTGCGTCTTTACTATAAAGGCTGAAAATTGTACGCAGGAACATAAACTCCTTGTGAATTTTACAATGACATCTATGTAGCACCAGTACAACTTCCAATGAACATAGAAGACTTGATTATGTTGCATTAACTAATAAAAGTCAAAACAAAGACCCACTTCTCAAAAATCAGAAATGACTATTTGTATTTTTTTTTGCGTTATATGTAGACAGCATCCACACCCATCACTCAAATCCTAAACAAAAACACACTTCTATATTATGAACCTGACCTATTATGGCTGTGATTAATGCCGTATGCAAAAAATAACCCCAAAGAGAAAATCAATGCAGTAAAAAAAACATTTTTTTGTACAACGTACTGTAATGCTGTGTTCACACATTGCATTTTTGCAGCTTTTTTATGCAAATTAAAAGCTGCTTTTTTACAGTACCAGTAATACCTGTGAGATGCAAACAATTGCTTTTTTATGTGTGAACATAGCCTAAATGTTGAATAATTTGTCAATACAACATTTTAACTCTGAAATGTTATTAATTACCTGTACCAGCTTTTTTTGCATTTATATATTATTATATGGTTCAATTTGGCATTTCCAGTAGCTGGTATCCTCCCTGAATGATGAGTTTGGTCAGCACTAATGATGGTTGAACATGCACGGCACTGCTCGGCACTTGACCGAGCATCGGGGTGCTCGGGTACGCTCAATGTTCGGCTGAGTATTGCGGGTGCTCTGATGAGTCATGTGTGAAACATTGTAAACAAAGCACAGGCTCACGTCCGTGAATGATGAGAGCCAACAGCTCAGTGAGAGTCATTTGCAGTCTCTGAATGGCTCTCACTGGGGGAAAAAATACTGTTTTTGGATGTAGTGTGTCCAAAAAATATATATATATATCTATATAATATATTTCTAGCCTTCATCCTCCAAAAATGCTCTGTAAATGGCTGGCTGTATGGGGGTGAAGAGCCGGATTGCCCATCATTGACTTCCAATATACTAGTTACTCAAGTTGAGCCCATCTTAGCATCTGACCTCCTCAACAAAGAGCACTTGAGCATCGTAGTGTACGCGCTTCATTACTCAGCACAATTGATGAGTAAAGTGTTCTTTGCTCAGGTGCTCCATACCTGTAACAAGTATTTTGATACTCGGTACTCATTTACCGAGTAAAATGGAAAGCAATAGGGAACCCAAACATTTTTCCGGAAAATCTTCAAGAAAAATACTCAAGTTCCCCATTGACTTCCATTTTACTCGATAAACAATTACCGAGACTCCTAGAATCAACATACTTGTTACGAATACCGAGCACCTGAAAACCCAACATTTCGCTCATCACTAGTCAGCACCCTTCTACCTTCATATTGCAAGATTCTTATGGTTGACTTATTTTGCTATTACTTCGGAAAAATATCTATAACAGAAGGGTGAAATTACATTCCTCTAAGAGAAATGCTAAGCCACTGTAATATTTCTAGAATATTCCATAACATACGGATTCATAGGGAACCAACCGCAAGGACCCCCATAAACAATAGAATTTGAATGTCCTCCTCGTGTTTGTGTGGGTTTGCTCCAGATACTCCAGTTTCCTCCCACACTCCAAAGACATACTGATAGGGAATTTAGATTGTGAGCCCCAATGGGGACAGTATTGATCATTGTAGCAATTTTAACCCAGCATTGTGCAGATACTATAAGGTGTGTGCCCATGATGAGCTTTACTTGTGTTTTTGAGTCAGAAACGCATACATTATCTATTTCCGCCCCTGTCTGCCTGCCTGGCCTTCCTTCCCCTGTCGCCATCATAGACGTTAATTCCATCGCAGGCAGGCAGACAGAGGTAGGAATAGATAGCGACCCAACCCACATATTCCCTTCCTGTTGCATTTGGCAATCAAATAGCAGTGCATTGCTGGAACCTTACTTGCACATATTTCTGAAATAAAACATGCAATCTCTGAACAAAAGGTATTCTTAGGCTATGTGCGCACGTTGCGTCGGAGTACCTGCAGTTTATTCTGCACGTTTTCCTTCCCTTGGTTTTTGACCAAATGGCTTTTGACCATTTTTTAGCGCTAAAAATGCATGCGTTTTTACCGCGTTTTTAGTGCGTTTTCAGCGCTTTTTACCTGTGTTTTCACCTGCGTTTCTGCAGATGCGTTTTGTAGATCAAGACACTGAGAAATAAAGTTGGAATAGACAAAAAGAATGAAAAAAGAGAAAAAAAGGATAAAATTAACTTTTAATAAAAATATATGGAACATTATCAATTTTAATGAAATAATAGCGGTTAAGCACATTTTAACAGAAAATTAGGTAAAGTTTAATATTTTTTAGCATTTAAATTTTCGGTTCTTGCGTGTGTGTAAAGGAACAACCCTTTAATTTTATGCCAGAAAAGCATGCGTTTTTGAAGCCAAAAACGCAGTGGAAAAACAGGTAAAAAGCATGAAAAACGCAGGAAAGTTGATTTTGGTTGCGTTTTGCCATTTCTCATTGACTCCAATGTTAAGGAAACGCTGCAGAAATGGCAAAAACAACCGACATGCTGCTTCTTTTTCAGCATGGTTTTTGACCACAAATATGCAAATTAAACGCTGCAGAAGAAAAGCAAAGTGCAGACAGGATTTCATCTTTTCCCATAAACTTTGCTGGAAAACAAAAACGCATGCGTTTTAGCGCAAAAACGCTGCAGCTAAAAACGCTGCGGAAACGCGGGTAAAAACGCAACATGCGCACATAGCCTAACATTCAGCATCCTAGCATCAGTATAGCACTGGCTTTACTTTACATATGAAAATCCTGTTGGTTGTTTCTGTCACGGGCGGGGAGGAGGGTGTCAGCACACCGCGCTCACCCCTTCTGCTCGGGTCCGGCAGCTGCTCCTGGTGGCTTGAGCTGTGGGCCGGATCCCGGGGTTTCTCGAGCGACACTCCTCGCCCGTGAGTGAAAGGGGGTGTTTGTTGGGTGTGGGGATTGTTATAGTTCGTGACGCCACCCACGGTTGTGGTGATTGCACCACCGCTGCTCAGTATGGGGGTCCCGGGGATGGTGATGCGGAGCAGCCAGGTGTTGTGTTGCCCCTCCATGGGTAGGGGCTGGTGATCCCGGGGCCCGGTGATGAGATGTAAAGTGTAGGGCCTGGAGGGCGCAGGGACGCGGGGGCAGCGCTGTGCCTTGCGGCACTATGGTACTCACTCAGCCTGACACACGGACACAGTTTGTACGGTAAACCAACGGCTGGTAGGACGGTCCCACAGACGGCTGCACCTGCACTCCCGGTAGGTGACGGTGATGTCTCTCTTCCTTGCACCTATGTTGACTGATGGTAGCGGTGGATTCCCTCTGGTTACCCGCTCCCCGACTGCAATCTGGGCCGGAGGAGCTCTACACTTTGCCCGCAGGCGCTGGCCCTGAGAAACTGGTGCCGTGGCGGTGGCGGTGTCTCTCCAATACGGGTTGGACTGTTGCCTTCAATCGGGACTTGGTTGTTGGGGGATCTGCGTCCCCGTCACTGACGGATTTGGCAAATCTGGCGACTCCTAGCCTTGCCGGGGTCCGAGAGGCCCCTGCCCTGGTGCTGACTGTCCTTCGGAACACTGCTCCAGACCACCGGGCACACAGTCAACGGGGTCCTTCCAGGAACTTCCAAACGGTCCCCCTCCAGACAGTCACCGCCGTTGCTGACCTTGCTGTTCTGGCCCTCACAAAGCTGGACCCTTCAGGCTTTCTTTCCTTCTGTCACTTCACTTTCACTTAACTGTTGTTTACTCTCTCACTTCAGCTCCTCACACTTGCCCTCCCTGGGCTAATCTGCCTGGTTACTTCCTGCCTCCAGAGCTGTGAGCTCCTTGGTGGGCGGAGCCAACCGCCTGGCCCACCCCCTGGTGTGCATCATCAGACTCCTGGAGGAAGGCAACAAGGATTTGTAGGTTAGCTGTGATGTGCCTACCTGGAGTGTGGGGTGTGGTGGTGTTGTGACCCGTGTCCCCTGGCTTGCCCAGGGCGACACATTCCCCCTTAGCAAAATGCAGACCGTCCGCGGGCTGCCGTCCTACACTGGTTTTATTTTTCTGTAAAAAGGGGTAACAGGGTTAAGAAAACATAAATAACATTTTTAATAACTCTTCCCAAGACGGGAGGCACATTTACTTATAACGTTGCAACGGTGTACGGTCACGGTTTCCGCTCTCTCCCACCCAAGCAACCTGGCCCTGATGCTGCCCCTAAAACCCAGGCAGCACCCCTTGACCCACAGTCCAGCACAAGTCACCCGAGCGGGATCTGTCCTTCCCCTCCAGAGGGTGGCCACCGGTTCCTTTGGTGGCTGGGCCCTGGCCTGCTCCGCTCAGGGCCCTCCCTCCAACCTGCCTCTCCGGAGGCGGCATTGCGGAAACGGTAACGGTACCCAACATATTTACAAGCCACTTAACGTTTGTGGTGCCCTGCAAGTTCACGGGCTTGTCCATGGATAGTTCCCATGCCAAACAAACTTTAAACGGTCCCCACGGGGACAACGGTGCCGGCTCCAGCCGGTTCAATCACAAAAGCAAATCAACAAACAAATCAGGTGACTTCTTCGGTAATTTCACTTATCATTTACTTTTTCAAACAAACAACTTCAGTGATGGTCCCAACGGGGACGGTGCAGCGGGCATCCGCTGCCCTACTCCGGTCCCTTTGCTGCTTCATCCGAGGGAGGGGATGCAGAGCTCACCTTGCTCTCCGGGCTGCCCTTCAGCTTTACATCCAGGGCAAACCACCCCCTCTCTCCGCAGTGCCGGGTGTAACGCACCATGTCCCCCGGTATAAGATTGCGGCCAGGATGCTCCTCGGGCAGATGGGCATTCACGTCCTGCCGGGCCACAAACACCTCGGCCTCCAGGCCCGGTTCGTATATGAATCCGTAGCCCCGGCGGACATCAAATCGCCTCACCTGCCCCTCGTAGAACGGGCCCCGGACACGGAAGGTCGCTTGCCGCAGGTTTTCTTTTTCCCGAATGGCTCGGGCCACCAGCTCGGCTTTCCTTCTCTCCCTCTCCGCGATCTCCAGGCCCAGCTTCGTCGGCTCCCTGTCCCAGTATGGCGCTGCTGCCAGCTCCGGCGCACGGGTTGAGCCCCGCGGGACATCCAGCACGTTACCCACTGTCAGGAAGGTGGGTAGCGTATCCCGCGGTGTCATGGCCTTGGGCGCTGCCTTGCAGCAACAACCCGGCGCCACCTCAGCCGAGGTGTGGGGGATGGGCACAGGGGCTTTCCGCAGCCGGGCCTTCGGCTCAGAGCGGGTCGTCGGCTCCGGCTCGGGAAACTGCTCGGGGACTGTCTCTGGCACAATCTTCGGGGCCTTCCAAGGTAATGCCTCCGGTTTGCTACGGGCTCCGGCTACAGGTCGGTCCGCTGGGGCGGACGGGCTGGGTACTGCTACCGGTTGCGGTGGTAGCAGGCCTAGTGGCGGGGTCACGGCCTCCGGGACGGGTGGCGAGGGAGGCAACGGGGGGAGAGGGCTTGGACCGGGCCCCACAGCCGCGATGACCGGCCCTACAAGGGCATCGGGACGTGGGTCACTCACCCTCCCTTTCTCCGCTTCCTCCTCGCGTCTCCGCACGGTGGCTACAACGTCCGCCATGTCGGCCTCCCACTCCTCCACGAGGAGCTGCATCTTCACCTGCAGCCGTTGGGAGAGCTGCGCGGTCCGGATCTCCACCCACGCCGCAGTTCCAGGCGCGGGGGGTACGGTGTCGCGGGACGGCATCCACATGGTGTCTTCACTGTTTGCTTCCAGGAACGGTATTCTCGCAAGGTCCTGGCGTCCCTGCTTTTATAGCCGCAGCTACATGCGTCCAGCCGCCATCGCGTCCCCCTTAGCTCTTTTCGGCCCCTCCTCTCTCGGGGCGGAGTTTTGGCCTTCGCGCTTCTACTGCTCGAGAAGACGCTCGAGCGGGAACTTTTCGCGCCAAAGATGGCGGCTTCTGAAATTTTTCTGCCGGATGCCTCCGGCGGTAACAAGGTGCACCTCTACCTGACGGCAGAGCGGTAGGATCCTGTTCGTGACGCCAAGTTGTCGCGGGCGGGGAGGAGGGTGTCAGCACACCGCGCTCACCCCTTCTGCTCGGGTCCGGCAGCTGCTCCTGGTGGCTCGAGCTGTGGGCCGGATCCCGGGGTTTCTCGAGCGACACTCCTCGCCCGTGAGTGAAAGGGGGTGTTTGTTGGGTGTGGGGATTGTTATAGTTCGTGACGCCACCCACGGTTGTGGTGATTGCACCACCGCTGCTCAGTATGGGGGTCCCGGGGATGGTGATGCGGAGCAGCCAGGTGTTGTGTTGCGCCTCCGTGGGTAGGGGCTGGTGATCCCGGGGCCCGGTGATGAGATGTAAAGTGTAGGGCCTGGAGGGCGCAGGGACGCGGGGGCAGCGCTGTGCCTTGCGGCACTATGGTACTCACTCAGCCTGACACACGGACACAGTTTGTACGGTAAACCAACGGCTGGTAGGACGGTCCCACAGACGGCTGCACCTGCACTCCCGGTAGGTGACGGTGATGTCTCTCTTCCTTGCACCTATGTTGACTGATGGTAGCGGTGGATTCCCTCCGGTTACCCGCTCCCCGACTGCAATCTGGGCCGGAGGAGCTCTACACTTTGCCCGCAGGCGCTGGCCCTGAGAAACTGGTGCCGTGGCGGTGGCGGTGTCTCTCCAATACGGGTTGGGCTGTTGCCTTCAATCGGGACTTGGTTGTTGGGGGATCTGCGTCCCCGTCACTGACGGATTTGGCAAATCTGGCGACTCCTAGCCTTGCCGGGGTCCGAGAGGCCCCTGCCCTGGTGCTGACTGTCCTTCGGAACACTGCTCCAGACCACCGGGCACACAGCCAACGGGGTCCTTCCAGGAACTTCCAAACGGTCCCCCTCCAGACAGTCACCGCCGTTGCTGACCTTGCTGTTCTGGCCCTCACAAAGCTGGACCCTTCAGGCTTTCTTTCCTTCTGTCACTTCACTTTCACTTAACTGTTGTTTACTCTCTCACTTCAGCTCCTCACACTTGCCCTCCCTGGGCTAATCTGCCTGGTTACTTCCTGCCTCCAGAGCTGTGAGCTCCTTGGTGGGCGGAGCCAACCGCCTGGCCCACCCCCTGGTGTGCATCATCAGACTCCTGGAGGAAGGCAACAAGGATTTGTAGGTTAGCTGTGATGTGCCTACCTGGAGTGTGGGGTGTGGTGGTGTTGTGACCCGTGTCCCCTGGCTTGCCCAGGGCGACACAGTTCCCTTTAACAAAGTATGTAAACTAAGATGTGGAGATGCTGCAGAAAGTCTTCAGAGTCAAAAACTCGACGGATACTGATAGTGGGAACGTAACCCAACACCCTAATTCAGATGAATGGAGCTGTGTTATGACTCTTTACACAGCTTTTAATTGGGAACAGTGGCATCCAAAGAAAATGTAAAAGTATCTTTGAAGGCCTAATGGTGGGCCAAGGCATTGTTGTTCCAAATATAAGTTGAGCTATGTTCACACTGTGTTTAGTCTACGGTTAGTGGCTCTGTCAGGGATTGCGTCTGAAGCCCTGAATAACGGGATCTGAGTGTATGCACTGAAGGGGCCAATGCCAGCAGTGATGCAATCAGAGTCACTGCGTGCTATGTTGGACATCATTTTCAGCCATATACATCTATTTGAGGCGGGCTCCAAGACCTGGTTAAATGCGTTTTAGTGCATGACTAAACTAGTCGAATACTACTGAAAATGTTCTTCCACAGAGCACCTAATGACACCGCCTGCATCATTGAAGTCAATGGCCCAATCAGTGCATGCGCCCAAATCCCATTTACATCAACTTCAGATGTAAGCCACGATGGACCATTGGGATAAGGCTAAAAACATGTGAATGAAGCATTAAACCATAATGAAATACTAGAAGTTATGGTTACTAGCTAACGTGAGATGGGTAACTGATTCCGGGATTTAGGGTATGTGCGCACGTTGCTTTTTACCTGCTTTTTACCTGCTTTTTTGCTGCTTTTTCTTCTGCGCTGTTTAATGCCAAAATGGATGTGTTCTTCTATTCAAGCAAAGTCTATGGGAATTTGGGTTTCTTGTTCACACTATGTTGTTCAAAATGCTGCCTTTTTGTGGCAGAACTTTGGTCAAAAACTCAGCTTTGCAGTGCAAAACCCAAATGGCAAAAACAATTGACATGTTGCTTCTTTGAAAAGCTGAGTTTGTGACCAAAGTTCTGCCACAAAAAGGCAGCATTTTGAACAACATAGTGTGAACAAGAAACCCAAATTCCCATAGACTTTGCTTGAATAGAAGAACACATCCATTTTGGCATTAAACAGCGCAGAAGAAAAAGCAGCAAAAAAGCAGGTAAAAAGCAGGTAAAAAGCAACGTGCGCACATAACCTTATTCTGAATGTCAGATTTCAATGTAAGGAGTTAAAAATGGATATTAAAGGGAACCTGACTCATGAAAAACTCTACTAAGCTGCAGATGTGGGGATAATCTGCAGGTTAATAACATTTGGAACCTGCCCGGTGCCTGCATTTTGAACCCCGCTGCTGGGAGGAAATGACCGTTATCCCTCCTGGCAGTGTTCAGGTTTCAGTCGTTGGGGAGGTGCCGGTGTGGGTTTAGTCACTGGTCTGTGTATTGAGAATGGAGGTGACCACACCCCCACAGACTGACAGCTGGCTCATCATTAGAGGAGGTTGCCAGTCAGTGAGGAGGGGAGCAGCGACAGCCCCCACTCTTGATACACAGAGTGATGACTGAACCTGCGCTGGGGTCCACATGACTGAAACCTGAAAACTACCAGTAGGATTAAAGTTAATTTCTTCCTGGCAGCAGGGTTTAAAGTGTGGGCAGTGGGGAGGATCCAAACGCTATTAACCTGCAGATATCCAAACGCTATTAACCTGCAGATAAACAGCAAACCTCCTGGTTAACAGCATTTTTTCACTTGACAGGTTCCCTTTAAATTTGGGAAATACATACCTGCTATTTAGTTTTCTAATTACTATTTGCTCTTTAAGTTTATCCCTTTAGGGCCTAAATCTAAAAATGTAAAGTGTGTCTAAGTCAATGCAGAATCAGGCTGCTGTTCGGTCCCATTGGCATGCTTTATTCTGCAGCTCTGCATGCTCTGATTGGCTTCTCTGAGTACACACAAGCCCCTACAAACCCAACAGGAAGTCACCTCATGAATGACAGATTTGCATAACAGTACAGACGAAAGGATTCTCTATGACATTTGCACTAAAGGATACAAAAACTATGTGACCTGGTATGAAGAAATGACTGTACTGTAAATTATTCACATTTTTCTAAAATATATATAGACTTTGCCTGTGGGCCAAATAATTAGTAAAATGTTGTATAAACAGCATTGCACAAAGCTGAATTTTTGTCTAAACCCTTCAGTATAATAGAGTACACGTGAGCCCATAAAGCGTTGTATTTGTAGTGTCATCGACACAACACAGCTACCACACTGGCACCAAACCCACTACCAGACCTAGCAGCTGGAAATAAAGATGGAGAATTAACACCACTCACACCCCCACCCTATGATGAGTAATCTGACCATAAATCACATCTGTCAGTATTGAAGACTTCAACTATTCTACAAAGGCTAATTTGCTTTCATGCGATTGTCTAAACTCCTGCAATAATGATAACCAAACATGGAACCCACACGAAGCCCTGTAATTATGACAAGGTAGCTATAAACAAAGCATTGTCCCGGAAAGACTTCTCGGTGCTGTTTAGTTCAATTAGAAAAGTTTGACATGAGCTTTAATTATGACATATGGGCTATGTATGCAATAATATATTTTATATTCCAGCGGACACAGAAGTGGATTCATGTGAACCTTATTCTCATGTCAATCAAACATTGGAACTGTTATTTCTATAACCAAGGATCTTGTGAGATAAAAAATAAGGTTTGATTATCTTTCTTCAAAGAATTTAACTGAACATATGGCAAATATGTGTATGTTATGTGTGCACTGTATATATAGTTGTTACTATATTTAAAGGGATTGTCCACAACCTGGAGCACCCCTGTTTTAAATTAAAGGGAACCAACCACTAGGATTTTCCTATATAAACTAAAGCCAGTGCTATACTGGCGCTATCATGCTGATTCTATACATACCTTTAGTTGTGAGATCGGATGTATACTTTCTGAAATATAGGCTAGTAAAGTTTGTGAAATGCACTGTTATTTGATTGATAGCAGCTGCTGAATATCTAATAGGTGGGTCGGGTATTGCTAGTCATAACCGCCCCTGTCTGCCTGTCCTTCAGTGGGAACGTTGGTCCACAATGCTCTGATATTTATGACCTGTCAACCCCTGTAACTATTGTTCTTTCCCATACTATTTTTTCAGACCACGTAAACAGATCAGTAAAAGAGCTCTGATCATCCTGAATTTAGTGCTCATTAACTGGCTGAAATTGGCAGGTCTAAAAGGACCGTAAAGGGGGCTTTACACGCTGCAACATCGCTAACGATATATCGTCGAGGTCACGTCGTTAGTGACGCACATCCGGCGCCGTTATCGACATCGCAGCGTATGACACCAATGAGCGACGATCAGCGAGCGCAAAAACGTGAAAAATCATTGCTCGTTGACACGTCGTTCATTTCCTTAATATCATTGCTGCTGCAGGTACGATGTTGTTCGTCGTTCCTGCGGCAGCACACATCGCTATGTGTGACACCGCAGGAACGACGAACATCTCCTTACCTGCGTCCACCGGAAATGAGGAAGAAAGAAGGTGGGCAGCATGTTCCGGCCGCTCATCTCCGCCCCTCCTCGGCTATTGGACGGCTGCTGTGTGACATCGCTATGATGCCGCACGAACCGCCCCCTTAGAAAGGAGGTGGATCGCCGGCCAGAGCGACATCGCAGGGAAGGTAAGTCCGTGTGACGGATGTTAGCAATGTTGTGCGCCACGTGCAGCGATTTGCCCGTGTCGCACAACCGACGGGGGCGGGTACCCTCACTAGCGATATCGGTACCGATATCGCAGCGTGTAAAGTACCCTTAAGTCATTCGAGATGAACACTATTTCAATATAATTGAGAGGTACCATATCCATACCAACCAATCTGACTCAATATGCTCAGAATGGTTGATGAGTTGAAGGCAATCAGTCAATAAGATTACCCCCCCCCCCCCAAACACACCCCTAGGTAGCTAGGTCTTTGAAATATAAATCCTGTGACACCTTTATTTCTTCTATTTGCTGCTGCATTCCAGGTAAATTAGAGTTTAAATTCATATTCAAATGAGGTGTTAAGTGCTTTGGGCATGATAGAGTACTTCCCACGCCTCTCCTTCCTGAGATTGCTTCTCTGCTCAACATCAGCCTCTTTTAGTTTGATTGATAGCTCATAGTCTGATTTCCTTGCCTGGCACTTGAGATCATATAGATAGATAGTTAGCTGTCAATCAAGTTAAAGAGTCTGGTGCAGGACAGGAAAAGAACCTCCGGAGCAGAGGCTTGTTAACATAAGTTATCATGTTCAGAGCATGTCCCACTTCATTTGTATATGAATTAAAATGATTAAAATGCTAAATTGTTGGGAATGCCGCAACAGATAGAAAATATAAAAGGTGTTAATCCATGTATTTTTCAAAGACATGCATGACCACATGTGCAGTTTTGGGGGATTTGATCTTACTGACAAGATTCCTTTTAATAACTGCTGTTATCATAAAATATATGTTCTAGAAAGAAAACTAAGCGTAGACTTTGTAGAGCAAATGGATCTTATTTTAAAACACATTCTTCTTTGGTGATGGCTGGAGGAGATAAAAGACTAGGAATTTTAGGAGTACAGGTAAAGAGCTTGATGGCCTCCTTCACCCACTCAGTACTGTTACTTCTACATGGCTGGTTAGTGTCATTACTCCTTTATGGAAATGTCATAACAATAATGGTTTTCTAGCTTATTAAAGCAGTATTCTAACCATAGAAATTGCCATAGGATATGTCAACTGTCAGATTGGTAGGGCTCCTGTATGAAGAATTATTTATATATATGTGGCGCCCTGGACTAGCCAGGTTGTCACAGGTAACACACACACACCCCCACCCCCTAGACAGTTACATTAGCCAGACACAAAACCCTTGTTGCCTCCCTCCAGGGTCTAATGTCCACACCAGGTGGGGCGGAGCCAGGCGGTTGGCCCCACCCACCGAGGAGTTCACAGGCCTGGAGGCGGGAAAAGGAGCGGTTTTAGTCCAGGAGGTTGAAGTGAGAGGAGTGAAGTGGAGAGTGTTTGGGTTTGTTGCCCAGGCACTGACAACAAGGTTGGCAGACGGTGGTGGCCGTCTGCAGGAGTGGTGGATCAACGCGGAACCGTAGGACCGGGGTCGGGCGGTGGCCCGCCGGTACCGACCGGGGAGCGAAGTGAAGCTAGCACACACAGGCATGGTCATCGGACCCTGACTAGGCTTGGAGCCGCCGTCAACAGTCAAATCCGAGTATGACAGGAACCCCAGGAGTTTCCTAACTACCCAAGACCCGTTAGAAGGCAACCGTCCGCACCGTGAGGGTATACAGCCACCGCCACAGGCTAGAGACCCAAGGGCCAGTGTCTGCAGGCAAAACGGACTCCTCCGGCATCCATACACCGGGGAGCGGACTACCGTTGGGGACCCATCGCAGTCAAGACAGTACACAAAGGTGCAGGGAAATACAGCCGCCATCACCTGTCCGGGGAGAGAGACATTGCAGCCGGCTGCAGGACCCGTCCATCCAGCCGTTTGGTTTACCGGAGACTTTGTGCATCTCTTGCGAAGTGAGTACACCCGTGCCATCCGGCACCGCGCCGCGCTGTCCCTGCAACCCTGCACCTCACCGACCCTGCCTCCCCGTCACACCACCGGGCCCCGGGACCACCAACCCCTATCCACGGAGGGGGAAAACAACATCCCAGCTGCTCCCTACCATCGCTCCCGGGATCCCCGTCACCAGCAGCGGTGGTGCTCATCTTCACCACAACCCGTGGGTGGCGTCACAGACAAAATCCCCAAACCAAACCACCCCGTTTTCACTCACGGGTGAGGAGCGCCGCTCGAGTCCCCGGATCCGGCCCACTGCACCGAGCAGCAGCAGCGCCGGACCTGAGCGTTAGCGAGCGCAGCGCCCCGCCGCCCGCGACATATATATACACACACACATTTTTTTTTATGAACAATAAAAATTTTAGTAATGTTTATTTCTTGTATATTTAACATTTCTTCTCCAGTTCTTAAAGCACCACTTCAGTGTTTTTTTTTTGTTTTTTTATTGCACCGCTGGAGTGGTGCTTTAAATGTAGGACCCTGCCCCTGTTTTATATTCAACTACTTCCATCTACTTCCATCATCGCCTCTTCGATCAATTAACAGCTCCGGTGTTTCATGGAATGCGCCGCAGGTCACAACTCAATACAAGTCTATGGGAGCCTCGTTCTGTTCTTGTTCTGGATCTCATAGAGTTGTATTGAGGGCTTTTGATGTAACTTTGGACACAGTTACAATATGGCGCAGTGGGACTGGAGCAAAGCTGAAAAGCATGAAAATGCCAGAGGCTGAGTATAATTCTAGGGTCAGGGGACTTGGAATTAAAGCGCCACTCCAGCACTGAAAAAACTGGAGAGGTGCTTTAATGACAAGTCTTGATTTTCTTTTTTACCCTTTGCTACAATATAATGTATAACACATTATTATACTTTTAATAGCACGGTGGCTCAGTGGTTAGCACTGCAGCCTTGCAGCGCTGGGGTCCTGGGTTCAAAGGACACCATCTACAAGGAGTTTGTATGTTCTCCCCGTGTTTGCGTGGGTTTCCTCCCACACTCCAAATACATACAGATAGGGACTCTAGATTCTGAGCCCCCATGGGGACAGTGTTGCCAATGTATGTAAAGCGCTGTGGAATTAATAGCGCTATATAAATGAATAAATTTATTATTATTAATATATATTTTTATGCTTTGA
The DNA here is from genome assembly GCF_048569485.1 of Anomaloglossus baeobatrachus. Classification (NCBI taxonomy): domain Eukaryota; kingdom Metazoa; phylum Chordata; class Amphibia; order Anura; family Aromobatidae; genus Anomaloglossus; species Anomaloglossus baeobatrachus. Next base: position 111,171,095 of record NC_134359.1, on the reverse strand, counting down.
CCAATCATCATTCAGATTACATTGCTCTTGTGAGTTTCTACCCACTGGAATTCAGACTATTTTCAAGTGGACAGAGCCAAGTGTAAGTTGGATGGGAGACACAAGTGTCCTTCTGAGGAGAACGCTGATCCTCAGCCAGCATCTTCTGTCTGGCAACCTGACTGTTCTATTCACTGGATTTAAGTTCCTGGGAACCAGTCTTCTCCTCTAAGGGTGGAGTTTATCCTCTCTGGATCCAGGCCTGAATTCGTTTTTTTACTGGATTTGGCTACTGTGTGAAAACATTGGCAAAAGAATGGCTCACTTTTGAAGTGCAGACAGAAACTGTGGACACTTGGGGCCTCATGATGTGTCTAACCAGGCATGAGCATTGACAGCAGCTCTAAATGATGAATTATATCTAAAGAACATTCCTTTATTCCTGCCCGGGGAACAACAAAAAAAAATTGGTCAAAGCATTATTAAGTATTAGCAACTGATATGCATATCGAATCCACAATGTAAAAAATGTTCCCAATCTGTTCTTTCTTTGCATGTTTAGCGACGATTTGGGGGTTTGTTTAGAGCTTTGTTCACATTGATTTTAGACAATATTGAGATCTTCAGCATAGAATAGAAAAACCTGTATAAACACTATGATCTATGTTTGATGAATTTGCCATATGTGGAGCAAATATAACCTCAGGTCTTATGGAAACAACTGTATTTTGGGACTACATACATGTATTTCAATAAGTAAAATACATAAGAAATCTGGTGATACATAGAAATTTATCATATATAGTACTGAGTCTCAATCTAGAATTATGGAAACACATGCAACTATATTCTACAACAATGCACCCAATATTATCATTCCATATTACACTCATATTACTGAATGGAATGCACACGCTTGTGTTACTGGTTAAAGAGGACCAACTACCAGGATTTTCCTATATAAACTAAAGCCAGTGCTATACTGGCGCTATCAAGCGGATTCTATACATACCTTTAGTTGTGAGATCGGATGTATACTTTCTGAAATACAGGCAAGTAAAGTTTGTGAAATACACAATTATTTGATTGATAGCAGCTACAGAATATCTAATAGGTGGGTCAGATTTTGCTAGTTATTCCCGCCCCTGTCTGTCTACCTGTCCTTTCTCCACCTGTTGTTCCTCCCGCCTTCCTCCCCTGAAATAACAGAGACAGGTAGAGGAACGACAGGCAGCAGACAGGGGCGGGAATAACTAGCAAAACCCGACCCGTCTATTAGATATTCTGTAGCTGCTATCAATCAAATAACAGTGCATTTCACAAACTTTACTTGCCTGTATTTCAGAAACTATACATCCGATCTCACAACTAAAGGTATGTATAGAATGAGAATGATAGTACCAGTATAGCACTAGCTTTAGTTTATATAGGAAAATCCTGGCTGTTGGTACACTTTAAGGCAGTTAGACGACAAATAACCTAATCAACTTTTATTGACTAATAATTATGAAATCAATAACTATTTAGTTTACAGTTGAAAGTGAATCTGTCATCAGGTTATTGATAGGTAATCTGAGAGCAGCATATTATAGAGACAGAGACACTGATTCCAGCGATGTGTCACTTACTGGACTGCTTAGTGTAGTTTTGATAAAATCACTGTTTTATCATCAGGCAATTATCACTAGAGGACTAGTAAACCTGCTTCTATGTAGTCCACCACATTCATGAGCTCTGTATAATCCCACCACTGTTCGGTAGCTTTCTGCCTATGCACAGTGTATACAGCAAGCTGCCAATCAGTGTTGTGGGCGGGGTTATACAGAACCCATTATTCAGAAAACTGGTAGATCTGCAGCAGCTAAAACTGTGATTTTAGCAAAACTACAGCCACCAACTCAGTGAGTGATACATTGCCAGAATCAGGGTCTCTACCCCCTACATTATGGTGCTCTCAGATTGGGCAGCAAAAACCTGATGACGAATTCCCTTCTAGTAATATATGAGCCTGCATCTTGTGTTGAATAGGATAATAAATGTATTCCTCTCATTACACTGTTTTTATATCTCAGAGTTCCTATGGGAAATTCTGTCCTTCTCTAGAGTAAATCTGTTGCAGTAATACAGTAGGTAAAATAAGTATTTGATACACTGCTGATTTTGCAAGTTTTCCCACCTACAAAGAATTGAGAGGTCTGTAATTTTTATCATGGGTACACTTCAACTGTGACAGACAGAATTAGAAAAAAATCCAGAAAATCACATTGTATGATTTTTAAATAATTAATTTGTATTTTGGTGCATGAAATAAGTATTTGATACAATAGAAAAACAGAACTTAATATTTGATACAGAAACCTTTGTCTGCAATTACAGAGGTCAGATGTTTCCTGTAGTTCTTGACCAGGTTTGCACACACTGCAGCAGGGAATTTGGCCCACTCCTCCATACAGATCTTCTCTAGATCTTTCAGGTTTTGGGGCTGTCACCGATTAACATTGAGTTTCAGCTCCCTACAAAGATTTTCTACAGAGTTCAGATTTGGAGACTAGCTAGGCTACTCCAGGACCTTGACATGCATATTACGGAGCCACTCCTTAGCTGCCCTGGCTGTGTGTTTCGGGCCATTGTCACGCTGGAAGACCCAGACACAACTAATATTCATTGCTCTTACTGGCCAAAATGTCGCAATACATGACGCCATCCATCCTCCCTTCAATATGGTGCAGTCGTCCTCTTTCCTTTGCAGAAAAGCACCCCCAAAGTTTGATGTTTCCACCTTCATAATTCACTACTGGCACAGTGTTCTTGGGGTTGTACTCATCCTTCTTCTTCCTCCAAACACGGCAAGTGGAGTTGATACGAACAAAGTTCTAGTTTGGTCTCATCTGACCACATGACCATCTTTCATGCCTCCTCTGGATCATATAGATTGTTATCGGTGAACTTTAAATGGCCTGATATTCTTGCATGAGCATGGGGACCTTGTGTGCCCTGCAGGATTTTAATCCATGAATATGCAGTGTGTTACTAATGGAAATTTTTGAGACTGTGGTCCCAGCTCTGTTCAGGTCATTGACTAGGTTCTCCCATATAGTTTGGTGCTGATTCCTGACCTTTTTCAGAATCATCTTTACCCCATGACGCAATATCTTGTAAGATTAACAGCCATCTTGTGTTTCTTCTATTTTCTAATAATTGTGCCGACAGTTGTTGCCTTCTAACCAAGCTGCTTGCCCATTGTCCTGTAGCCCATTCCAGCCCTGTGCAGGTCTACAATTTGTCCATGGTGTCCTTTAACAGCTCTTTGGTCTTTGCCATGGTGGAGAGGTTGGAGTGTGATTGGTAGTGTATGGACAGGTGTCTTTTATACAGGTAACAAGCTCAAACAAGTGCAATAAGTACAGTTAATGAGAGCAGAGTAGCAGGGCTTCTTAAAGAAAAAATAACAGGTCTGTGAGAGCCAGAATTCTTACTGGTTGGTAGGTGATCAGATACTTATTTCATGCAAAAAAAATGCTATTAATTATTTAAAAATCATACAATGTGATTTTCTAGATTTTTTTGGGGATACTGTCTGCAATAGTTGAAGTGTATCTACGATAAAAATTTCCGACCTCTCCATTCTTTATAAGTGAGAAAACTTGTAAAATCAGCAGTATATCAAATACGTATTTTCAGACTGTAGTTGCATTTCTAGCACCCATTGCATTGTGATCACATTAAATCACGCAGATTGTGTAAATCATACATTTCTTAAAAGTGCAGAATGCTGATTCCAGCTTATTAAAAAATAAGGCGGAATACAATCATTTTTGCTAAAGCCTAAATTATTATTTTCTCCTTTGGAACTTTCTATTTTTATGAAGTGCTAAAGGTTTAACACATCCTCTCTAATTATGTCAAGCATTATGGTTAATATTTTACTGTTATTGGTCTCCAAACTTTAGTTGTCACTTCAAAGTGTGTTCAGCATGACTGATATCTGATAGACAAGTTATATTGTAAATATGTGAGCAAGTTTATTTAAAATAAAGTATAAAAAAAAGTAAAAATAAATCATAATGTGAAATGTAGTTATACAACTTAGGTCTCCTTCACATGTCCGCGCAAAACACTAACGTTTTCCAAAGTCCGTAGTGAAGGCGTGTGTGTATATGTATTTTACATGTGCTGTCCCTGTGTTATCCATGTGACATCCGGATAGCACACGGACAACATGAGCTGGTATACTTACCTGTCTCCAGTGCTGCTATTACTTCTGGGTCTGCGGTGAGTGCAGTGAATATGCATGAGGCATAATGAGCGGGCGCAGAAGCAGAGGCAGAGGCAGAGACAGCAGCACTGGAGACAGGTAAGTATGAAAATTATTTCTTTTTATGTCACCTGTGTTTTCTCTGGCACGTGTCACACTGATCACATCAGTGTGCTTGTGTTGCCGGTAGAAAACAGAGATGTCACCGTGTGGAGCACACAGACACACGTATGCTCCACATGGCCACATGGTCCATGTGAAAACATGGACGTGTGCGCAAACACATTGATTTTAATGGGTCTATGTGTGACGCCCTGGACTAGCCAGGTAGTCACATACATACCAACATAAACACCTCCCCACCCTAGGCAGTTACAACAGTCAGACAAAAACCCTTGTTGCCTCTCTCCAGGGTCTGATGTTCACACCAGGTGGGGTGGAGTCAGGCGGTTGGCCCCACCCACCGAGGAGTTCACAGGCCTGGAGGCGGGAAAAGTGTCAGATCAGTCTTGGAGGTGAAAGTGAGAGGAGTAAACACTTCAGGTGTCTGGGTAGGAGCCCAGGCACTGACAGCAAGGTTGGCAGACGGTAGTGGCCGTCTGCAGGAGTTGGTGGAACTCTGCAGAGCCGTAAGGACCGGGGTCGGGCGTCGGCCCGCCGGTACCGGACCAGGGAACGGAGTGAAGCTAAGCACACAGGCAGGGCCATCGGACCCCGACCAGGTTTGAAGCCGCCGTCAATAGTCAAATTCGAATGTGACAGGAACCCCAGTGGTTTCCTAACAACCAAGTCCCGATTGAAGGCAACAGTCCACCCAGAGAGGATATACAGCCACTGCCACAGGCTAGAGATTCAAGGTCCAGCGCCTGCGGGCAAAACGGGCTCCTACGGCACCTATACGCCAGAGAGCGGACTACCGGTGGGCAACCACAGGAGTCAAGAACATTCTAACAGGTGCAGGGAAAGACAGCCACCATCAGCCGTCCGGGGAGAGCACAACAACACTGTAGCCGGCTGCGGGACCCATCCATCCGGCCGTTTGGTTTACCAGAGACTCTGTCGTTGATTCTCTGAGTGAGTACACCAGTGCCGTCCGGCACAGCGCCGCGCAGTCCCTGCACCCCAGCCATCCAGCCTCCCCGTTACACCACTGGGCCCCCGGGATCACCAACCCCTCTAACCACGGAGGGGACAACATCCTAGCTGCTCCATACCATCTCTCCCGGGATCCCCGTCACCAGCAGCAGTGGTGCCATCATCACCACATCCCGTGGGTGGCGTCACGAACAATCTCCCTAAAGAAACCATCCCCTTTTCACTCATGGGTGAGGAGCGCTGCTCGAGTCCCCGGGTCCGGTCCACCACTCGAGCCACCGAGCAGCAGGAGCAGAAGCCCTGGACCCGAGCGTGGCGAGCGCGACCCCTCCGCCCGCGACATATGCGTGTCCGTGTCTCTAGTACGTATGAAAACTTATGTCACAGATGTGTGAAAGAGGCCTTAATGTAGCTGTATGGCCTGAGTGTACTTTTTTAAGAAAAGAAAGAGTACATGCTAACCCCCGCTCACCAGAAATAGCACTGATTCCCCCATCAATCAAATCAAATGACAGATTCAATTTGTTACAAATAAATTTGGCCCAAGTTATAACTGATTGGTTATAGGGGAAGAAAAGGGGAAAAAAAAATTAAAAAGAAGCCTCTTCTCCCCTGTTCTTCTGGCATCTCGGCCATTGCAGTCACACCACCTTCCTGATCTTCTGTTGTTCTGTCACTCCATTCTGGTACCGAGGACAATTTGAGGTCTATAATTGGCCTTGCCTGTTTACATGGGGGGAGGTGACGCACGTCATGATGTGTACCCCTGCTCCACATGACCACATCAGGCCGATCACAGCCCTCAGTACCATAATGGAGAACAAAAGACTGGGGAGAACTGATGGAAACAGCGTAATGAAAGGTGAGCATTTTAACCCCATCAAAATAATGACATTTTGCTGGACTCCTGGGAATTGTATCTCAAAACATTTGGTTTCTGGCAAGTTGAAATTTTTCAAGAGATTCATAATTAATTCAATTTGTTACAAATCAATTTGCTCAGCTTTGCTGTCTAGTGTAAAATGGTAGATATGAGACACGAAAGAGGAAAAAGGAAGGAGCTGTGACTGCCTGTATGTCTGTATGAGGCTCTTAGAACTCCCTTAATGTGTAATTGTCATTTTAATTTTTATTTACTAAATCAGTAGATCATATGAAAATAAGCAACTTTGTAATATATCTTATCAGACATGGGTTTCCAACTATTTTTGATAATCAGCACAGGTAAGGCAAACATTTGCAGGCTGCGAACCTCAGCTCTTTGCTTTACCTTAGCTACCTTAATTATCAAAAATAGAGGGGATCCCACGCTGTTTTTTAAATTAGTGAAATAAATCATTTAAAAATATAGCTCTGCTCTATTTTTGATAACTGTCCAAGGTAATACAGACAGTTGGGGGCTGATATTATCAGGTTGGGAAAGTTCATGGTTATTTAGCCCTCCCAGCCTGAAAACAGAAGCCTGCAACCGCCCCAGAAGTGGTGCATCCATTAAATGTGCCAATTCTGGCACTTTGTCCAGCTCTTCATGGTTTTCTTTACTATTAATAAATTGGTGAATGATGGAGTGTGGGGGGAGTCTTTATTCCTCAACTGAGTTATTTTTTAATCCAATAAATTGGTGAACGAGGGAGTGTGGGAGAGTGTTTATTCAAAACAACGTTTTCCCATATGTGCATGTGTGGTTTTTTTTTAATTCTATACTTACCTGGTTAGTAAGGGGAATGGCTGATAGATGCCTCTACATTACTAACCCCAGGGCTTGATGCCAGCTGTCAATTCACAGCTGACATCAACCTCAAAAGTATTAACTCGATTGCTACCGCACCACGGAAAAGTGCCAGAATTGGCACATCTAATGGATGCGCCACATCTGGGGCAGCTGCAGGCTGCTATTTTTAGGCTGGGAAGGGCCAAATAACCATGGACCTTTCCACCTTAATAATACCAGCTTCCAATTGTCTGTTTAACCTTGGCTGGTTATCAAAAACAAGGGAGACCCCATGCAGTTTTTTTTAAATTAATGATTTAAATGATTAAAAAAAAAAAACGCATGAAATCCCCTCTGTGTTTAATAACCAGCCAAGGAAAAGCAGACAGCTGAGGGTTGCAGCCCTGTGCTGACTATCAAAAATAGGGATGAGCTTACATAATTTTTTATTATTTTATTATTATTGTTCACCGCAGCATACAGGCAACTTCTGCATGGAATCAAGCTTGTTCATTAACAAATTTTATTAACATACCAACAGTACCCAAACTCCAAACTTGGACACAGACTTTTTGTTAAATGTCCATGTTTGAGAACGAGACCTGGACACCCGTTTTCGCTGCAAACTTCAAACTCTACAGCTCGGGTTCGCTCATCCCTACCGGGGACCAAATCTCTCTCTCTTGTCCCCAGCCCTCCTTTTAGGAGAAAAATATAAGACAAAAACTATGCTGGGTGGGAAAGCGAGCATATCGTGCACTCGCAAGATACTTGAGCCAGTACCGAATGTCTTAAGCACCTTGATACTCGACTGAGTATGGAGCAATACCAAGCATGCTCGCTATTCGTTATATTCTATTCATAAAGAATGACTGTATTAATGATGCTTCAGTGTACATAGATATCGTTAGTCTGTGAAAATGAACGGGAATTGACTGACAGAGCCAATCGTCGTTTAATGGCCACAGTCAGCTCATATATTAATAACAGAGGAGAGGACATCAAGGGGGAGAAAGGAAACATCCCAACTCTGACATCGCATAGAAAGAGTTTGCCCACTTAGCTGCATGGACAGAAAATTTTAGGGGGTGATCTTATTATTATTACTATTATAATGTTAGAGAGAATCTTATTAAAATGTCCCAATATTTGGTGGATCAGTACACAGATCTTTCAAATGATCTTTTTATATCTAGGTGGACAATGACAACAAGGGGACATCCTCTACAAGCAAAGAAGGTTTCATCATCATAACAGACAGTGAATCTTTACTGTAAGAGCAGTGAGACTTTGGAACTCTCTGCCAAATGATGTTGTAATTACAGATTTACTAAAAAAGTTCAAGGAGGCCTAGATGCCTTTCTTGAAAAATATAATATTACAGGTTATTGGTACTTATCTAGTGTGACTGGAGGTGTGGCGCCCTGGACAAGCCAGGGGCCACAGAGAACAACACCTACACACCCCACACTCCCGGTCAGGCACACCGAAGTCACACAAAAACCCTTGTTGCCTTCCTGCAGGGGCTGATGTTCACACCAGGGGGGTGGGCCAGGCGGTTGGCCCCGCCCACCGAGGAGTACACAGTCCTGGAGGCGGGAAAAGAGGTCAGCTCAGTTTGAGAGTGGAAAGTGGAAGGAAGGAAAGTGGTAAAGGAGCAGACTGAAGTTGGTCCGGGTGTGTGGCTCGGACGGATCAGCAAGGTTGGCAGACGGTGGTGACCGTCTGCAGGAGTGGCCTATTGGAGCTGACCGTAAGGACCGTGGACGGGCGGTGGCCCGGCGGTACCGTACCGGTACACAAAGAGAAGCCAGCACCATCCGGCAGGGGCTTACGGACCCCGGCAAGGCTAGGAGTCGCCGTGAATTTGCCAAATCCGTTAGTGAAGGGAACCTCCTGGGTTTCCCAGCAGCCAAGTCCCGATAGAAGGCAACCGTCCAACCGAGAGAGGGAAACACAGTCACCGCCAAGGCTAAAGTTCCCAGGGCCAGAGCCTGCGGGCAAAAGGGGCTCCTTCAGCAACCATCCAAGCTGGGGAGCGGGTTACTGGTGGGAACCCATTGGAACCGTTACACTACATAGGTGCAGGGAAAGGCAGTCACCATCAACCTGCCGGGAGAAACAACACCGCAGCCGTCTGTGGGACCCGTCCATCCAGCTGTGTGTTTTACCAAGAACTGTGTCCTCATCATTGGCTGAGTGAGTACCACCGTGCCGTGCGGCACAGCGCTGCCCCCGCGACCCTGCACCTCACCAGGCCCCGTAACCCGCCTGCCATCCATCCCTACCCCATCACTGGGCCCCGGGACAACCAACCCCCTACCCACGGAGGGGAGAACTAACATCCAGGCTGCTCCCTGTCATCGCTCCCGGGATCCCCGTCCAGAGCAGCGGTGGTGTCACCAATATCACCACAACCGTGGGTGGCGTCACGGACAGTAACCAAATCCCCACCATCCAATCCCCACCCTTTTCACTCACGGGCAAGGAGCGCCGCTCGAGTCCCCGGGATCCGGCCCACTGCTCGAGCCACCACCGAGCAGCCGTAGCCGCAGCAGCCGCGGCCGGACCTGAGCAGTGGGAGAGCGCAGCGTCCCCTCCTCCGCCCGCGACAGAGGCTTTTAGTCAGATATCTGCCACTCTTCTCTCAAAGTGTCGTTTCATTAACAATTGATCACCAGACGGGTAGTAGTGAGAGATGATAAATTAGCTTCTTATACCCCAGGTTTGTTTTTTTTACCAATGTGAAAAATAATTCAAAATAGGAATCCATGTGATACCTTTGTTACACAAATATAAGTGAAAACCATCAAAAGAGAAGTTATAACATCTCATTGTTAGAACAAAGTGGCTAAATTTAGGGCAAGGTTAAAGAAAAACTAATATATTAGGTGGCACGGTTGCTCAGTGGTTAGCACTGCAGTCTTGCTGGGGTCCTAGGTTCAATATTCCCCTCCCCCAAGGACAACATCTGCAAGGAGTTTGTATGTTCTCGCCGTGTTTTGCGTGGGTTTCCTCCCACACTTCAAAAATATACTGATAAGGAATTTCGATTGTGACCCTAAGGCTGGAGCCACAAGGGGACTACTGCGATCCTTGCATGGCACTCTGCTCACGCCGGCAGCACAGCGGGAGCTGAGTGTCACTGTGACTGAGGTCCGATCATGCGATCGGATCACAGCAGCGGGTGGTGGGCTGGCTCTGAGGAAGGGAGGGCCGGTGCTGCGGAGGGGAGGGATTCATCTGCCTCTCTCCTCCGTAGCCGGCTATTGCCATTCTCGCCCTGCACTCGCAGTACACCGGTGTATGCGAGTGTAGTGAGATTTTTCTCTCGCCCCATAGACTTGAATGGGTGCGAGAGAAACAAGGATCGCATTGCACCTGCAGCATTCTGCGACTGTTTTCTCAGTCCCATTAGGGCTGAGAAAATAATCGCTCATGGGTGCTGGCACATAGAGTAATATTGGTTCGAGTGGAATGTGATGTTTTATCGCATTCCACTCACTCCGATTTTCATGCCGTGTATCTTAAGGCCGCTTTACATGCCGCGACATCGCTAGCGATGTTGCTAGCAATCGCACCCGCCCCCGTCGTTTGTGCGTCACGGGCAAATCGCTGCCCGTGGCGAACAATATCGCCGATACGCGTCACACCAACTTACCTTCCTAACGACGTCGCTGTGGCCGGCGAACAACCTCTTTTTTAAGGGGGAGGTTCGTGCAGCATCACAGCGACGTCACACAGCGGCCCACCAATAGAAGCGGAGGGGCAGAGAGCAGCCGCATGAATGACACACCCACCTTGTTGCCGGAGGACACAGGAACGCTGTTGTTCGTCATTCCCCGGGTATCACACGTAGTGATGTGTACGGCCTCAGGAACGATGAACAACCTGCGTCCAGAAGGAGCAACGATATTTGGGAAATGAACGACGTGTCAACGATCAATGACTTTAGGCACTCTTCGGATCGTTAGCGGTCGCTGGTAAGTGTCACACGCAACAACGTCGCTAACGAGGCCTGATATGCATCACGAATTCTGTGATCCCAGCTATATCTCGTTAGCGATGTCGCTGTGTGTAAAGCGGCCTTAAGGCCTAATGGGGACAGTATGTAAAGCGCTGTGGACTAAATATTATTATTATTCCAGCTAGATCACGTATATAATCTATCAAGACAGCCTATGAATACAAGATTGGTGCGGCCTGACCGATGAGATCTCCAGAATGGGGGACTGTGGGTGACCATTGAACAGGCATATTGCCTCTCCTTTTTTTTTTTATGGGACTGACATTGTGTTTGCACCCCAACCGATTTATTACATATTACCTCTCCTGTGCATAATTGATAACTTGACCTTACTGAAAAACTATACACTGATTACTAGTAACAATGGGTTGAAATGGGCAGTATGATTTTTTTATTCTCAACTTGCAATTTCTCATCACAATACAGTTTTCATGGCATGAGCCTTTAGTATAGCTGACTTGGTCCTGTACCAGGAGGCACAAGATGGCCGCGTCCACTAGAGGCAGTGACTTAGGTACTGGGAAAGAAAGACAGAGGATGCTATACAGCTATACACTGCTTTTGCCTTCTCCATAGGACCCTGACTGTCAGTAAATTTATAGCGTGTGGTGCTAAACAGGTTAATAATTTGGCTTAAAAAGCATTTATGAATCAATTTCCTAACCCCTTCATGACCAGCCGATTTTGCACTTTCCGTTTTTTTTTCGCCATTTTCCTTCCGAGAGCCATAACTTTTTTATTTTTCTGTGAATCTGGCCATGTGAGAGCTCGTTTTTTGCGGAACGAGTTGTAGTTTTAAATTAAATCATAGATTTTACTATAGTGTACTGGGAAACGGCAAACAAATTCCAAATGCGGAAAAATAGCAAAAAAAAGTGCAATTACACTATTGTTTTCGAGATATTTTATTCACCGTGTCACTATACGTTAAAACTGATGTGATGCTGTGATGCCTCAGGTCAGTGCGAGTTCGTAGACACTAAAGATGTATAGGTTTACTTTTATCTAAGGGGTTAAAAAAAATCAGATGTTTGTCCAAAAAAAGTGGCATACGTTTTGCTCCATTTTTTGTGAGCTATGCATAGCATTCTTATTTTTCAGGATCTATGGCTCATTAATGGCTTATTTTTTCCATTATGAGTTGACGTTTTTAATGGTATCTTTTTGCGCAGCTCCTACGTTTCGATCGCCTGTTATTGCATTTTGCGCAAAATTTGTAGCAACCAAAAAAAATGTAATTTTTTGCGTTTGGAATTTTTCTGCCGCTACGCCATTTACCAATTGGATTAATTGATTTTATATTTTGATAGATCGGGCATTTCTGAATGTGGTGATACTAAATATGTTTATATTTTTTTATTTTTTAACCCTTTCATTTTCAATGGGGCGAAAGGGAGGTGATTATTTTTTTCATTTTTTTTAATTTTTCAAAACTTTTTTTTTTACTTTTTTTTTTAATAGTCCCCATAGGGGGCAATAAGGATCAGCAGTCTGATCACTTGTTGATTTCTCATGATCAGAGCAGCACAGCTCAAATCAGGTCTCCTGTGACACAGGGCAGTTAGTTGTGTGTAAGAGGAAGTGACTCATGATAGCTACAGGAGTCATCACATGACCCTGTGCTGCCATGACAACCATCGGATCCACATGATCACGTCGCGTGACTTCCGGTGTTGGGCTGTAAGTAAAGTTTTAGCGCGATTGCGATTATAATGGCGCTGTCACATATTGCCAGCGCCATTTAAGGGGTTAAAAGGCACGGGTGAAACGCGATTCATGTCAGCTGAACAAATTAGCTGACATGTGCGCTGATCGCCACGGGCTGCTTGCAGCAGTCAGCGGGCATTAACACTATAACCTCTAGGACTTAATGTTACCGCTCGCAGTGGTTAAGGAGTTAATCTTTATCAGATTGCTATTATTACTTAGTTCTCAATTTTTAGATGAGAAGATGTACTAATTCCCATTTTTTACTTAATAGTCTCTGCATAGTTCACAAGTTGGGGGCCGCGGGCACCAGACATCCCTGACCAGTTTCTTCTTTTCAGTAATTTACTTCTGTGCTCAGCTCCTTGGAGAAGATGAGCTCCAGCATTGAAGGAAAAAGCTGGCACTTAATAGCAAACTCGTATACAGATCAAGCTAGGCCATTAATGTAGAACATATATTTGCTTAAAAAATACAAACAGATAACATAGGTCCTATTTAATGTCAAGTAAAAACATCTAAAATCCATATTTTAAAGATTAATACGTGACATATTCTAATGTTAGCCTAAGTACTCATTAAAGATTAACCTATATGGTCTATTTATTGAGCTTATATACTGTACAGTGCTATGCTTTTCAGTACATCCATCAGCATGAAAAGTAATACATCATGAAAAATGCACCAAAAAGCTTGATTAAAATCTTTCCTAATTCTTGAATTACACTTCACATCCTATGACCTACATTAGAATTTTCTAAAACGTCTCATCTTATCTTGAAATGAAAATTCCCTTGGGTATTTCCATCTATGCAGATCTGATGAAGGAAACGAGCAATATTGAGATCTAGGAAGTTTTTAATGGGATGTACATTGTTGAGTGTCCAGGTGTTAAATAGGGGACATGCATGTCTTCATTAAGGTGAAATTCTTCATGTTTAACTTCTACAAATAACAGACATTCTCGTATAAAGTTTTATAAGTTGGTGTAAAGTAGTGACACTTACCTGTGTACGATTGAAGGCCACTCTTGCAAAAACAGCTTGAGACACGCTTGCCCTTTTCAGCTCGTCTCGGACTTGTTGGTAGATGTCTGGAGATACTTCTACTGAAGAGTTGGAGGTTTCCACTGGTTTGACAGGTCTGGGAATTGGTGGATGATTTAGAAACTGCTGGTTGATGGCCTGAGGATGTTGATGAGCTAAAAGTCTGCTGACAGCTATCTGCTGGTTTATTAAGTGTGCCATAGCTATTTGCTGCCGTACCAATGAAGGGCTGAGCTGAGGAGACAAGAGTCCGGGGCTCATTATTGGCTGTAGGGCAGGTACTTGACTTCTAATCGGGGTGCTGTGATGTAGTGGGCTGTGAGGAGCTTGTTCATTGCTTTTTCCTAGGCTTGCCAACTGGTTTATATTCGATAGGTGTGTTGGTCGTTGACCGAGCACGCAGTAATCTGTTAGATTATCCCGTTCAACTACAAAAAGGAGAATACTTTATTAAGACAGATGTCCCATCACACCACAGCAATACACATAAGATACTTCCTTGTATCACTAAGCTAAACAGTGGTCTTGTAAATCAGCTGGTAAGTTGGGTACGATGATTGTCCTTTCGATATAAATTACTACTGCTAATTTTTTATTGATTAGAGAGAAAAAATTGCCACCGCCATGCCCCTTATTTTTGAAATATTTAGAAGTTCATGACCATTTTCTTTTTCTTTCATGCTTGGGAATCTTCTTTGCGTCATATAATTACCACTGGACAATATTTAAAGGGCTTACCCAGTTTAAAACAAAAAGATCTTGATATACCTAATTTGTTCATGACTCAATACTAGATTCATAGCATAATGGACACCCCAGTATATGAAGAACCCTATTATCCTACAAAGTGGGAAGCAGAGTTCCTGCATGGTGGCTGTAGTCTGAACCAATTTGAAAAATGTTAGATTAATGTCTCCAACAAAGGAGGACCTGTCCTGCATTACATAGGTGTAAATCTCCCAGCCTGTATAAGGGCAGCAAGCGGGTTTATTGGACCCTTCTTGGGTCACCGAGGGGACCCAGGTTTACCCTTTAATGTGAGGGGCTTAACTAAGTGCCCATCGTGAAGCGGACACCAGGTACCACTTCCAGGGCAGCGACCAGGACTGTGGCAGCTGATCACCAGCACGGAGAAAAAGCTGTGGAAAAACAAGCGCATAGGGTCTTACCCCAATATGTGAGGGGTGGGGGTGGGGGAGTGAAACTACTCACCAGATGTAGTTGTGAGAAGCCACAACTACTGTAATCGCATGTATCACACAATCCAAGGCTGCAGCCACCAAAACGGTAGATAACAGAGAGCACAAGAGAGTGGTGTTTTAATGCCGCGCCAATAGATCACTTCAGATGATGTTCAGACCAGTGTTACTTTATTGTTTTCCAGGTCAACGCGTTTCTGGGGCATCTGCCCCCTTCATCAGGACCACCAAAGAAACAGATAACATGAAGGGGGCAGATGCCCCAGAAACGCGTTGACCTGGAAAACAATAAAGTAACACTGGTCTGAACATCATCTGAAGTGATCTATTGGCGCGGCATTAAAACACCACTCTCTTGTGCTCTCTGCAGCTGATCACCAGGACACATGATGGACTCAGGTAAACGCACAGGTACAGGTGCAGGCAGATATAGGTGGGATGGCTAAGGCAGACAAACATGGACAAATATTGTGGGCATGCCAGGGACAGATAGGGATGGGAAGATAGGTACAGGTGACAAACACAGGGATAATGAGACACAAGCAAGGGAATCTAACAACTAGCTAGCAGACTGGTATACTGACTAACTAAAGTGGTTGCACAGGCATCTACCCTAATGGGAGGGTACGTTAAATACATAGTGCGTCTCAGTCATAGGCTGAGAGGCATCTCCTAGAAATAGCGCACCAGCCCTTTAAGAGGAGGACTAGTGTGCGCGCACCCTAAGCGCACTCCTGGGAGATCTGGGCTGCATGCACAGGCCTCGGGAGGTGAAGGATGCAGAAGCACACATACAGGGGAGTGCGGAGGAGGATGTGACCTGGCTGGGGCAGTGAGTAAGTTAGCGTCCCTTCAGGAACTATAATAGAAAACCCATTAATTTGAATTGACACTGGGTAAATATTTTTTCCCCGATGTTAGAGCTTTTTTAAAAACTGAACACTTAAGAACCACCAAACACATTAGATGGCTGTCAGCCAGACAAAACTTCAACCAGTCATTTGGTCGACAGCAATCTTGGCCATCTCTCTTATACACAGGAGCTATCATTTGGTGTTGTGTTCTCTATGAGAAAGCTGCTAACAGACATCTATCAAATCAGCTTATCTCCAAAAGAACAAAGCAAGAAATCAGACATGCCAGAATGACTTCTCCATATCGGTGCCTACATTTGGTTAATGTTAGAGGGGGGTTTACTGCCAAGTAGTCCTACAGACAACAGGTGATTGCTGGAGGTCTCAGTGAGGGAACACTTTATGATGCGTTTATTTTTAAGGTCCAATCTGCTTCCAATAGACATAACTTTTTTATTTTTTCCGTCAACACTGGCTTTTTTTGGATGGAGAAAAGTTGTCAGTTTCAATGATACCTGTAATTTTACCATGTAATGTACTGGAAAAGAGGAAAAGATTCCGAGTGCTGTGAAAGGGTGAAAAAAATGTATTTCTGCTATTGTTTTATTGCTTTTTTGGATTTTATTTTTACGGCATTCATTGTGCAATAAAACTGTCCTGGTAACATGATTCTTCACGACAGTATGATTTCAATAATACCATATGTATGGTTTTGTTAAAACATTCAGAAAAAAAAAATTGCATTATTTTAGTTTTGTCATTTTTTTATGTTTTTTTTAAACTTTTAATTAACCCTCTTAAGGTACATGTACCTGCAATCAATTGCTCCTAAACCCAGAATATGGTAAAGTTAATCATTTCCTTTGAAGCCCAGTCAGGGGCACACATTGGCAAAGATGGGGGTTTTCAGAAAGCGGTTCTTCATGATTGTGTCGTTAGAGGTGCCGATTGCATTCAGAACTGACAGCCAATATGTTGAAGCCTACTAGATGCTGCCATGTTGCTTGGCAGCAGCATTTAAGAAATTAAACTGATGTGATTGGAGCTACTTACCACTCTGTATTTGCTTTGAAAAAACGTGTAAGAATGCCTATAATATAATTTATTAAAGTTTGACATAGTCTCTGCCCACCTAGCCTAATTGACAGATCCTCAGTGTCCCTCCGTCCTGCTAACATCTCTCACAATTCACTACAAGCTGCAGCTGTCAGTCAGGCATTGTGGGTGGGCTGAGAAAGAATAGACTTAGGCCATGTACACACACTGCTTTTTTATGCATTTTTGGGTGCAGTTTTGTCACAAATCTGCATTTCTATCCTTATGCCAGCAAAGTCAATGAGAATTCTGAAGTGTTAGGAGCACGTTGCTTATTTTTTCCTTGCAGATTTGGCGCAGAAAATAATCTGGAGCATGTCAACAATTGCTGGTTCATTTTTCCCTGGGTTTTTCAGCCCTTCAACTCATTAATTTCATTATGAAAACACATGGCAAAAAGGCAAGGCAAACGTGCCCCTGTTTTTTGGTCAGAAGATGCAGATTTGATGCAGAAAATTTCAGCACCAAATACTCAGTGTGCGCACATCACCTTATACTCATAAGTTCTCTTAGGCCTTGTGCGCACACTGCGTTTTTACCCGTGGTTTTACCCGCGGTTTTGCTGCAGAAATTTCTTGAGAAATGTTTGTAACCTTTCTGCAGAGATTTCCCAGCAAAACCTATGGGGAAAAAAATAGCTGTGCGCACACTGCGTTTTTTTCTCAAGAACATTCTTTCTGCAGAATTTTTTGAGAAAATTTCTTGAGAAAATGTGCATGTCACTTCTTTTCCGCAGGTACCTGCGGTATTTCACTCCATTCACTGTAATCGTAAAATACTGCGGGTATACCGCAGGTAGCAAATGATGTGCGGTATACCCTCGGTATAGCCGCGGTTTACTTGTGGTAATGTTCATCATTGCCTGCGTTTTACAGGGAAGTGATGTCATTATGACAGGAAGAGGAAGCGGAGCAGAGAGTAAACACACAGATCAGACACAGACATATAGTAAACACACATATTGCAATCACATACAGACACAGACATATAGAATACACATAGAAATCAAAACGTACATATATAAATAAAAAAAATAAATAAATAAAACGCGGGCTCCGCTGTATTTTTACCGTCCAGCAGGGGTAAACACACAGCGGCGGACTGGTATTCTCAGGCTGGGGAGGGCGAGGGCCAGAATTAATGCCCCCCCTCCTGCAGCCGAGAATATCAGCTCGCAGCTACCCCAGGACTGTTGCATCCATTATGCGGCAGTCCCGGAGTGTCCCCGACTCTTCCAGATTGCTGTGATGCGGTGGCAATCCAGGTAATAAGGAGTTAAATGGCAGCAGATCGCTGTCATTTAAGTCCAGGCTTAATCATGGCAGCGTCTATGAGACAGCTTACATGATTAACTCGTAAGTAAAGTGAATAAGCACACACCGAAAAACCCTTTATTTTAAATAAATGACAAAAAAGCCCCCTCTTTCACCTCTTTATTAACCGCCCCCAACACACAGCTCCGGCGTAATCCACACAGGTCCCATGACGCTTGCATCCAGCCACGACTGACACACTGTACTGAATGCAGCCTTGTAACGAGACTACAGAGAGGTAATTACAGGTAATTTCTCACGGTCGGTAATGTGAACACACTACCGACCGTGAGAACTGCAGTGTCCTCACAGGGACTATCTATTGATTGATAAAGGACAGATCAATCTATTGATTATCTATCCTTCTATCTATCTATCATTCTATCTATCCCTCTATCCATTATCTATCTATCTATATATCAATTTATCAATCAATCTATCTATCTATCTATCCATTTATCTATTTTTTTTCTTTTTCAACATGCTTATTTATATATCATTGCAGTTACAGCATAAAAAAACGCAGGGACCAACCTGCGGAAAAAACGAGGCAAAAACGCACCAAAACCGCGGCAAAACCGCATGCGTTTTCCCCGCGGTCTTGGTGCGGTTTTTACCGCATATGCGGTAAAGTTCAACTCCCAGAAGTTTCTGAAGAAATTTTCTTGAGAAAAATCACTTTTCTAGTGCGCACATAGCCTAAAGCGGTCTTTACACGCTGCGATCTCGCTAGCGAAATCGCAAGCGATCGTACCCGCCCCCGTCGGTTGGGCTACACGGGCAAATCGCTGCCCGTGCGGCACAACCTCGCTTACACCCGTCACATGGACTTACCTGCCCTGTGACGTTGCTCTGGCCGGCGAACTGCCTCCTTCCTAAGGGGGCGGTTCATTCGGCGTCACAGCGACGTCACACGGCAGGCGTCCAATAGAAGCGGAGGGGCGGAGATGAGCGGAACGTAACATCCCGCCCACCTCCTTCCTTCCTCATTGCCGGTGGAGGCAGGTAAGGAGATGTTCGTCGCTCCTGCGGTGTCACACACAGCGATGTGTGGTGCTGCAAGAACAAGGAACAACAGCACAAATAAGCAGAAAACGATTTGTTGTTTCAGGACGACCTCTCTGCGGCAAACGATTTTGATAACTTTTGCGATCGTTTAAGGTCGCTTATAAGTGTCACACGCTGCGATCTCGTTAATGACGCCGGATGTGCGTCACAATCACCGTGACCCCGACGATAATTCATTAACAATATCGTAGCGTGTAAACCCCGCTTTACTCTATAACTTAACCAATAAAATACGCAATTTAACATCAAGATTATACAGTTATTCTAAAATTGATGTTCAAAGTCAGTACAACAGTCTCACTGGGTCTAAACCCTCTATTTTAGTGTATGCGGTTTGTGTTGTGAAATCTGGTGATAAATCTTTTGTAAGTTTATTTAGTAAAGGTGTCACCCTTCTATTAGTAAAACTAATAAATACTTCAAGCATCTGCAATATCCATCTATACTTAAGCAAGAAATGTGATATTTCTACATATAGCTCTAGACACATATGCTATCACAGCCCATGCATTTTTTCCAGATGTCCGCCTACACTTTAAATAGATTTGGATCTAGACTGCTATAAATTAGGATTATTCTAATACATACTACAACAACCATATCTGCAGATGAAAGCCAGCGCACCGGTGTTTCATGCAATCGTAAGTATATATTTATTATGCATTACAGCGCACCATAGCAGAATTGACAAAGTTTGGGCTATGGAGACAAAAATCTCCCTCAAGCTGCAGCAATGCACTCAATAGTTTCTTGGTTCTAATAATATTCTAGAAGTATGATAACTTACTGTAGGTTACTTAAGTAGTAAATAAAAGTCTGAAATCAATGGTTTTTTTTCACAAATTTATGTTGAAAAGACCTGTAATATTTTCGTTTTTCGTCATTGGTATGAGAGCTTGGTTTGCTTTTTATGGCAAACTGATTATTTTATTGATAACGTTTTTGGGTAAATATTATATTCTAGTTTCGTGTTGCGGTGGCCGAAAAAGTGCAATTCTCACCTTTGAATTGTTTTTCTCTTAACAGATCTTATTGTTCTGGTTAAATAATTTTATATTTGAATAAATTGGACTATTATAGACACAGCAATACCAAATGTTTAGTTACTTTTTCATTTTGTTTTTATGGGGAAAAATGGGTGTGATTAAAATTTTTCATAAACATTTTTTGTAGTCTTTGGAGTAAAGGTCGCTTTACACGCTACGACATCGCTAGCAATTGCTAGCGATGTCGAGCGTGAAAGTACCCGCCCCCATCATACATGCGATATCGTGTGATCGCTGCCGTAGTGAACATTATCGCTACAGCAGCGTCACACGCACATACCAGCTCTGCGACGTCGCTGTGACCGGCGAACCGCCTCCTTTCTAAGGGGGCAGTTTGTTCAGCATCACAGCGACGTCACAGCAGCGTCACCGAACCGCCGCCCAATAGAAGCGGAGGGGCGGAGAAGAGCGGGATGTAACATCCCGCCCACCTCCTTCCTTCCTCATTGCGGCCGCCCGCAGAAAAGGGTTAGACATTCAGCTGACCTCTGTCTATGTGGGGAACAAAAGAATCAACTGAATAAATTCAAACTGCCAAAGAGCTCCTGTGTATAATGTCACTGGTGATCTCTGTATTATCTGTTCCCTATACTATATAAAGAGCCCCTGTGTATAATGTCACTGGTGATCTCTGTATTATCTGTTCCCTATACTATATAAAGAACTCCTGTGTATTATGTCACTGGTGATCTCTGTATTATCTGTTCCCTATACTATATAAAGAGCCCCTGTGTATAATGTCACTGGTGATATCTGTATTATCTGTTCTCTATACTATATAAAGAGCTTCTGTGTATAATGTCACTGGTGATATCTGTATTATCTGTTCCCTATACTATATAAAGAACCCCTGTGTATAATGTCACTGGTGATCTCTGTATTATCTGTTCCCTATACTATATAAAGAGCCCCTGTGTATAATGTCACTGGTGATCTCTGTATTATCTGTTCCCTATACTATATAAAGAGCTCCTGTGTATTATGTCACTGGTGATCTCTGTATTATCTGTTCCCTATACTATATAAAGAGCCCCTGTGTATAATGTCACTGGTGATATCTGTATTATCTGTTCTCTATACTATATAAAGAGCTTCTGTGTATAATGTCACTGGTGATATCTGTATTATCTATTCCCTATACTATATAAAGAACCCCTGTGTATAATGTCACTGGTGATCTCTGTATTATCTATTCCCTATACTATATAAAGAGCTCCTGTGTATTATGTCACTTGTGATCTCTGTATTATCTGTTCCCTATACTATATAAAGAGCCCCTGTGTATAATGTCACTGGTGATATCTGTATTATCTGTTCCCTATACTATATAAAGGACTTCTGTGTATAATGTCACGGTTGATCTCTGTATTATCTGTTCCCTATACTATATAAAGAGCTCTCGTGTATTTTTCGTTGCATATTGTACTATTCAGTCACTATGTGGTGGTCATATATGCTCTGGTCATAGTGTGGTGATATTTCTCCCTTGTATGTGGAATAAGTATACACAATATCTTCTGGTGCTTTTTCTTTGGCTACATCTATATTTTATGTTTTACAGGTGTTGTAATGGGTACTCTGCATTCACAAGAAAAAAGTATATATGGTATATGGATAACTAATCCTTATTAATGATAGGTGAATAGTAACTATTCGAGTTCGGATTAGTCATAACGAATCCCAAAGTATTATTCCGGTATTCATCAAATTAATGAACCTAATGCAAGTCAATGGGGAACCCAAGCATTTTTCTTGTTTGATGGATACAGGAATAGTACTTTGGGACTAGTACTGGTATTCGGTAAGCATTATCCAAACACGAATAGTTACTATTGCTTCTGTGAGCTGTTTTGTGCTTTCCAATCAGATCACTTTCACAAATTTAATATACACATATTTAGTATGGGTAAAAAAGAGCTGCTGCAACACAGATAAAAGTAAAAATGTTTGTCTAGACTCGCCAGTTGTCCTTCATCGATAATAAGAAAGGCTAGACAACATGGAAAGGGGCACTTTGAAGCTAGATAATCCGATATAAATCAAACAGATAACCTGGTAATAACAGTTTCCTACAACAATGGCTTGTCTGACAGACCATTGCTTACAAAGTAGCCATTATTTCCCTATCACACGAGATTAGAAAGAGATGCATTTTCCTAAAACAATTCTAATATTACCTTGTCTCATGGCCCCCTGCATTCTTACAAGATCCTAAATCTTTGTATGCAGATCAAAAACACTTGACCCTATTAAAAGCAAATCCTGTTTACCTAATTCAGCACCTTGGGCCCTCTTCACTCACTTATGTTCATGAGCGGGCTTAGGAAACAATGTGATATAAGAAAGCCAATAGGAGCGTCTCTTTAAATTGTAAATATAGACAATGTCTGAAAAACATTGCTGGATCCTTGACCTCATTTGAAGGTTTTTGTTTTGAAGATGTGCTGTGAAATGTTAGAGGTGTCCAATAAAACATCTCAATGACAGCAAAACTTTGCACAAACCATTAAAAGTCTGAGAATTTTTTTTTTTATTCTTAAAGGGGTGGTTCACTTTTCTGCAATAGTGGCCACATTGCTGTAAAACTGATAGGGGAGGCTTTTTCTAAATACCTTGTTCAGCCAATTCTGCCTGTGAACGGCGCTATTGCAGTCCACTCATTCCAATCAAGTGACCCCTCCCCCCCGGGCTCTGTGACCTCTGGAATCCAGTGATGTCAGGTCAATTTTCAGTTGACCTAACATCACCAAGGCCGGGTCCAGTCTTCCTGAGTGATTGGGCTGTGGGCAGCATTTCATCGTCACAGCCCAGCATTGTTCCTGCTTCTGGCACTCTGCAATGAAGGAGAGCGCGCACAAGATGCTGAGCTGTGATGAACGGTGAAACGCTACCCACAGCCCAGTGTTACAGCCCAGCATCACTCCTGCTTCCGATACTCTGCAGCGACGGAGAGGGCACGCACAAGATGCTGGGCTGAGATGAATGGTGAAACACCGCCCACAGCCCAGTAACTCAGGAAGACTGGGGCCAGCCTCGGTGATGTTGGGTCAACTGGAAGTGGACGTGACATCACTGGATCTCAGACATCACGGAGCCCCGAGGGTCACTTCATGTGGATTAGCAGTCCACAATAGCGCCGCTTAGAGGCAGAATTGACTGAAGAAGGTATTTAGAAAAATCCTTCCCTATTAGTTTTACAGGGATGTGGCCACTATTGCAGAGTAGTGAACCACCCCTTTAAGGAACGGAAAAAAAAAAGATAAAGAAATTTACCTTTCATCTTCTTGAACTTCTTATACCATCTCCCAAATTCATGACATTTAGTAGCCGACACATTGGCGTAGTATGTACTGTTAACAATGGAGGAGATCATGCTCTGGAAGAAAATACAGAAAAAGAAAAGGATATTAAGTAAACCTTGGCAGACAGAGGATGGGTTGATGGATTATTCAATGATGAGCCAGTATTGTTTCTCATCTGGATGAAAAAAAGCAATGTCCTGGCTGAACAGAACATAGTGATTCATGCAAAATTAATTGTCTAACTTGCTACCTATGTCCTTCGCATTAAATGTCCATGAACAAAACAGTAAAAAGTGTCAACCACTTAGACGGACTTTCTATGGAGACACATAACCTCATACATTCACTTATCATTTTATACAAAGGGAGTAGTTGCACCTTAAGGAAAGATTCTTTCTTATAGCACGTATATTGGAATAAGTGCAGAAAATTGCCTTGATACTGTATATTAATAGTAATATTAAAAAAGGTAAATAAAGGGGTAGATTACACACTGCAGTGGCCACCGTAAGCTTTCTACCATTTTAATAGGCTTGAGGACACCATAGCCAACTCACAAATGTATCAAAGATGCATTAGGCCTCATCTGGAGGTCCATTTATTTCTCACATGTGAAAACACTTTTGAAGTTTGGTCTTTGCAACAGCTTTTACCATCAGAGTTTCAACAGGTTTTCTTGCAGGCAAAAAAAAACCAAATGTCACAATGTTATTTTCGGATAGCAAGGGACAGGAGGCTACCATGCTGTCACTAACGCTAGGGTACTCTAGGCTATTGCTCACCTCTAAATTACTAGTAATGGTGGAGATGCTGGAGTCCAGTGCCTTTCTATAGTCTTGAAAAATACTATTCTAATAGCCCTCTCCCCACAGGGAGGGATAGGGCAGGATTGAGATAGTAAACAGATAATGATAGACAAGAGAAAACCAAAACTCTGGCACATTGTACACACACAGGACTAGACAAAGAGAGACTAAAGCCTGCTTTAAAACTTACGATATCACATACGATATCGTATGCGATCATACCTGCCCCCATCGTATGTGCGGCACGTTCAATTTGTTGACCGTGTCGCACAAACGATTATTTGCCGTCACGCGTACTTACCCTTCCATACGACCTCGATGTGGGAGGCGAACATCCACTTCCTGGAGAGGGAGGGACGTTCGGCGTCACAGCGACGTCACATGGCAGCTGGCCAATAGAAGAGAAGGGGCGAAAAAGAGCGGGACGTAAACATCCCGCCCACCTCCTTCCTTCCGCATAGCCGGCGGGAGCCGCGGGACACAGGTAAGATCAGTTCATTGTTCCCGGGGTGTCACACACTGCGATGTGTGGTACCTCGGGAACATTAAGCAATCCGACGTGCAATTTTAAGGAAATGAACGACGTGTATGCGATGAACGGTTTTACGTTCAATCGCAATCGCACATAGCTGTCACGCGCTACAACACCACTAACGATGCCGGATG
Source organism: Anomaloglossus baeobatrachus (assembly GCF_048569485.1). Classification (NCBI taxonomy): domain Eukaryota; kingdom Metazoa; phylum Chordata; class Amphibia; order Anura; family Aromobatidae; genus Anomaloglossus; species Anomaloglossus baeobatrachus. Next base: position 111,145,926 of record NC_134359.1, on the reverse strand, counting down.
TGCGTCACTTACGACGTGGCCCCGCCGACACATCGTTAGATTTGTTGTAGCGTGTAAAGCCCGCTTTAGGAGTAAAAGAAGAGCAGGAGGATAGAAACAAAAAGGCAACAAGGGTTAACACCACAATCGCACACAGCAACAGATGACACACCAGATGAATCACCCACTTCCCCAGATCAACTAAAATAAACTATAGCTGGCATAGGAGGAAGGATCTAGCTAGCATATATAGGAGGCTCCTATATATGTGATTGGCTCCTCCACAGAAGTTGATCCAAGGAGACTAACAAGCAGACTAGCAGAGATTAAAGGTACCGTCACAGTAAGCGACAATCCAGCGATCCCACCAGCAACCTGACCTGGCAGGGAACGCTGGAGCGTCGCTACACGGGTTGCTGGTGAGCTGTCACACAGGCAGATCTCACCAGCAACCAGTGACCAGCCCCCAGCCAGCAGCGACGCGTGGAAGCGATGCTGTGCTTGGTAACTAAGGTAAATATCGGGTAACCAACCCGATATTTACCTTGGTTACCAGCGCACACCGCTTAGCGCTGGCTCCCTGCACTACTAGCCAGAGTACACATGGGGTTAATTACCCGATGTGTAGTCTGGCTATGTGTGCAGGGAGCAGGGAGCCGACACTGACAGCTGAGAGCGGCGGACGCAGGTAACGAAGGTAAATATCGGGTAACCAAGGAAAGTGCTTCTTGGTTACCCGATATTTACATTGGTTACCAGCGTCCGCAGAAGCCGGCTCCTGCTGCCTGCACATTCAGTTGTTGCTCTGTCGCTGTCACACACAGCGATCTGTGCTTCACAGCGGGAGAGCAACAACTAAAAAATGGACGAGGACATTCAGCAACAACCAAGGACCTCACAGCAGGGGCCAGGTTGTTGCTGGATGTCACACACAGCAACATCGCTAGCAAGTTGTGCCTCAGCAGCGATGTTGCTAGCGATGTTGCTTAGTGTGACGGTACCTTAACTCCTGCTAGCCTGTCTCTGAATTAGCACTCAGCAGATCGTCACCTGAGTCTGCCTGCATAGATCACAGACACCAGAGAAGTTATTAGGCGGAGTGTCAGAATCTGTAGTGTGAACAGAACCTGAAGACGCGCTGACAGTCGGTGAAGTTTGTGAAAATCTCCATATGACACCAAGCTTTTCACAGAACTATAGACTTGTATTGGTGAGTTCGGCCCATAAACATGTCTTGATTTTTGTTGTCAGTTTTGTTGTTTGGTTTTTTTAGGTGTTCCCAAGTCCACAAAAAGCACGGCCATATTTGCCACAGTAATAAAAACTGATTGGGGTTCAGAATCTTGTGTGTAGATTCCTTGCCAACTCTTGGGCTTTCAATCCTTTACGACGACTCCCTTCCTTCTGTTTAAAAAGTAAAAAATTTATATAAAATGTAATTTTACTCTGTTGTAAACGTCACTTTCTGTTTACTCTCTTTAAGCACATCGAATATGCGATAGGTCTTATGTCCACCTGGAAACTGCATTCAAAGCTTGGCAACGTGTGTTACAAATCTTGCTTAAGAGTCTTTTATTACTATAAATTTACTACATTTTTTTCTAACCTGAAGTTTATTCAGTTTAAAAAATAAATAAATAATGCTTCAGCGTGTGGACGAGCATTAATGTCACCTGCTTTGCAGCAATGCTAAGCGCTAATAATATCTCAAATATATTATCGTTTCCTGCTGATCAAGTTCTGGAGATTAGTGTTTTGCAGAAAAATATTTACTGTATGAGAATAGGTATTTCCAGTGAATAAGATAGGAGGAAATGATATTACCTGTTGTGAAATATCACAGCTTTGATGACAAAAATTCACAAAAATATTTTCCTATGAGGATATTTTTAACAGAATTATTGAGAGTGGTACACGTGTATTTTAGCATGTGATACTTAGTGGATCCACAGGTTTGTGAATTTACAATTGCAGTAATCAATTCTAGATATAAAACATAGTTCACACTAGCAGAAAAAAATGTTTTAGGGCCACACAAATATGACAAAGCTGAGTACACAGAGCTTGTGTGCATATAGTTAAGTTTTAGGGCTCTTCTCTATAAGGGCTCACTCACACAAGCCATGATTTTCTCTCCCGAAAGAATCAGATCGATTATGGTGATAATACTCAACTGAAACCCTGATCACAGTTTAAGCAGTGTCAGTTTACTGTGATCCAATTCTCTCATCTGATAGAATAATTACAGAAGATGGAGAACTTAATTTCTCCACTTTCTCCAATGTTTGTGTCTGCGAAAATCAGACTGCACTCGGATGACAGGCTCGGATACACTCTGCTCATGCTTACAGCAGATGACACTCTGCTCATGCTCACAGCAGATGACACTTAGCTCACGCTCGCAGCAGATGACAATCGGCTCACGCTTGCAGCAGATGACACTTGGCTCCCACTAGCAGCAGATGACACTCGGCTCAAGCTCGCAGCAGATGACACTTATCTCACGCGCGTGGCAGATGATACTCAACTCATTATCGGAGCAGATGGCACTGGGCTCATGCTCGTAGCAGATGACAATCAGTTCACGCTTGCAGTAGATGACACTTGGCTCCCACTAGCAGCAGATGACACTCGGCTCACGCTTGCAGCAGATGACACTTGGCTCCCACTAGCAGCAGATGACACTCGGCTCAAGCTCGCAGCAGATGACACTTATCTCACGCGCGTGGCAGATGATACTCAACTCATTATCGGAGCAGATGGCACTGGGCTCATGCTCGTAGCAGATGACAATCAGTTCACGCTTGCAGTAGATGACACTTGGCTCCCACTAGCAGCAGATGACACTCGGCTCACGCTTGCAGCAGATGACACTTATCTCACGCGCGCGGCAGATGATACTCAACCTCAACTGATTATCGGAGCAGATGGCACTGGGCTCATGCTCGTAGGAGATGACAATCAGCTCATGCTTGCAGCAGATGACACTCAGCTCACGCTTGCAGCAGATAACACTGCTCACGCTCGTAGCAGATGACAATCGGTTCATGCTTGCAGCAGATGACACTCGACTCACACACGCAGCAAATGACACTCGGCTCATGCTCACAGCAGATGACACTCAGCTCACACTCGCAGCAGATAACACTGCTCACGCTCGCAGCAGATGACACTCGTCTCACACTCGCAGCAAATGACACTCGGCTCACGCTCGCAGCAGATGACACTCAGCTCACGTTCGTAGCAGATGACACTGGGCTCACGCTCGCAGCAGATGACACTTGGCTCATGCTCGCAGCAGATGATACTCAGTTCACACTCGCAGCAGATGACACTGGGCTCACGCTCGCAGCAGATGACACTTGGCTCACGCTCGCAGCAGATGACACTTGGCTCATGCTTGCAGCAGATGATACTCGGCTCACGCTCGCAGCAGATGACACTTGGCTCATGCTTGCAGCAGATGATACTCGGCTCACGCTCGCAGCAGATGACACTGGGCTCACGCTCGCAGCAGATGACACTGGGCTCACGCTCGCAGCAGATGACACTTGGCTCATGCTCGCAGCAGATGATACTCAGTTCACACTCGCAGCAGATGACACTTGGCTCACGCTCGCAGCAGATGACACTTGGCTCATGCTTGCAGCAGATGATACTCGGCTCACGCTCGCAGCAGATGACACTTGGCTCATGCTTGCAGCAGATGATACTCGGCTCACGCTCGCAGCAGATGACACTGGCCTCACGCTCGCAGCAGATAACACTCGGCTCATGTTCGCAGCAGATGACACTTGGCTCACGCTTGCAGCAGATGATACTGGGCTCATGCTCGCAGCAGATGACACTGGGCTCACACTCGCAGCAATTGACACTGGGCTCATGCTCGCAGCAGATGACACTGGGCTCATGCTCGCAGCAGATGACACTGGGCTCATGCTCGCAGCAGATGACACTCAGCTCATGCTTGCAACAGATGAAGCTCTTAATGGTGCCTCTGTGCAGTATTGCCAATATTAAAGCATCTGGTAGCACATGGCACAATTATCTTCTCATTGATTCTCTAGGAATTTTTCTAGTAAAAAAAAAATGCTAAGCTCCATATGAAATGTGGAGGCATACCGAGCTTGGGCCTATAGATTTCTACAGGTTCATGAGCTCTAAACGTGTGTGTTTTAGGCCACGTGCACATGTTGAGTATTTGGTGAGTTGTTACCTCAGTATTTGTAAGAGAAAACCAGGATTGGAACAATCACAGGAAAAGTAGACTAGAAACACGGCACCACTTCTGCAATTTTTACCAATTCCGGGTTTTCACTTACAAATCCTGAGGTAAAAACTCATTATGACTATTTTGGTTGGTACAAAGATTTCTCAGTTTTCCCACAGATGAATCTAGAAAATGTGTGAGTGAAACTTTTAGACAAATGACCAGGATTCCCTAAAGAAAGTTTTGTTCTCGTGACTTTTTGGATTCTCGGAAATAGTACATTTATTAGATATACGTTCCAGGCTCTGCATTTTTCTTCCAAGGGCCTTAATTCCTGAGGACTGTCTTATATTATAGGATTAAAATATATTATGGCCAGTACTCATTCCTTATAGACTCATACGGTTGGCCATGTTGCACGGACTCTATAGTGACAGAGTGTATTAGCATTATATACTTAATCTTTCCTTATTCTGGAAGGAAAGGGATTTTAAAAGTCTATAGGGCTGGATAATCCTACTAACACTTTTGGCTCAGGAGATCTGCTTTTCAGAGTAAATCCGCAATAAAACAACTTTGCTTTCATAATATTTATGTCACTTTAAATCCCTTCTGTCCTGGGGTCCCAGTCATTAGAGATGACATATGGAAGGACACACACATTAGACACAATGGGCGAGAACAATGGTGATTTAGGAAGCAGAACCTAAAAGGTAAGATTAGATGCCATGCCATGAATAATCCCATTAATGCTTCTCAGATGTTTCAGTTCAGCTTCCAACTGCAACAAGACCACACAGCCAAGAGCCTGGGAACGTACGTGCTGCTACCCCAAGTACAACGCTTAGACTAATAAGGAGAATTAATATCAGTTATAGGAACGTGTCATTAGCACCTGTGCTGAAATTCACTAAACCGAGAATGCTTTAACCCTATTCTCTCTGCTTGCAGTATGCTGCTGCTGTATGCTATACATGATCTGATTTACAACTTATATAGTGTTTGTAGGATGAAAAAAAATCAGATGCTTTGCACAACATTCAACTAAATATTTAATGCTTAAATACAAGCTAATTAATGCATATGTATTTTTATATTTATATAATTATACATATATTTTATATACCATATATACTCGAGTATAAGCCAACTGAGTATAAGCCGAGGCCTCTAATTTTACAACAAAAAACTGGGAAAACTTATTGACTCTAGTATATGCCTAGGGTGGGAAATGCAGCAGCTACTGGTAAATTTAAAAAATAAACATAGATTAGATAGCAATAAAATATTAATGACCCTGTCCTTGTGTCCTGTAGTAATGTGCCCATCCTTGTGCCCTGTAGTAATGTGCCCATCCTTGTGCCCTGTAGTAATGTGCCCATCCTTGTGCCCTGTAGTAATGTGCCCATCCTTGTGCCCTGTAGTAATGTCCCCATCCTTTTGTCCTGTAGTAATGTGCCTATTCTTGTGCCCTGTAGTAATGTGCCCATCCTTGTGCACTGTAGTAATGTGCCCATCCTTGTGCCCTGTAGTAATGTGCCCCAACCTTGTGCACTGTAGTAATGTGCCCATCCTTGTGCCCTGTAGTAATGTGCCCATCCTTGTGCCCTGTAGTAATGTGGGCCATCCTTGTGCCCTGTAGTAATGTGCCCCATCCTTGTGCCCTGTAGTAATGTGCCCATCCTTGTGCCCTGTAGTAATGTGCCCATACTTGTGCCCTGTAGTAATGTCCCCATCCTTTTGTCCTGTAGTAATGTGCCTATTCTTGTGCCCTGTAGTAATGTGCCCATCCTTGTGCACTGTAGTAATGTGCCCATCCTTGTGCCCTGTAGTAATGTGCCCTTCCTTGTGCCCTGTAGTAATGTGGGCCATCCTTGTGCCCTGTAGTAATGTGCCCCATCCTTGTGCCCTGTAGTAATGTGCCCATCCTTGTGCCCTGTAGTAATGTGCCCATACTTGTGCCCTGTAGTAATGTCCCCATCCTTTTGTCCTGTAGTAATGTGCCTATCCTTGTGCCCTGCAGTAATGTGCCCATTTTGTACCCTGTAGTAATGTGCCCCATCCTTTAGTAATGTTCTCATACTGGTCCCCTTCTTATCCCCTATTATGCTGTTGTTCACATACACACAAAAAAAATTATTCTCACCCCAAATCATTCAACTGAAGTAAAGTTAGGATGGCAGCATGTAATGGCCAAGATCATTGAAGGGTGTATGTGCCTGTGCTTTGCAAGAAGCAGGTAAGAGGACACTGCGGGAACGGAGAACAGGTGAGAGTATATAGGGTAAGTATTAGGGATGATCGAATACCTCAAATATTCGGCTTCGCGAATATTTTCCGAATAGGTCGCCGCTATATGAATATTTGATGCGCAATATTGGAAAGCCCGAATAGTTCCGAATAGTTGTTATTTGGGTTTCCCATAGGCTTACATTGTGCATCGAATATTCACGAATAGTCGAACAGCAGCGACCTATTCGTAAAATATTCGCAAAGCCAAATATTTGAGGTATTCGATCATCCCTAGTAATTATATATCACTATCACAAAGACAAACACTTTTAAAATTAAGCCTGTAAGATTCCTTTGCACTATGTGCAGATGACCATATTAGCAGTTTGAGTGAGATTCGACAAAACATCAGGTCACACTTGGATCCAAGGTTGCCAACTTGACTTTTTACTTTTTTTTGGACAGCTTATCAAAAAATTATGGACAAACAGTATTTTTTACTGATACACTGGAATAAATCAGTATGATTATCAATGATCCATGTCTGAAGACATCAGCTGTATTCACTGTAAAATGTAAAATGATGAAAATCACAGTCAAAATAATATGTATAAGTTTCTTCAGCTTCAAAAAAATAATGGACGTCTTAATATTTTTTCATGGACAGGGCAAGAAAAAGTGCACTATTTTTACATACTGTCCTGCAATTTCTGGACAGTTGACAATCCAGCTAGAAATCCGAAATCAGAGCACTCCCAATTGCGTAAAAAATGTTTTTTATTTGACAGTGCGGTGAATTCAGTTGTGGGTGAAAACGTTTCAGTCTTCACTCAGATCTTCATCAGTTCAACGTGTTGCCTCCTGTGAAACTGCCTGGAGAGATTACAGCGGTGTCCACCGCCAAGAATAGCGCTAAACACATTTCTGATTCTTATATTATGGGTTTGGAACCTAACGAAGCACCCCTACTTATTACCAGAAGAACCACATGATATCTTATTGAGGCACCCCAGCTAGGGGCCATGTTATTCTATAGGGAATAAGTCCGAATTTTTTCTTCGGACCAAGTCTGTCTAAAGAAAAAATTGCTGTATGCCTGAGTTGCCTCCGTAGATCAGACCGCACATGGCCATGCAAGTCAATTAGAAAGAAATCTGATCGCGCTCAGTCGGTATCCGAATAGGTCCGCTTCTCAAAACTGACAGAATGAAGAAGATGAAGACTATATTTTCCACATCCAAGAAAATCAGATCACACTCTGATCAAATTCTGATCATATTCTGATCAGAGTGTGATTTGCATAATTGATCCAATTATTCAACCTTCCTCCACCAAATACCTATTTACCTTCTTCCACCAATTATACTTATATACTGTGTATATATATATATATAGATATATATATATATATATAGATATATATATATATATCTATATATATATATATACACACACAGTATATAAGTATAATTGGTGGAAGAAGGTTGAACTAGATGGACCTAGGTCATTTTTCAACCTACGTAACTAAGTAACAATGATCTGATTTTCCCGGATGAGAAAATAAATGGCCTTCTTCTGGCCGTAGCCTGAGCAGTCACATATTATACTTGGGGCAGCCATGTCTCACTGGATGCTCTCATAGGACATGATTTTACCAGTATACATTAACATTTTATAGACTTGGCAGATAATATTCCTAAATCCTAATACAGCCCATGACCAAAAAAAAGTAGTGAAAAATAATTTAAATTGGCATTGTTCTTTCAATAAACATAACTAAAAACACAACCTAATTCTTTATTTACCCAATATGATATTTTAAGTCCTCCAAATATCATTCAAAGTTCAGACCACAAAGAGTTGTAGTCAAATGTACTCTTCTCCAGCAGCAGATAACAAAAAGTGAGGACGGGTGTTGTTCATCTGCTCCAACTGTTTTCCCCATACAAAAAGGATGTGTTTCAGTTCAGGGCAAGCAAGATAATGACATGAGCAATCATTGCTGGGATGTCTTAGTACCTGTAGTGCTGGAAGATTGCCGTTAAAGAGGAAATTGCATTAAAAAAATGAATGCAATATGATAATCAGGACAGTTTCTGGACATATCAGATTGGTATGTAGCAAAACCAATTTTAACTTGTAGGGTATGAGGATATGAAAGATCATTAGACCATGACCTGACTTCAGGAAAATATTCAACCTGGTGATACAAAAATCCTTTTAATTGAGGTCTCAATGTCTTTCTGGTTGTAGAAGTTCATACATATGATTTTTTCTCTTTCACCTGATGTACATGGCTGCTAAGTTGGATCCACTTAAAGGCAATACCATGGACCAGGGGGCACTCACTGCGAGTGGAAGAAAAGCGATTCCAACAGCTAAATAGGAAAGGGTTCTTTACAGTTAGAGCAGTCAGACTGTGGAATACCCTACCACAAGAGGTAGTAATGGCAGATACTATAACAGCTTTTAAAAAAGGACTGGATGATTTCCTCAGTGCACACAACATTGTCTGTTATGATTTAGTGACAAATGCAGAATTGGTGGAGGAAGGTTGAACTAGATGGACCTAGGTCTTTTTTCAACCTTTGTAACTATAAGCCTTCAATTTTAAACTATGGCTAGAGTTTATTTTCTGAATCTGACAGACAAAATAGCCGCGTTTTGTTCCATCTGATTCCATGTTATAGTTAATATATATATATCACAAGACAATATGTCTAAAATGAGATTTCCCAGAACCACTGATACTGGCAAATATCTGATTCTTCATTCTACTGTTTTAGATAAAAGGGGAGACAGATCTGGAGCGTGCATATAGCATTACGTACCCTCAGCGACTGGCACAATGTGGCAGAAAGTGATGATATCTCGTGCATTTATGGCTTGGCTCTGTATTTTGTGCATGTGTGAAAACAATTCAGTGTAACCATGTTACGAGCTGTGAGTGTTCTTTACTCCTGTTAAGTGGAGTTCATTGCAGCCACAGCTACAGGCTCCACTCAGCAGATGTCTAAAGCTGAACCCACAAGGGAGAAGATGGAGCAGCCTGCGTAGAGGTCACCTTGCAGCGTCAAGCATTGCAGTCACATTGCTAGAACTGTAAATGTCGCTTCTGACTGCTGCATAGTGACTGATTACTGTAGAATATCTCTATCGACAAAGTAACGCAGAAATAATGATGTGCAGCAGCAAGACCTTTATATAAAAAGTAGTCTTGTAGGGGTGTCGCTCCTACAAATGGAGAAGTACGCTATGACTTTAAGGCCTGTTTCACATCAGTGAAAAACACAGATGTTTTTCACTGACGTGTAAAAAACGCATATGGTTCTCCATGTGCCGTGATTCACAGCACACGTGGGTTGTCCATGTGCAATCCGTGATACGTGATCCGTACTCCGTGATTACATATGGATGTATACTCACCTGTCCCGTTCCTGCTGTCCATGGTGCTGAAGTTTCTGGCTCTGCAGCTTCCGGCCACCGCTGTCTCTCACCTCTGCAGCTACTTCCGGGGTCGGCTCTGGCTGCATAAATGAATATGCATACCATAATGAGCTGGACAGGAAGCTGAAGAGAGCAGAGACTGCACACAGCGTCACTGGAGGTGAGTTGAAAAAGTTTTTTATTTTCAATGTATGTGCTTTTTTGGTATGTGTTTCACGGATCACACCATAGTGTGGTCTGTGTGATATCAGTGATGCCAGAAAAAAATGGCAATCGCGGACACGCGTGTACACCGCATGGAGACACGGTCATTGAAGATGATGTGTGCGCAGACCCATTGACTATAATGGGTCTGTGTATGTCAGTGATTCTGGTACGCATAAAAAAAGCACAAACGTACCAGAATCACTGACGTTTGAAACAGGCCAAAGAGACAGTGCTCCCCTGTGTTCTGTGGATTAGCCGTCAGAGTGGCCTCTCTCCTCTTAACTGTGCAGTTGGATTAACCCTGCCCAAAAAGTGCGAAGAGGAGAAAGAGCTGGAGAAGAGGTTAGGAAAGTAACAGAAGTCAAGTCGCCTAGATGAAAAAAGAGGAGACATGACCAGAGAGACTGTCAGACAATGGCGGATGGGAGAGAAACACTGCACCGGGCTGTGAGAGAGACTGGGAGCCAGACCATGGCAGAGCGTTAGTATCCATCGAGTCAGTACCGGAGTGGGAAGCTCCTGAGGTTGGCATTCCCAAAGACGAGAAGAGACGACATCCAGAGGAGTAAAGAAACCCTTGGTCTGCGGAAGAGAAGTACCCCCCTGCCCTAAAAGGAGAGTGCACACCAACGAACCACCGGAGCATCACAGAACCGTGAGTTCTCTATAGGTGTGCACACCCATTAAGGGATAGTGCAGGCCTTAGTAGCAGAGCGCGGTAGCCGTGCGGTCCAATAAGTGGAGGCCAGTTAGGTCGGTATCATAGTGTAGCTGTAAGCTAAATAGCTAAATCGTTTGGTACATTTTTTTATACTGTTACGCTGGTTTCTTTGCCTCCATTACAGTCTGTCAGCACAAAATGACTACTCAAAACAAAACAAAAACATTCTGTAAAATTATCAAGTTAAAGGAAAACTATCATCAGAAAATTATCTATTATTTAAATTACGGTCTTGCGGTATATATACTTTTTTTTACGTTTTTGGAAATTTTTTGTTACATATTGCCATCTGTATTAAAAATAAAAAATAGAAATCTTGCAATTTGCATACTGAACACTGGGGCTTATCTAGACTGTAACTTCCTATTGTTTCAGAAAGTAACACACGTACATAAGCCACAATGGCCAGACCGATATAGGGCCATTTACACACTGTGACACCGCTAACGATATATCGCCGGGGTCACGGTGTTAGTGACGCACATCCGGCGCCGTTAGCAACATCGCAGTGTGTGACACGTATGAGCGACTTTCAACGATCGCAAAAGAGGTAAATATCGTTGGTTTTGGAGAGGTCGTTTATTTACTAAAAATCGTATGTGCAGTGAGGTTGTTCCTCGTTCCTGCGGCAGCACACATCGCTATGTGTACACCGCAGGAACGAGGAACATCTCCTTACCTGCGGCCGCCAGCAATGACGAAGGAAGGAGGTGGGCGGGATGCTACGTTCCGCTCCTCTCTGCCCCTCAACTTCTATTGGGCGGCTGCTTAGTGACGTCGCTTAGAAAGGAGGCGGTTCGCTGGTCACAGCGACGTCGCTAGGCAGGTAAGTATGTGTGACTGTTCCTAGCGATGTTGTGCGCCACGGGCAGCGATGTGCCCGTGACGCACAACCGACAGGGGGCGGGTACGCTCGCTAGCGATATCGGTATCGATATCGCAGCGTGTAAAGTACCCTTATCTCTTGTATTGAAGTGTCTAATGAGAGTGTGCAAAAATTAATGTGTAGGGAGGGTGAGCAGGAGGGTCTGTGACATTGTCTATTGCTATTGGTGGATCCTTTATCAGCTGTGTATAGAAGTGTTACCTGCCATTGTAATCCTGCCTCTGACGGTAAGGATCCTGTTGAAATCTAAAAAAACAGGAATTGTAAATCTATAGATTCCCATGTTACCGCTGTGAAAATTACAAGATTATTATTAGGTTATTATTAGTATTAGGTTATTTTTTGTTGTTTTTTTTTTAACAAAGATCATAAAATAAAAAAAAACACAAACATTGTCAATATTTAAAAAACAGTGCTGGTAACATAAAAACTCAATTTAGGAAAAAGGCCGCCTTACACGCTGCGCTAGCAATTGGACCCGCCCCCGTCGTTTGTGCATCACGGGCAAATCACTGCCTGTGACGAACAATGTTGGAGATACGTGTCACGTACTTATCTGCCTAACGACGTCGCTGTGACCGGGGAACAACCTCTTTTCTAAGGTGGCGGTTTGTGCGGCGTCACAGCGACGTCACACCAATAGAAGCGGAGGGGCAGAGAGCAGCCGCATGAAGGTCACTCCCACCTCATTGCCGGAGGACGCAGGTAAGCTGTTGTTCGTCGTTCCCGGGTTGTCACACGTAGTGATGTGTGCTGCCTCAGGAACGATGAACAACCTGCGTCCAGCACCAGCAACAATATTTTGAAAATGAACGACGTGTCAACGATCAACGATTTGGTGAGTATTTCTGATCGTTACCGGTCGCTTATAAGTGTCACGCGCAACAACGTCGCTTACGAGGCTGGATGTGAGTCACGAATTCAGTGACCCCCCCAACGACATCTCGTTAGCGATGTCTTTGCGTGTAAAGCGGCCTTTAGGCTAAGCAATGAAATGTGTCACATGATATCGCATTGTGACGTTACATTTAATGGTTTCTTATGGTGTCCCTATTAATGTGTAATGATGGATTGCAAGCCCAGCCACACTGCCGCGTCTCCTGTCCTGAGCTGCTTTTTATAAACTTATAAGGCAATTACCTTCAAGGGGTGGTCCGAAACCGATATTGGTTTTATTCTGAAATGGCTATATGTTTATTGTAATAATCTAATCTCTTTTTTAATACACTTCAATTAAAAATGATTTATCGTTCCCTTTCTATGCGATCTAACCGATTTTTTTTATCAAATTCCTGTTTGATGACGCTTCATTTGAGAATCCCAGAGCATGCTGGGATGCTCCTCTGTTTCTACCCTGTAACAAAGCATCATCAGTGACATCTGTTTCAGGTGCTGGGCAGGTCCCTACTCTACTGAAGATGCATCGATTGTCATTTCTGAGGTATGCTCAGTAGGAGGGCCCTGCTGCAGCATGCTGTAAGAGTTAACATGACATTTACAGCCAGCCTTCTCTTATCTCAAAGTCTGTTATTGTTTACCTGCAATGTTAGTTTAAGCCTCTTATCTTTATCATTAGTGGACCTCAGCAGTGTGAGCTGCAGTCTGACTCTGCCTCCTTCCCCTCTCTCTGTGATTAGCCGCTTCTGTCTATGGAAATGTAGATTGAAAGCCTGGTGTGGGCGGGTGTGCTCTCTCAGCACTGCTACATAGAAAAAATAAAATCCTTAACTGTGTCAGAACAGCTGCTCCCACTAATCTAAGTGATACATCGTTGGTTTCAGAATGTCTTTGCCTACATCATGCTCTCAGATGAGGTAACAAAAACCTGCTGACAGATTCCCTTTAAAGGCTGAAAGTAATGAATAAAAGTAATCTCTTACTTCACCTATGTGAATGATTTCTCTGAAATCAAAATAGGAAAGTGAGGCCTTTAAATTGCCACATCTAAACAGACTTTTTTTTATCATGGCATCAATGATTGCCCTTGTCTACACAGCACAGCCTTAAGAGGAAGACTGTATGGAGACAGAACAACCTTCTCCACTCTACAACAGATCCGCGGAGACTTGCGAGCCACCATGGGCTGCTTTGTGCGGGGTTATTCATCTCTACCTTGATGCGATGTTCAGAAGAGCATCGGATGAAAAATGTCTCAATTTGTTTATGTTGGTTTCAATTGCAATCTGATAGGAAAATATGTCTCCATATGAAATTGGATATATCGTGAACCACGAATGCCCCGTACTCTTTTGCATGGACTGTGTTACTATTCTGGATACAGCCATGTCCAAGAGGCCGAAGCAACTGTCCATATGAGTGGACTGCAAGGGTTAATTTCATTCATTTTTATGTTATTTTATTTATTTAAAAAAAAATAAAAAATCTTGAGCAAAACAATCACTGATGTTTGGCCATGAAAGTGCCTCATTTATCAATGTCATATTAAAATACTTCTATAAGAAAACAATGGCTGGGATTAAATACTAGGTTTGTTTTCCCAGCAGAGGGTTAACCTGCAATTGGTAATCTTCTTCAGGTCTCTTTAGCAGCAGGATTGGGTTAATAAACAAGTGGCTTTTTCCCTAAAGCCCTAACTCCTGTGAGGCGGCTTTCCAACCTGCAGCTGACAATAACATATTAACCTATGGGGACACATAATAACATTTCACACATATGGCAGGGTATTTACTTTTTAAGTAGATTTACCAAATGAAATTGCCATGTGAGATGTGCACAGGGGTTGTTAACACAAATGCTCGAGAAAAGAAGTCTCAGATTTGAAGGTGAAACGCGCATTGGAAATAGTGGCTGCTGAACCATAAGTAGCAGCGTGAACAAAATGTCATAGAATGCAAAAAAATGCACAATTACTAAACCACAAAACATTGCTATCAACTACTGAATAATGCAGAACTCCAAACAATTCCCTCCACTATCATATGTCATTTATAGCATTGGAGCCAGACCGGGTATTTGGCCAGGTAATGGTTGCTATCTTTGTATATAATATATATAGCTACACCCTTGGAACCTAAAAACAATGGGTTTCATTTTACTAAAATATGCAAAAGAAAAATTGTTTTTCCAAAAATAAGCCCTACCCCGAAAAAGCCCTAGTCCAACGTATGAAGGACCTGTGGTGGACTGCAGCGCTACGTTCCACCTCAGGTCCTCTATGGGTTCCACAGCAGGCCCTCGCGTTCCACTGCAGTGCGTCCCATCTTTCCCTGCCGGCCAGAAGCAATCAGTATCACCAGATGTGGTGTGTGTGTGTGTGTGTGTGTATGTGTGCGCGATCTGATGTGTGTGTATGTGTGCGCGATCTGATGTGTGTGTATGTGTGCGCGATCTGATGTGCGTGTATGCGTGGAAGATTTGATGTGTGTGTATGCGTGGAAGATTTGATGTGTGTGGGTGTGCGATCTGATGTATGAATATATGTGCGATCTGATGTGTGAGCGATCTTATGTGTGTCTGCGCGTGGAAGATCTGATATGTGTGGGTGTGCGATCTGATGTGTGATTGTATGTGCGATCTGATGTGTATGTGCGATCTTTTGTGTGTGTGTGTGTGTGGAAGATCTGATGTGTGATTATGTGTGCAATCTGATGTGTGATTGTGTGTGCGATCTAATGTGTGTGTATATGAGTATAAGTGTGTGTGCACGATCTGATGTATGTGAGTGTGTCGGCCAGAAGCATGGGAGGACCGCGTGCAGCATACCTGCTGGGAGAGACTGCCGAAGATCGCAGGAGGACCTGGGAGCCACACAGACATCCGGGGTCTGGTAAGTATGATTCTCCTGGGAAGTGGGATCTGCTTTTTTGGGGGAGTTTCAGCATTTTTCGGGACAAATAAAATAATATAAGACAGTGTCTTATTTTCAGAGATACACGGTATTTGGTATCCGTTATGACTCATACTATAAAATGAGCATGCTAGTTATCCCACTTAGTAAACACCAAATAAAAGTCAGAATTACTGTTTGTACATCTCACAAAACATAAAAGCACCACTACAGCTTTGTTTTTTTTAATTCACTGCTGGAGTGGTATCATTAACCCAAGTTCCCTGCCCCTAGTTATATACTCATCAGCTGTCATCTTCTGTTCTTTCCAGCCCTGCTCCGGTCCCATTCCGCCATCTTGTAAACACAGCTTCTAACTGACTGGAAATCAGAAGTAAGGGTCACATGTTCACAAAGTAAGTCTATGACAGCCTCATTCTGGCATCAATCTTGCTCTCATAGACTAAGGCGGGCTTTGCACACTACGACATCGCAGCCCGATGCTGCGATGCCGAGTGCGATAGTGCCCGCCCCCGTCGCAGCAGCGATATGTGGTGATAGCTGGCGTAGCGAAAGTTATCGCTACGCCAGCTTCACACACACACTCACCTGCCGTGCGACGTCCCTGTGGCCGGCGACCCGCCTCCTTGTTAAGGGGGCGGGTCGTGCGGCGTCACTGCGACGTCACACGGCAGGCGGCCAATCAGAGCGGAGGGGCGGAGATGAGCAGGATGTCAACATCCTGCCCACCTCCTTCCTTCCGCATATCCTACGGAAGCCGCAGTGAGGCCGGTAGGAGACGTTCCTCGCTCCTGCGACTTCACACACAGCGATGTGTGCAGCCGCAGGAGCGAGGAACAACATCGGACCGTCGCGTCAGCGTAATCATGGATTACGCCGACGCTGCACCGATGATACGATTACGACGCTTTTGCGCTCGTTAATCGTATCATCCAGCCTTTACACACTGCGATGTCGCATGCGATGCCGGAAGTGCGTCATTTTCAATTTGACCCCACCGATATCGCACCTGCGATGTCGCAGTGTGCAAAGTGCCCCTTACATTAAGAAATGACCCCTAGATCGGCCAGTAAACACTGAAGCAATAAGGCAGGTCACAAGCTACTGGAGACTGACCGGATCGGCACCGATAACATAAAGATAGTGGCTGGTAAGTATATTGAAGGATATTATATTAGTGGTACCACTCCAGCAGTGAAATGAAAAAAGAAAATGCCAGAGTGGTGCTTTAAATAAAACACAATCAGTGTTAATATGGTACCAATAAATATTACAACTCATCCTACAGAAAATAAGCCCTCAGATAAGTTTCTCAACAGAAAGATAAACAGGTCACATGTCCCCCTGATTCTGGCAGAAGAAAAATATTTTTGTTTCTAATAAAGTATTTTTATAGTGTAAACTTAGAAAAAAATGAATAAAACAATATCATTTTGTTGATAGTAGAGATCGCACAAAATAAAGTTGAAGGGAATCTGACAGCAGGCTTTTGCTATGTAAGTTGAATGCATCATGCTGCAAGGGTTAAAACATACAATTCAGGGATGCCTGTTGTTTATTTGCTATGTTTGTTTAAGCAGCAGGACTTATCATTGCTCTGACTACAATGTCACAAGCACAGCAGTCCAGCACACCCTTCTTCTGATTAACACCTCACTGCCAATGTATAATCTCTATGGAGAACCTGGTGTGGGAGAAGAAGCTCTCTCAGCTCTGCTACATGACTAAATCTGAACATCATGATTATGTCAGAACTGCTGCACCCAGTAATCTAAGTGATACATTGTTGGATTCAGAATCTCTTTGCCTACATTATGCTGCTCTCAGATGAGGTAACAAAAACCTGCTGACAGATTCCCTTTAATATGTCATTTATGTTAACAAATAAAGCCTTAAGGCCCCGTCACACACAGAGATAAATCTTTGGCAGATCTGTTGTTGCAGTGAAATCATGGACATATTGTTCCATTTGTACACAGCCACAAACCTGGCACTGATTGTCCACAATTGCCACAGATCTGCCACAGATCTGCCACAGATCTGCCACAGATTTATCTCTGTGTGTGACAGGGCCTTAAATTGGGAAAAGTATTCCAATTTTCACTGTTTGTGAACTGCTGCACCATTTATTTCTTGAAGACACTTTTGGAGTCAAAATGATAACTGCATCCCTTAATAGATAAATGTCTTGATGGGTATAGTTTTGTTTGAGGTTTCTCTTTCCCTTCTGTGCCTCGCTGTGTGCCCAAACAGTATTGTATGAGCACACGCAGGGCATGGCCGCACTCTGGAGATATTGAATACTAAATTACAGGAAACATCTTTGACTCCGGAATGTCTGACTGAAGGCCTTTGACCTTCCCCAACAACCCCCTACCCCCTAGGGTTCTTATCTAAAATAAACACAAACACTGCGTGACGTTGGATATAAAGGCCACAGCAGCCCCATTTATTCGTAACAGAAACATAAGCCATGTAACAATACAATTCTTCATTGAAGAACCCCCCGAAAAGGAAGGGGGGGGGGGTACCTGAAGGTTAAGCAAAATGTTCTTTGCAACATCAGCCCATCTCCTGACCCTCAGCCGCAACACACCGACTCGAGAGCCCAAGCCAGATGTTGCCCACACTATGTCCCGCTGAGACTCAACCCAGCACGGACCCGTTTACCAAACAATTGCACCGCTAGAGGTAACCCGCTCCGGCACTGGGTTCCGTCCTCTCCTCTGTGCAAACCCCCACCTTCAGACACCCCCCTCCTTTCCGCCGCTGCGACAAATACGATCTTCCTTCTTTTCTTCATTGATGTCGAATCCACAATCAGGGCGGGCGGGCGGGAACGATTACAGTCACCGTCCAGGTAGGAATGGCCCACCCCCCCTCTGACCTGCCCTATATACTACCCCCTATAGCACCACCCCCTGACCAATCACACTGACCCCTGATCCTAACTGCCCCTTAGCACCACCCCCAAATTTCGCGCCCAAACTGACTTCTCCATTAACCCCTTATTAACCCTATGGCCTGGCATCCCTCCTAGTCATGTAGCCCTCCCTTGAGCCCCTTCGGGTCAGCAGTCCGGGCTCTTCCTTGACTCCGGAATGTCTGACTGAAGGCCTTTGACCTTCCCCAACAACCCCCTACCCCCTAGGGTTCTTATCTAAAATAAACACAAACACTGCGTGACGTTGGATATAAAGGCCACAGCAGCCCCATTTATTCGTAACAGAAACATAAGCCATGTAACAATACAATTCTTCATTGAAGAACCCCCCGAAAAGGAAGGGGGGGGGTACCTGAAGGTTAACCAAAATGTTCTTTGCAACATCAGCCCATCTCCTGACCCTCAGCCGCAACACACCGACTCGAGAGCCCAAGCCAGATGTTGCCCACACTATGTCCCGCTGAGACTCAACCCAGCAAGGACCCGTTTACCAAACAATTGCACCGCTAGAGGTAACCCGCTCCGGCACTGGGTTCCGTCCTCTCCTCTGTGCAAACCCCCACCTTCAGACACCCCCCTCCTTTCCGCCACCGCGAGTGCGCATGACCCCTTGTGCGCGCGAGTCCTCCCACACCAACAAAGCCTTCTCAACCCCCTCCATCAGCCCTAAGGCCCAAATATCATTTCCCACCGAATTTAAATGGACCCCGTCCCGGCGCAACAAGTCGGCGGACGCCGCTTCCAACTCCGGGTGTCGAACAGAGACACCCCCGACCCGGGAAATGAACCGCCCAATCTCCCGATTCACTTTACTTCGCGCCCTGTTTACTGCCTCCACCGACCTGGCGTGCCGCCATGCCCGCCGCGCAACCATATCAGACCAGACAATTATTAGACCCGGGTGGGAAGACAGGAGCCGCAGGCAGTCACATTTTATGTCTTGTATCAGGTCCCTGGAAGCCCGGAGACCCAGGTCATTCCCACCCGCGTGTAGTACTACCACGTCCGGTGCTCTGTCCAACTGCGAATGGTGGCGCCAGGTAGGCAACACCTCACTCCACAGCATGCCCCTGACCCCGATCCATCGCACAGTCGCCTTTTCCCTGGGGACCCCCAACTGGCGGCCGTCCGGTCGTATTCCCGCACGAAACGCCCCCCAATACACGTATGAGTGGCCGAGCACCCACACCAACAATGGTAAACCTACAAACAAAAGGTGACAACACAGAGGAGGGGGGGGGGGGGAGGCACGAGGAAGAAAAAGATGGGTAATGAATACCAAACAATTACCGCCCCCGACCCCCCCCCCCCCACCAATATCTCACAACAAGTTCGGCCGGACGTAAGATCTAAACCTGGCCGAGTCCCATCGTCCAATCTTACGGAGAGCCTGCGCGCCCAGACCCCAACGAGCCGCCTGAGTCGCAGCCCCAATCCGAAAGGAATGCGACGCGAACTCCGCCTCGTTGAGACCGCAACACTGCAGGCACCTCCGAAAGATGCAGACAAATTGGTAACTAGACAAGGCTGACCCGTCCTGGTGGGACAAAAGGGACCCCGGGCGAGCTCCCCTCACTTCTAAAAACGCCGACAGCCATCTGACAGGGCACTCCGCTAAACCAGGGACACCCCATAGTTCCACCATCCGACCTCTATCCAGCTGGTCCGTCTTTGACCGTCTCAAGCAACACCGTACCACATCCATACCGCATTCCACGTCCTCCAACAACAAACCTCCGTGACTCCTCGTGTTTCTGCTCACCAGTTCACTAATTCTAAACGCCCCAAAAAAGGCCAAAACAAAAGCGGTCCTGAACAACTGGCATTCATACTCCGAAAAGCACACCCGAGGCAAAACCGACAACAGCTTGCCCAGCAGCTCAAAAGATACCGGGCGCCGAAGGTCTCGGCGCGCCCCCGCCCTCCGGTAACCCTTCAGCGCCTGGCGCACCCAGAAATCCTTCGTAACATCTTTCCAGCCCAGTAACTTGAAAAAGAAAGCAATGCCCGCCAACCTGCCCGCCACGGCCGACCACGAAAGGCCTTCTTCCTTAGCCCTGCCCATCATGAACAAAACTAAATAAACTCTGTCACCTTCAGATACATGACCTCCCACCTCATCAACCAACTCGAGCCAACGGTCCCACGCTGAATTATAGCTGCGCCACGTACTGGGTGCCACCGAATGTCTGATCAATTCCCAGGCCGGCTGCAAACCAGGTCCCACAACCAGACGGGCCACATGGTCTCCTGCTGCTCCGCGTCCGGCGCCAGCATTCGAAAGCGGTCCCACTGGAAGCGAGATAAAGCATCAGCCACAGAATTCAGCACCCCCGGCACATGTACAGCGCAGACCCACAAGTTCAACTCCAGACATTTCAGCACCAAATGACGCAAGAGATCCACCACCGGGGGGGAATCAGCTGTCAACTTGTTAACACACTGAACGACCCCCAGGTTGTCACACATGAAACGCACCTTCCTGTCTTTCAAATCCTGTCCCCAAACCTCTATGGCCACGACAATAGGAAAAAGTTCCAACAGGGCCAAATTCCTAGTCAGACCGCAAACCCGCCACGAATCAGGCCACCTGCCGACACACCATCTCCCCCCAAAATATGCGCCAAAACCACTGGATCCCGCCGCGTCCGTATACAGTACCAACTCCTCATTTGACACCACCTCGCGAAGCCACAATGACCGTCCATTATACAGCTGCAAAAAACGGGACCACACTCTCAGGTCCGCCTTGTGCTCCACCTTCAAACGCACAAAATGCAAAGGGTGCAACACATCGGTAGTGGCTTGAGCCAAGCGACGGGAAAAAACTCTCCCCATCGGCAAAATCCTACACGCAAAATTCAACTTCCCCAACAGGGACTGCAAGTCCCGTAAACGAATCTTCTTGGCCTCAATGGCCCCTTGAACGCAACGCCTCAAATCCGCCAGCTTGTCCTCCGGCAAGCGGCACTCCATGGCAACCGTATCCAGCTCGATACCCAGGAATTTCAAAACAGTAACCGGACCCTCCGTCTTCTCCGGCGCCAACGGAACGCCAAAGCGGCGAGCAACCTGCTCCACTGTCCGAAGCAAAAGGGAACACTGCGAGGATCCAGCAGGTCCCATGCACAAAAAGTCGTCCAAGTAATGCAACACTGAATCTAGACCCGCCTCCTCCTTAATTACCCATTCCAAAAAACAACTAAACTTCTCAAAATAGGAACATGAAATTGAACAGCCCATAGGCAAACAACAATCTACATAAAACTTGTCCTCCCACCAACACCCCAACAGGTGAAAACTGTCCGGGTGCACCGGCAACAGGCGGAAGGCCGCTTCTATATCCGTTTTCGCCAAAAGCGAACCACAACCCAACTTCCTTAACCATTCCACCGCCTTATCAAAACGGACATACGATACTGAAACCAGCTCAGGATCAATACCGTCGTTCACCGACCGGCCAGTAGGATAGGACAAATGGTGGATAAGCCGAAACTTGTTAGGTTCCTTTTTCGGGACCAACCCCAACGGGGACACAACCAAGTCCGGCAATGGAGGGGCATCAAAAGGCCCCGCCATCCGTCCTAGTTCCACCTCCTTCTGTAACTTATCCGCAACAATCTCACCATGTAGGCGAGTCGACTGTAAATTTTTCAAACGAATCTCTCCCGTCTTAACCACTGACGGTATCTTGAAACCAAAACTAAAACCTTCACTCAACAATTCCGCCGACCCCCGATCCGGGTATCTACTTAGAAACTGCGCCATCCGATCTACCCTCACTGGGGTCCTCCCTTTTTGACGAAGACTCAGCGGCCTTCCCTTTTCCCTTCCGGAAGCACTTAAGGTGACTGTGGGCGCCACCACAGCCCGAACACTCGTGCTTGAATCGGCAGGAGGAACCAAACCGGCATTCCTTTTCATTGAACTGCCAGCAAACGCCCTTTTTGGGCCCCGGCGAGGTGCCAAATGATCCCCCGCCGGTGCCCCCTGGAAAGGACTGCGATGCCGACTTCGGCGCAGCCATCAGCCGCATCCATAGACTAATTTCTTTGTGGTCCCACCGTAAACTGGGTCTGACCGCCTTCCTCTGGCGAAACTGCTCGTCATATCTTAGCCAAGCAGTCCCCCCATAGGTCCTATACGCCTCACAGATAGAATCCAGATAACAAAAAAGCGCCGAACAGTTATCCGGAGCCTTTTCCCCCACCACACTGGCCAGTATCACAAAGGCCTGCAACCAGTTCTGAAAAGTGCGAGGAATAAGGCGATAACGCCGCCGTTCTTCCTCGTCCTTCTTGCTCTCATCCGGTTTAACCCGATCCAGATTAAACTTTTCCAACAGAAGCAATGAGAATATTTCAACATATTCATCCTTCCATATTTTTTCCCTGGTCTCCTGCTTCAGATGCGCCCCCAACGGTCCATCAAAGCAGACATACACTTCCCCTCTCGCCTTGTCATCTAATCGAACAATGTCCACTGCAGCCGCAGCTGCGGCAGCGGGAGCCGCAGCTGCGGCCGCGGGAGCCGCCACCACCGGCTCACCAACCACATTGCCACTAGCAACCCCTCCAACCGCAGGAGTCACAACCTCCTGCCCCGTCGCTCCCTGCCACACCAAGCTAGGGCCCCCCACAGAGGCAAACAAACCCCTGACCAACCTCAACAACTCAGCTGCCACACTGCCGTCACCCGTCACCGCATTCATGACCTGCCCTCCACTCGGGCCACCAAGCAAACCACCCGTACCACCAACCACATTCACGCCCTGCACGCCATCCATATCACCAGACACACCATCCATAGCCAAACCAGGTGTACGAGAAATAGGAAAAACCGTGGTCTTACCAGGCTGACTCCGAGAAGATCCCGAAACAGCCGTCACATGTCCTCCACGTCGCACTCCAGCCGCTTCGCTGACCTCCACGATCTGGTCCCCGGTGTCGTCCTCCGCGGCGTCCTCCTCCAAGGTGGCCTCATCTTCCTCGCTGGACCCAGGCCCAGGGAGCCCACCGTCCGGCAGACTCGACCTTAGGCCCCGTCCGCCCGCAGCACCATCCATCCTCCGCGCCGTCCGCGACGATCCAGACGCTGGCGCCGCCACGTAATCACCGCCTGGGGCATGCCGTCCGGCATCCCCGCGTGCTCCAGCTGATCCCGACGCCGTCCCATCGCTGTCCATCCGCTGTGATCCCAGGCCGGGCCCCGCTGATCCGGGCCGTCTCCGTACGGACTCCCCCGCCGACACTGGGACCCCATGCTCCTGCATGGGCCCCGCTCTGTTCCTGGCCCTTGCTGCCGCTGCCACTGCGGCCTCATCCGTGCCCTGCGATCCCGCTGGCCCACGCAACCCAGCTGGCCCCCGTGACCCCGCTGGCTCATGCGACCCCGCCGGCCCACGCGACCCTGCCGACCCACGCGACCGCGCCGGCCCACGCGACCGCGGCGGGTCAGGTGACCACACCGGGTCAGGCAAGCCTGCCGGATCGCGGGGACGCGCCGGGACGGGTGAGTACGCGGGGTCACATGACCGCGCCAGGTCAGGTGACCGCGCCCGGTCAGGTGACAGCGCCCGGTCAGGTGAAAGCGCCGCCCCACGTGACCGCGCCGCCCCACGTGACCGCGCCGCCCCACGTGACCGCGCCGCCCCACGTGACCGCGCCGCCCCACGTGACCGCGGCGGGTCAGGTGAGCGCGCCCGGTCAGGTGAGGCCGCCGGAGCACAAGGGGACGCCGGGCCATGCGAGCGCAGCGGGCCACGTGACCGCGCCGGGTCAGGTGACCGCGCCGGGTCAGGTGACCGCGCCGGGTCACGCGGCCGCGACGCGCGCGTCACTGCCGTGCGCCGCGAACCGGAAGAGGAGGGGAGGCCGGCCATGTCGCTCACCGCCCCGCTGCCTTGGTGCCCGCGGCCCGACTTCCGGCCGGGGCCTCGCGACGTCCCGGCTCCCGGATCCACCGCCGCACGTCCACTTGGGCTCCGTCTCCGCTGCCGGCTCCTCGGCGTCATCTCAGGGCTAAGGCGCTCCGGGGGCCGCGTTCTTCGCTGCCGCTTCGGAGGCAGGGGGTCCCATCTTCCTCACCGACGCCGGACCATCGCTGGAGCTGTTCGTCCATCCAACGCTGTCCACGCTGCTCCGCCATCCTCTTCATCTGTGCCACGAAGTCCTCCATCTTCGGGATCCAGCCACAACGATTACAGTCACCGTCCAGGTAGGAATGGCCCACCCCCCCTCTGACCTGCCCTATATACTACCCCCTATAGCACCACCCCCTGACCAATCACACTGACCCCTGATCCTAACTGCCCCTTAGCACCACCCCCAAATTTCGCGCCCAAACTGACTTCTCCATTAACCCCTTATTAACCCTATGGCCTGGCATCCCTCCTAGTCATGTAGCCCTCCCTTGAGCCCCTTCGGGTCAGCAGTCCGGGCTCTTCCTTTCTTATCACCTTTTGTAGAAATTTGCACCACCACACCCCACACTCCAGGTAGGCACATCACAGCTAACCTACAAATCCTTGTTGCCTTCCTCCAGGAGTCTGATGATGCACACCAGGGGGTGGGCCAGGCAGTTGGCTCCGCCCACCAAGGAGCTCACAACTCTGGAGGCGGGAGAAACCAGGCAGTTCAGCTCAGGGAGGAGCAGGAGTGAGGAGCTAAGTAGAGGAGTTAAGACAGTGAAAGTGAAAGTAGAGAAGTGGAAAAAGGAGGAAAGCAAGTGAAGTGGCAGTAAAGAAAGAAGCCTGAAGGGTCCAGCTTTGTGTAGGGCCAGATCAGCAAGGTCAGCGATGGCGGTGACTGTCTGGAGGGGGACCGTTTGGAAGTTCCTGGAAGGACCCCGTTGGCTGTGTGCCCGGTGGTCTGGAGCAGTGTTCCGAAGGACAGTCAGCACCAGGGCAGGGGCCTCTCGGACCCCGGCAAGGCTAGGAGTCGCCAAATTTGCCGAATCCGTCAGTGACGGGGACGCAGATCCCCCAACAACCAAGTCCCGATTGAAGGCAACAGCCCAACCCGTATTGGAGAGACACCGCCACCGCCACGGCACCAGTTTCTCAGGGCCAGCGCCTGCGGGCAAAGTGTAGAGCTCCTCCGGCCCAGATTGCAGTCGGGGAGCGGGTAACCGGAGGGAATCCACCGCTACCACAAGTCAAACAAAGGTGCAAGGAAGAGGGACATCACCGTCACCTACCGGGAGTGCAGGTGCAGCCGTCTGTGGGACCGTCCTACCAGCCGTTTGGTTTACCGTACAAACTGTGTCCGTGTGTCAGGCTGAGTGAGTACCACAGTGCCGCAAGGCACAGCGTTGCCCCCGCGTCCCTGCGCCCATCAGGCCCCGCACCCACTTCTCCATCACCGGGCCCCGGGATCACCAACCCCTACCCACGGAGGGGCAACACAACAACTGGCTGCTCCGCATCACCATCCCCGGGATCCCCCATATTGAGCAGCGGTGGTGAAATCACCACAACCGTGGGTGGCGTCACGAACTATAACAATCCCCACACCCAACCACAAAACCCCCTTTCACTCACGGGCGAGGAGTGTCGCTCGAGAAACCCTGGGATCCGGCCCACAGCTCGAGCCACCACTGAGCAGCTGCCGGACCCGAGCAGAAGGGGTGAGCGCGGTGTGCTGACACCCTCCTCCCCGCCCGCGACACATACACCATGACTCAAAAATGGGGTATTCCCATCTCCAAGATCATATCCTAATATGTACTTGTAGGACCTGAGGTATCCATGGATACCTAAGGTCCTGCAATGCCCTGAACATAAGGTAAGCCACAGTGAAATCAGAAGAACTATACATTTCTAAGTAGAGGTATTTGCTAATATTATTTTTATTATTAATATTATTATTCCTCCTACATATTGGGAAAGGATCTTTGAGAATGGGAATAACCCTTTAAGGACACTTGAACATCCAAACAGCATGGGAATGTAAACCAGCTTCTAGTCTAGAATATAATGGGCATAACTTTCAGATGTGAAAAAGACGGATGAGGCCTAAACCTGGCCATATTCATTAAATTTCTGCCGACCAAGTTATCCACCGATTAATTGGCCAACAGCCATCTTAACTGACTCTCACATAGGAGCACTTGTTCGGCTCCTGTGTTCTCCATCAGAAAGCCACCGACTGACACTTCAGCCCGCAGCTTATTTCAGGGAGAGCAATGCGATCTGGCAATCTGAAATTAGACATGCGCGAGCAACATCTCTCTCGACCATTAGTTGGCTGGTGCCCCGACACACATTAGACTGCCAAGCAAACCCATCTATATTAGTAAGTTCAGCCAACAGTAGTCTAATATATATGGGGGCCTTAACATTGAAATAATCAATGACAATCCTTTAGGATTCTCTTTCCCCTCATTTCACAACATCATTTTGTTTGTGTAGATAAGAGAACTGACCTGAGATAGGGGGCATTCTTTGGCAAGGGTGCTCTGATTCATCTCCTTTAGCAGCATTCGTAAGGCATTGCGGACAGTAGCATGGTTCCACTGTTCTGCCGGCAAGTCCTCAAGTTTTGAACAGCTAAGAAGAACAGAATAAGAAAATAAACATAAAACACAATATAATACAATATAACATGAATTAATGGGAACATGACAGCAGATTCATCCATTATTGCAGACGTGGATGTTTTACTCTGAAACATTGTGGTGTTTGGATGACTAGTCCATGGTAGAGTACCGGCAGCATCTCCTTTACGGGAAAGCAGGACAAGAATGAGCCACCAGGATCATGCCTTGGATTGCTCAGCCAAAATGCATAGTCTCCAGTCGGGTTTTCAAAGTATGTTGGAAGTGTGCATATACAACTTACACAGCACAAATCTGCTGTCAGGTTCTCTTCAAGGTATAAATGTAAAATGTGAATGGAGTTTGTTTATTGTAATATCATTATCCATACACATTGTCATTAAGGTCCATATATTCTGCTGATGGTGCCAAATACTACGCTCCTCAACAGTAAAATTCCAACTTCAAGAAGGAAAAGTCATGAAATTATGTACATAAAACGACTTAATTTATTCAGTATTAAGTATGCTACACCATAGTCAATGAGTAGGATCAGTATGACATTCTTTTGTGAAGGCCACTTCATGGCTTTGCCCACGTGGTCTTCAGTCCAATTTCAGGCTATCAATGAGGTCAAAACAAAAGTGAGAATGAAGATAGACTGATATTCCAGCCATCATTGCTCCATTCCAGCTTCTGTGCTGCTTTGCACCATAATAACCTTTGACAGTGGTAGCAATAGGTCAATGAAGAGGCCTACTACTTCGATTATGGTGTGGGGTTTCATAATGGACAGTAGCCATCCCCTAATAGCATTCATTCCAGGTATCTTAAAAGCTTGGCGTTACAGTGATTTGATGGTGGAACCCATGGTTTGTACATTTCTCCAAAACATCCCAGGAACCGTTTTTCAACACAAAAACACCAGGCCGCATGTTGCTCATACTACTGTAAACAGTCTGCACGGCCCAAATGTCCTATCATGGCCTTAAGTGTCTCCAGATTTGTCTCCCATCAAGCACATCAGGGACATCATTGGTCAACAACTGCAAAGGGAGCTGCCAGCAGAGGATCTTGCTGATTTACATACCCAGGTGCATTCAGCGGGGCAGGACATTCCTAAGACAGCCATTAATAACTTCATTGATTGCATGCCAAGGTTTGTATTTCTTAGTGTGTTGCTCATACTTGATACAGAATAAATTGAGTTGTATTGATTTTTTTTTAATCATTTGGATATTATTAACATGTCAATAAATCCTGTGATTTCCATAATTCTGTGATGTTTCCTTATTTGTGTTGCAACACACCAGCTTTTTTTTTATTACACAGCTGGAGTGGTGCTTTAATTCTAAGCCCCCTGCCCCATCTTATATTCGCCTTTTGGAGGCTTCATCTTCTTTCCCCGCTGCTCCTGTGTGTCTCCGGTGATTAGTGATCTGCCAGCAGCTCCAGTATTTACTGGAGCGCGCCAAAGGTCACAATTCTATACAAGTCTATGATAGCCTCATTCTGGCTCTCATAGATTTGAATTGGTAGCTTGTAATGTAACTTCTGACTTCCAGCCAGTAAGAAGTTACAGTCATGAGAAGGCATCATGGGACCAAAGCAGCTTCAGTAAAAGGTGAAGCGGCCAAAAGATAAAGTATAAGACAGGGTTCAAGGGACTTAGATTTAAAGTGTCACTCCATTGGAGTAGTCCTTTAACAAATGTATATTGTAAATGTAATCTCTATGTTATAACTGTATCAATCATTACCAAATATTAGGCTGAGGCCACACGGGGATTAGTGCGAGTCCTCACATGACACTCGGCTCACGCTCAAAGCACAGCGGGAGCTGTGGTCCGATCATGTGATCAGACCACAGCTGAGGAGGGGAGGGCCGGCGCTGTGGAGGGGAGGGCTGGCGCTGCGGAGGAGAGAGACAGATTTATCTCCCTACCTCCTTCGTTGCCTGCTGATGCGAGAATCGCACTGCACTCGCGTTACACTGGTGTAATGCGAGTGCAACGCGATGTTTCTCTCGCCCCCATAGACTTGAATGGGTGAGAGTCAAACAGGATCGCATTCCACCCGCAGCATGCTGTGACTGTTTTCTCGGTTCGGTTAGGGCTGAGAAAATAATCGCTCATGGGTGCTGCGCTATAGAGTAATATTGGCCCGAGTGGATTGCGATTTTTTTTATCACATTCCACTCGCTCCGTATTACTCGCCGTGTGTGCTGACGCTTAGTCTACAGCTACCCTTAAATACCCTTAAATATATTCACGCACCTTTGTAACTGGATCTTCAATGTGACCACATGGTAGACATCTTGTAACATGTCAGATACTGTCACGTCTGGGGCATCTGTAACATAACTGAGGGGCAGTGGGTTCCAGCGGCCAATTTTAATGATTCCTGTAAATGAAAATAATAGGTTAGGCACACTTTAGACATAACATTTTGAAAGATTTATGTATATTTTTCAATGTACTGCCTAGTGGATATCCATCTATCTCTGTTTTCTAGTTCCTGTGACCCCATGTACTCAGGGCGCCTGTTTATTCCTGTAATTCTGTACATTATCTAACTCTGGAGATTTACAATATATCAAAAGCACTATAAATAAGTGAAATAAATCTCACTATAGTGTACGCCGCCACTTCTACGCCCACTTAAGAGATTTACGCATTCAATGTCACCCAGGTTTTCCTTATTGTATATACTATACACATTAAATGGTAGAAATAAACAATCATATACATTATAGAACTGTTTAGGGTCAATTTTCCTATGATCTAATATCAACATAGTCGTATTGACAACACAGATGTTCAAGAGGCCTCGGCTCAGGGCTCTCCTGAAGTAATGATGTAGTGGCTTGGTTAATGTTCTTCCAGCTCTGCAGTTCCATCAGTTTTAATCAATATGTTAACCCCTGCAATGCTAATGCTGTGCTGTAAACCTCTGTGCTGTGTGAGCAGGAAGCTGTCCAACTGCCCTAACAGTTAAAAAGGTGTTGATGGGATGAGAGCTTTTAGTTTATAAAATCCGAGCTGCACAAAACATATTTGTGGTCTCCTCAGGAGCCTGTTATTACCAGTAAGGGTTGTTACAATTACTCGTGCTTATTAATTATTAAGCCTATATTACAAATTCCATAAAGACCTCACACTTAAGTGGCACCATTTAATTGAAACTTGAAGACCCGAGGATTAAAAGGGGCTCTCTTTAATTAAAGGCTGAGGCGATATTTACAGGAGGGTTTAAAGAGAAACACAAGAGAGCAGAAAAATCTCCAGATCTGATTCCAAGATTGGGAGTCACTATAATTTTGGTCAGAACCGCATGCAGAAAAATGTATCATTTAAAGGGGGTATAGAATTCAGCCTAAAAGTAGCGCCACTGCAAGAAACAAAAAGAGTGTTCATTTTTACAGAGAGAAAGCTAGGACTGTACTTAAGAGATTTTTGTGAGCTTTGCACACAGGGTAATTTTCTTGTAAGTATGTTTAAAGTGTTTACATTCAATTTTCCTAAATATCCAAAATGTGTCTGCAAGGTACAACATTCCAGGACACTTATTAACACTTCTTTGTTAGGAGATTAAGAAAAGAAAATATGGAAACAAGCTATATGTGTTCAATTTTAAATAAATGTATATATAGTATTAGGTAGCAGCAGGACCAGTCTTGGACAGGAGGTATGTGTCACTGAGGTGGCAGGTCTCAGTGATTTAGAACCCGGAGAAGTAGGCTCCAGCACATATAGTGCTGAGAGGAGTTTTAAATGGGGCCTTTTGAGTCCGGGTTTTAGGGATGGCCAATAGAGCTGGGTGAGATTGGCCATTCCCTTACCTCCATTTCCAGGATTTGGAATAAGTGATAAAAGGCAGCTCACCTTCCTTTATTAGTCAGCTCAGCTAAAGCCTCGGAGGACATGTGAAAGATATGGACTGTATTTTATTGTGTTTTTCCTTATACTTATGCCGGAGAAAACCCGTTGTTTTTGTTCCCTGGAGGTTTATGGACTTTAAATAAATCTTTCTGGTTTTGATAAAAATCACACTACCTGAGCCTACCTAGACTGCTGCCGGTGAGTGAATCCCTTACAATTGGTGTTTGAAGTGCAGGCACAAATCCCAATGAGCACAGATGACTGCTGTATAAAGCATGATCTGAAAACATGGAGGAGATGATTAAACAGCTGGTACAGGCAAGTATCCAGCAGCAGCAACAGCAGACCCAGCAGGAGACCAACACACACCGTATACAACAGCACCAGCAACAGACGGAACGCCAGTCGAAGGATGTCCACAGCAGGGCAACTGCATCAACCCCAATCCAAGGTGACAATAATCAGCTGAAGAAGACGGTAAGGAGGGCATTGAAAAGATGACACCGGGTGATCGACATCAACATCAAGGCTTTGGCGGACCGGGAGTAGTTGCCTCTGGAGCAGTGGGTGGAGGTTCTGGCTGCGTATTTGACTGGGGAACCACAAAAGGCCTTTTATGACTTGACCCTACAGGACACCAAGAACTATCTAGCTATGGACTTGGTGGGACCCCTGGTAAAGGCTGCCAGGGGGTATCAATATATCCAGGTGGTCATAAACTATTCTACTTGGTACCCAAATTCAGCGGCATTAAGAAACTCCTCTGCAAAGTGCATAGCTCGGGAGTTTGTCCATATCTTCTCTTGAACGGAGATTCTAATATATCAAGAGACCCCTTTTTTCTATTTCTCTTCTGCAGTGTTATACGCTTCTGCTTAGGCAAAAATAGTTTGGTTTATATCAAGGAACCCCGGTCATGTCCAAAGTCACAAGAAAATAATGCAACATACTGCAGATCTCAAAGATAAGGACCTCAGAGTACTATCCACAGATAGAAAGATTCAATAAAACCTTGAAGGCCATACTGAGGAAGGTGGGATAGTTCCCTCATGATATGTTCCCTTCTTCAGATAGTTCAGTCTAGTAAAGATATGATTTTTGCTTTGGTGAGAAAGTAATTTTGTTTAGGTGATTCCTTAAAATGATTAACTACAGAGTTATAAAAGTACCCTGCTAACACTACCTGGCTAAACTATGCAATGTATTGATTCTCTAGTGTATCCTAAAGATGCAAAAACCTATCACAAGTAGAGTTGAGCGGATTACTAATAATCCGGGTCCGGCGGATCCGTTGTGGGTTGCCAGAGAAGTCTGGATCCGATCCGGAATTCGGCATAATGTAAGTCAATGGGGAGCGGATCTGGGGAAGAGAGAGAGGAGAGAGAGAAAAAAAAAACAAAAAAAAACTGCCGAACCCGGATTGTGCAGCCGGATTTCCGGGCAGATCCGGATCGGACGCTGAAACCGCGCGGATCCGGACTTTTCAAGTTCGGGTCCGCTCAACACTAATCACAAGCAGAAGGCAGAGGAACAAAGCTGGTTGCTTCATTTAGAATACAATCTGACTGCAGTGTGAGGGCAGAGCAGCTATAGGTCACTGATCTATCTCTGCTGCCCTAAGTATGTATATAGTATGGGGAGACTCTGCCTCCTCTACAAAGCCAGAGGCATCATGTAGGCTGCATTAATCAAAATTTATTAGCACGGAGGAAGGAACCTAGATTGCAAAAAATGGAAATAACACCAACTAAAATAGATATGTAGCAGACATATGTAAGAAGATCTACAATATTTTTTAAAAAATAGCCAATGCTGGAAAAATAAATGTTGTAGTGCTGGTTTAAAAGGATTTGTCAATTCTGGACATTCATATATTGCCTAGATTAGCAGCATTTTCTGTGTACTGCAGATTAGTTGCTGTGATTGACAGGTCTTCTGCTCCTGTCCTTTGTTGGGTAATCCCTGCACACAGCCATCAGCACTGTAAACACATCTGACTTTACCACCCTCAAAGAGTAATATGAGTTGCCATACTTTTAACCTCTTATCAACCTCTGAAGTTAAGTATCGTCACAGGTCACTGAGTGGGGACAGGAGCTGAGCCTCCTTCATGCGCTGGATGCCAGCAAAGACATGGACCACAAATCCAAATATCATACATCGATCTAATGGCACTGGTCAAAAGTTTCCAAAACTCAACATGAGGTTCTTAATTAACATTGTGATCAGACTGCATGAAGCCCATTTCCACATTTTGATGAACCTCTTAGTGCATCCCTACCTAAAGGTGCTCTATGCCGACAGCACACCAGCAGGGGGCGCGACCCGATGGCCTCACAGTAAGCGCTCATGTGTCTATGTCAATAAAAAAAAAAAAAAATATGACGGCGTTTTAAATAGCAAAAACGAAATAAATGTCCAGGCCCTTAAAGGGTTAAATACGAGAAGAAGAAAAATTCATCCTAAACAGTAAAGAAAGCATCTGTCATCATTCACTCTAGGACTATTAAAGGAAAGTAAAAGATCTGATGTGCACAGTGACAACCTCTGCACAGCCCTGAAGAATATGCTGGTGCTAAATAAGCAGCGGAAGTTGAAAAAAGGTCACATATACTATATACCGTACAACCCGGGGGACAGGGTTCATACTGCAAGAAAAGATGACCATTTAACCAAGTAACTTTCCTGACTACAGTATGCCTATGAAACCATACACGTCGTCTTGGTGCCCCCGTCATACTGTAACATGTCATATTTGTCTATCTAGTACAATAATAGTAATATTCCAGAAAGAAATGTTAGAATATTTAAGTCATAGTTCTTAAGACCAAATTTCATTTTTATGCATCGGAAATCTATATATTGGCAATACTGATAACAGAGGACAATAGCTTTTACTAGACTATCAAGCACTGAGCATATCAGATGTAACAGAACTGAGATTGCTGTTTGGTACAAAGGTAATATAAAATTATCTGTTGTTTTACAAGAGACTGAATCTGGGGAATCTGGGACCAGGTTTTTGCCACCTAATCTGAGAGCAGCATAATGTACAGACAGAGATCCTGATTCTAGTGATGTGTCACTCACTGGGCTGCTTAGTGCAGTTTTGATAAAATCACTGGTTAATCAGCAGTTGATTATCATTAGAGGACTATATGGTGTGCTGCCAGGTAGTCCAGCACATTCATGAGCTCTGTATAACTGCTAGATCTGCAACAGAGAAAACAGTGATTTTATCAGAATGACAGCAAACAGCTCAGTAAGTGACACATCGCTGGAATCAGGGTCTCTGTCTCTACATTATGCTGCTGTCAGATGGGGGAGCAAAAACTGGTGACAGATTCCCTTTAATTCAAAACGTTAATGTAAATGATGACTTCAGCTCTGCTACCTCTGCACATGCAATCTAGTGAACCTGTAACTAGTAACACCCTCTGAATAGGTCATTATCCAACAGTTATCTTACTATGAAGGCACTAAAACTAAAAAATGGCATATACAAGATCATGAATCCCTTATAAATGACACCGAATGTAGCGTAACTTCATGTTATATCTTGAAATACATTCCCATGTGCTTTATCTTTCCGAGAAAAGTGGAAAAGTTATTTGTGAAAGGTTTAAATGAAATGTATCATCCACCAATGACGTATTGTTAAAATATAATATTTACACTGAAGATTTCTTTTTATGCTTCAGATGTTTCTTCCATGGCATTATATATCGCAGTTTTCATTTTAGCCACTAAACGCTAAAGGAAACTAGAGTATGATCTCCAGCACTTCAAAGAAGGTTAAAAATATTTATTGAGGTTCTATTAGAAAAGATCCATCGATCATTAAAACAGTGAGGGGGGACACATTAAGAGAAATCCAACATGTTTCAGCTAGTAGAGCCTTATTCAAGGATTGCCAATCCTTGATTAAGGCTCTACTAGCTGAAACATGTTGGATTTCTCTTAATGTGTCCCCCCTCACTGTTTTCATGATCGATGGATCTTTTCTAATAGAACCTCAATAAATATTTTTAACCTTCTTTGAAGTGCTGGAGATCTTACTCTAGTTTCCTTGTCCTTGTTCTGCCTGAGGCCAGGGCAGCTCCGTGCACCAACACCGATTCTGACCTGGACTTTAGGAAGGGTGAGCTGAACTACTTTTTCTATTTTTTGTCACTAAACGCTAAAGGTCCAGCCACACACAACGAGATCGT
The DNA here is from genome assembly GCF_048569485.1 of Anomaloglossus baeobatrachus. Classification (NCBI taxonomy): domain Eukaryota; kingdom Metazoa; phylum Chordata; class Amphibia; order Anura; family Aromobatidae; genus Anomaloglossus; species Anomaloglossus baeobatrachus. Next base: position 111,110,866 of record NC_134359.1, on the reverse strand, counting down.
TAACGAGATCGTTACTACGTCACGGTTTCCGGATCGTTGTTAAATCGTTGGTGAGATCGTTGGTGAGATGTCACAGTCATTTTCCCAAAGAATTTAGTAACGATGCAGCGACCTGTATAGCGATCTCGTTCGACGTTGGGACCCTGTCACACAGCAGCTATGTAACGATTCCGACCTTGAATAGGGGCGTAGTGTTTGACGCTGTAAGCCACGTAGGTGTGCATACGCGTCGCCTGTTCCACACCTCTCCGCTCCGATTGGTGGCCAATACTGCGTTCTGATTAGGCTGCCGGCCTAGAAGGCAACTTTGTATCGCTTCATCCTTTGTCCCTTTTTCAGCCTTGCTTTGAGGATAGAACCTGCGACTTCAGCTTCGATCCGAAAAGCAAGCAAGCAATCGGTAACAAAGTATGAATGAATCTGGATGTAGTCACAGGTTCTGTCCTCAAAGCAAGGCTCAAAAAGGAACAAAGCATGAAGCGATACCCAATCAGAACGCAGTACTGTTGTCAGCGTCAACCAATCGGTGCAGAGGGGGTGCGGAAAAGGTGATGCAACTACACGCCTATGTGTCACACTTTAAGTTCTCATCTAGGTTGTTAACGAGATCGTTGGTAGGTGTCAAACATACAGATCCCTCCTGACCAGTAGGACTCAAAAAATGGCCCAGGACATCCATCAACGATCAACGATCTCACAGCAGGGGGCGGACCGTTGGTATGCGTCAAACATAACGAGATCGCTGGTGAAGTCGTTTCGTCACAGAAACTGTGACTTAGCAATGATGTCGTTAGCGATCTCGTTATGTGTGAAGTGACCTTTAAGGCCCCGTCACACTAAGCAACATCGCTAGCAACATCGCTGCTAACGAACAACTTTTGTGACGTTGCTAGCGATGTTGCTGTGTGTGACATCCAGCAACAACCTGGCCCCTGCTGTGAGGTCGTTGGTTGTTGCTGAATGTCCTGGGCCATTTTTTAGTTGTTGCTGTCCCGCTGTGAAGCACAGATCGCTGTGTGTGACAGCGAGACAGCAACAACTAAATGTGCAGGCAGCAGGAGCCGGCTTCTGCGGAGGCTGGTAACCACGGTAAACATCGGGTAACCAAGAAGCCCTGTCCTTGGTTACCCGATATTTACCTTTGATACCAGACTCAGCCGCTCTCACTGTCAGTGCCGGCTCCTGCTCTGTACACATGTAGCTGCAGGACACATCGGGTTAATTAACCCGATGTGTGCTGTAGCTAGGAGAGCAAGGAGCCAGCGCTAAGCAGTGTGCGCTGCTCCCTGCTCTCTGCACGTGTGGCTGGACACTGGTTGCTGGTGAGCTCACCAGCAACTCGTGTAGCCACGCTCCAGCGATCCCTGCCAGGTCAGGTTGCTGGTGGGATCGCTGGAGCGTCGCAGTGTGACAGCTCACCAGCAACCTCCTAGCAACTTACCAGCGATCCCTATCGTTGTTGGGATCGCTGGTAAGTTGCTTAGTGTGACTGGACCTTTAGTCTCACCATGATCACATCTCCTGTTCTGTAGAGATTACCTGTGCGGTGTTCATGGAGACCCGGCCAACAGTCACCACTGATCAGAATTATAAGGAAACCCAATAATTCATTATAAATCTGAAGACAGATAACAACTGTTAACTATAGATAAAGATGCCGCTGTATTCCTCCTCCTCATCCCTCTCTGTACTAGGATCTCTGCACAGTGTGTAGAGCATGCCCACTACATTATCTTCTAATAAGTTATTTTACTGCTCAATTTATTTATTCTATGTTTTTTCTTTTATAGCAAATCTCTGGAGCTACTGTTCACAGTTAAGCAGCTCTGGCTATATTGTTGAAAATATCTCTTATCAGAGCATTTACATTTTTACATTTTTTGCACTTACATTATAACTTTCCCTGTCAGTATAGAATGACTGTTCAAGCACAGTAGGGTGTAGGAGACCTGGCCCTAATGAAGAATTTTACCTTTGGGGTACGTGCACACGATCAGGTTTGTAGTGTTTTAGACGCAGCATCTTTTTGCAGCAGCAAAAACGTTGCGTAGTACAGTACAAGCATAGTGGATGGGATTTCTACAAATCTCCTGCCCACTGTGCTTCCATTCTATGCAACGAACACTGACATGTGGCGCGGGTTTCCTAACCGGAGGATGCTAATTTATGCTGCGAAGACGCGAGTATTCTCAGTGGGAGAACACAGCGAAAATCTGCCCTGAACCCTGATCGTGGGCATAGACCGCTGCGTTCTTTCACGGAGAATACTAGCATCTCCGCAAGAGAAAAGATACTGCATCTAGAATGCAGAGTCTCCTGATCATGTGCACATACTTGTTGTGCGGTGTTCTTTGTTGCACAAGCTAGGTGTCATGGTGGAGTCAGACTCTGTTCACACTACAGAGTCCAACAAGCTGCCTTGGATTCTTTAATTGCACAGCCTGTCATGGGCTTCGGCTGGTTCTGGCTTCACTGCTCTTCAATACAGCAGGAGTCAATTTCTGCTGGCCTGTGATCAACTGCTGGGAGCTCAGGCTGCTGATCACTATCTCCAGCTTTTATAAGGTTCTGGATTCTGGGGCTGTTTGCCGGATATAGCTTTTTGCTTCCTGGTTCCTGTGGTTATCCAATTGTATGGTGATCTTCAAGTTGCGGTTCAGCGAGGTGTGTGAGTCATCTAGTTGTGTATTTATTTCCCACCCCTTTTGCATTACTCCCCAGTTCACATACTGTCCCTCCTTTGTGTGCGCATGTTTTCGTTTACCCTTGTCTGTGATTATTTGTGGGATTTGGTTACAGGGTTTCCGGTCCGCTCCCTGGATGGGGAAGGAGTAGTATCAGGGCTTGGACAGAGTCACGTTGGAGGTTTGAACTTGGCAACTATCAAGTCTACCTTTGAGATAAGGGACATCACAGGGTCCCCAGTTTTAGGGTCAGCCTAGGAGCCTCTGTTCCATCCATACTCATCCGTCACACTACCCTTAGGGTATGTGTCCACGATCAGGGTAATGTGGCATTCTGAAATCAGCATATTTTCACTGCATCTGCTGTGTTTTCCCGCGCAGAAGACTCAAGCGTCTCTGCATGAAAAATTGACATGCTACAGATAGGAAACCCGCACCGCAGGTCAGTATGCGCAGCGATAAAAAAAAGCACCATGGGCATGGGATTTTTTTTTAATCCCATCCACTGTGCTTGTACTCTCTATGCAGTGTTTTGGAAGCAGCAAAAATAAGCTGAGTCTAAACGTTACTAATTGTTGCCACTTACCCTAAATGTTAAAATCCATTTTTTTGTTCACAGTGCACCCTTGGCGTGGCCGAACAGTTCAGTTCACTTTCCACATAACCATTTTCTATACATCTTTGCTTCCTTTGGCTCCTGTAAAGCAAGAGCTTTCAATCAATGAAGGAGATAGATGAAAAACAAGTGTATGGGAAAATGCATTGAACTTGTCGGCCATGGCAAAGGTGCACGATGTGGCTCATTAGGATATCCGAATAAAAAATGATCTCTGGTGAACAAAGCAACTGATTTGGACACGTAAGGTATTATTTTTATTTTTATTGGGACTACTTCCCCCTCAAGGTGCTTGGTTTGAACAGTCTTTAGGTGATGACTAGAGATGAACAAACCTGAGGTTCAGTTTGCAAACTGAACACCAACTAAAAAAATCAAGGTACTGGTTTGGTGTTTTATGTGCGAAGTTCACTGGCGCGGGCAACGCTGTGCTAAGGTACGCTTGGTGGTCAGCCCTGTGCGAGCCACTTGCAGTGTTTGAACAGCTCGCACTGGGTGTAACATCAGCGTTATTAGATGTAGCATGCAACCCAAACGTTTTTGGGAAAAGCCTGTCCGCCCTCCCCGGAAGTGATCTGCTTATTATTATTATTTATTATTATAGCGCCATTTATTCCATGGCGCTTTACAAGTGAAAGAGGGTATACGTACAACAATCATTAACAGTACAAAACAGACTGGTATAGGAGGAGAGAGGACCCTGCCCGCGAGGGCTCACAGTCTACAGGGAATGGGTGATGGTACAATAGGTGAGGACAGAGCTGGTTGCGCAGTGGTCTACTGGACTGAGGGTTATTGTAGGTTGTAGGCTTGTTGGAAGAGGTGGGTCTCGAGGTTCCTCTTGAAGCTTTCCACGGTAGGAGAGAGTCTGATATGCTGAGGTAGAGCGTTCCACAGTATGGGGGAGGCTTATGGCCTGCTATATGTGGGTGGAGACTCAAACTGCAAATCAGTGGCTTGCTTCGGGGTTCGGATCAAGCTCAAACCAGTGGAGGCTCGGATCGTTTGCTGCCAGTGAACTGAACCTCCACGGAACTGTTCATCTCTAGTGATGACAGACCCTGTATATCTAGCTGTATTCATGTGCTACACTGGAGACATGTTATATAAGGTAAGTAATGTAACTTGCATCTTTCCCTTTACCATTTCACTTTATTTCATTTCATCTACCCTATAATTCAGTTTGGTTGGCTTGGATGATCATAACAATAAACATATGCCATGTCATGGTCAATAGCATGCCTACGGCTCCGAAAATTCTGCATTTCCTTATTAAGAACTAAGCAGCATGGACAAGACTTGCCTTGTACAACTCACAATACCATCTTGTACGAGAGGCAATAAAACGAAGCCGGCATCACAACGCGAGCGTAATACCTGGTGCGAGCCTTCTGCTCGATTTTACCCGTACTCTTAGGATGGTAGCATTCTCATGGCCTCCATCTGCCTGGATTTGAAGTATGAAACACTTTCAATAATTACAGCTATTATAATTATATGCCACCAACTTAAATGCTAAACGCTGTACTTTTAACTTTATTTCAATCCCTGCGTATGCTGCCAACCAGCTCTATGCTGTGAAATTGCTAGTTGCCTTTGGCACTGCTTGGCATGAATGAGCCATTTTGTACTATACAGGTAGACCTAGTTCTTGATGAGTTATAAAATGCTGCATTGTAGGCAAATGTGACATCATAATAGGGCGGTGAACTTGGAAAGCTTCTACATATTTTCCAACTAAAATCCTGTTTTTTATAAATAATTAGCAATTTATAGTGTGTTCATAGACACGCAGTAGGTCATTAGCAATTTCCATGTGAAATAAAAGACATTCAGAACCCAGCAAGGCTAAAACATATGACTTTGTGCCAGCCTTTCCATATGTAAGATATAAATCCTTGCACTATACCATCTTACAGCAGTGCAAAAAAAAACGTGCTGGCCATCCTTTCCAAATTAATAATTCTCTATTGAATAATGGCTGCCAAATCAGACAAGTCCTCTGTCGCAGGTGTTGGATATGAAAGGATAGGGACACTTCCCTGTTGAGCTAATTGTGACCCAATTCTTTGCAGCCCCTGTTGTATATTTTACTATGTGTGAATATACAGGTTGACATTATTGCAATTTTTTGGAAGGAGAGACTAGAAAAATAATGATCATCTTTTTTTTTTTTTTTTTTAAATTCTTTATTTTAAAGACCGACTCGAGAACATACAAAGTAACACCTGCTCCACAAAGAGCAGAATAACAGATTTCAAATATTTAACATTGACATGTAGCCCACCCTTCCGCACCCCTGTACATATCTAGTCACTGCAACTGCTCGAGTCAGGCCCAATTTAATCCTTTTATGAACCAACCCAACAAGGGTAGAATACAAAACATAGAAAGAGAGAGCAAAGCCCGAAAAGAGTTTAGAACAGGTTAAGAGAAAGAGGTAGAAAGGGGAATAGGGGGGAGGGGAGGGGGAGGGGAGAATAGGGGAAGATAGGGGACAAAGAAGTGAGAAGAAGGGAGAGCGAGAGAAGAAAAAAGAGGAAAGGGGGAGAGGAGAGAAAACAAAAAAAAAAAAAAAAGGGGGGGGAGAGTGTTTCCCCAGAGCAATAATGATCATCTTTGGAAATTTAACATTAGATCATCAAATGAACCCTTTTTAAGTCCATTTTTGGTCACTTTCACATAGAAATGATCCACTGTCGAATTCATGCAGAAGAAAATCCTCAGCAACAAAATTAAGCACCAAATTGTGTGAAATTTTGGCCAGATATTTATATAAAAATGCAGTCATAATCCGCAGCATCAATGAATAAACTGTGGATTTCAAGTCTAAAGGCCGCTTTACACGCAACGACGTCGCTAACGAGATGTCATTGAGGTCACGGAATTTGTGACGCAAATCCGGCCTCGTTAGCGACGTCGTTGCGTGTGACACATACGAGCGTCCGCCAATGATCAAAAATACCTCATCGTCGATATTTGACACGTCGTTCAAACCCCAAATGTCGTTGCTGCTTTTGGACGCAGGCTGTTAGTCGTTCCTGAGGCAGCACACATCGCTACGTGTGACACCACAGGAATGACGAACAGCACCGTACCTGCGTCCTCCGGTAATGAGGTGGGAGTGTCTTTCATGCGGCTGCTCCCCGCCCTTCCGGTTCTATTGGACGCCTGCCGTGTGACGTCGCTGTGACGCCCCCTTAGAAAATGGCAGTTCGCCGGCCACAGCAACATCGCTGGGAAGGTAAGTACGTGTGATGAGTACTAGCGATATTGTGCGCCACGGGCAGCGATTTGCCCGTGATGCACAAACAACCGGTGCGAGTGCGATTGGCAGCGACATCGCTAGCGATGTCGCTGCGTGTAAAATGGCCTTTAAAATTTCATCCAAAGCAGATATTTTAAATGCAAATTATGGCAGAAAATCCACTGAGTACTTGACCCATGTGCACATACATTAACAGTCTTATTAGGCGATATTCATTGCATGCAGCAGAATTACTGTAAAAATGTCTAAAAAAATTCTGAAACATATATACTCTAAAAACACTTTAAAAACAAAAGTCTAAAAGTGGTCCTAAAAGTTTAACCCTCAGTGTAGTGAAGTGTGCCTACAGTACTTCCCCATGAATCACTGTGCAGATGCTCGCATACTTCTAGTGTTCTTGCTGAATAGTTTTAGTAGGTGTCTAGGTGGTGCCCTTTGAGGGAATCTGTCTGTCTACAGGTTCTCTATGAATTAGAGATATTCTGGCAGATGGGGACTTATAATGTGTAAGCTGTAGATACTTAAAGTAGCTTAAGGTTCAATAATCAAAGATATGGGGCTTGGGTGTACATCAAGCATGCCTTAGGCTGGCCACAATAAAAGGCCACCCTAAAATGAGCAGTTTTACAGTATTGGTGGGACCAGTTTAGTCTGAAAACCAGTCAGTATCTGGTGTGCTCACCATTTGTCAGTCTGCCATCTGCATTGTACAGTGAAAACAGGAATTCATCCGTCAAGAGAACACCTCTCAACGTGGCAGATGCCGTCAAATGAGAGCATTTTCCCACTCATTTCTGTTAGAACAACGAACTGCATAAAAATAGACTGCAGAAGAGAAAGCGCAATAGGGTCTTAACCAATAACTTTTAGGAGAAAAAGAACTGTACTCACCTATAGTGATTGTGCCAGTCACAACCACTATAATAGCCAAAATAATGGTGGTTAGCTGCAGCTTCCCGGATTAGATGATTGCATGTGTTCTAAATAAAGGGATTTATGCCGCGCTCACACCACGTAATTCAATCATAGATTTATGTCTCTTTATTATCTGTAGGCACAGATCAACGCGTTTCGAGGGACGCAGCCCTCTTCATCAGGACAGCAGACCACAAAAAAAAATATAAATAGAGTGAGTCCCTCGAAACGCGTTGACCTGTGCCTACAAAGAATAAAGAGACATAAATCTATGATTGAATAACAAACTGCAGTCAGTTACAGACCCCCAATGAGGATGACGAGCATGGAGATGAGTTTCCCAGAGATCGTTTCTGACAGTTTGAGCAGAAATTCTTTGGTTATGGACCGATTGTTGCAGCAGCTGTCTGGATGGCTGATCTAAGACTATATCGGAGGTGACGATGTTGGATGTTGAGGTTCTGGCTGGTGTGATTCCAAGTGGTCTGTGGTTGTGAGGCTGGTTGGATGTACTGCCAAATTCTCCAAAATGCCTTTGGAGATGGCTTACAGTAGAGAAATGAATATTCACTTTATGGGCAACAGCTCTGCTCGACCTTCCTGCAGTCAGAATGCCAACTGTACGCTCCCTCAAAACTTACAACATCTGTGGCATTGTGCTGTGTGATAAAACTGCACATTTTAGAGTGGCCTTTTATTGTGGCCAGCCTAAGGCACACCTGTGCAATAATCACACTTTCTACTCACTAAAATGGATTTAGACAAATATGTGACCAATATTTGAGAGAAATACGCCTGTTGTGTACATAGAAAAAGTCTTAGAACTGACACCTGAACTAGTTTTTCACTTATTTGTTTTATATGGACGTGTGAAGCTGAAGTCTTACCATAGAAAGATACAAGTATGTTTTCTCATATGGAAGACACTCAGCGGCAAGGTGCAAGTACACAAGAAAGGCTTTTTTTTTTTTTAGTAAACTCAATGTTACAATCTTCCTGCAATTGAGAGAAGTTGACTGTCTACCCCAAGCATAAAATGAAGAACATAAGAGTTGTATTAGGACACAGGATGAATGTATAGCTCACCATACACACTAGATGGCTATTGGCTGACCAATGATTTGGCTAATCATCCAGGAGCCATCATGGCCGACTCTCACATACACAAGAACGCTCATTCAGTCAATTGCTCCTGTATTCCCTATGAGAGAAATGTCACCAGACATGTCTGCCTTATTTCCGTGAGACAATATGATTGTCAGTCTGAAATTGGACACACTGGATCAATATTTCCCTCACTAATAAGTTGTTCGAGGCTAGATTGTTGGCTGAATTGGTCGATGTTGTCGCGTTTGGCCGACATAGTCTAATGTGTATGGAGTCTTAATCCTTTCCATAGTTTGATCATGATTAGCGTGATCTGCTCCTGTTCATTTCTAGGTGGTTAGTTCATACTGCAACTATATTGGGCACTATATGTTCATTCTATAATAACGGCCCACAACAAGAAGCATGGGCATATAGCAAAATGGAAAAGAAGTAGAAATGACATATTTAAGAAGATACGTTGCCCTCAAGGGTACAACAGCTTGAGGTTATAAAATTCATTGACGGCTGAAAGTACAGACTATTCTGACAGCTATCCATTAAATGGCTTCCATAAGAGAACAGCAGACAAAATATGACTCCTAATACACAGTCAAGTAACAGCATAAGTTTTATGTTCTTTTCCCATTATCCTGAAGCGATGGATAAATCTATCCTAACTCTCCTCATGTGATGTATAATGTACAGTGTCAGAGACCACAAAGCAGTGAAGCAAATTAAAAGATGCCTGTTAAATTAGTCTTTGCAAGCAAAGAAGCCATTTTGATGATAATGTCCTCATGCTCTGATATGAAAGTGCAATACATGGATAAAACCTATTTATAAAATGGCTTGGGTAAATGGGATTGGGATAAATAGGGGGGTATAATTGACTAATAAACATTCAGGGGACTTTCGAACTACGGAACAGTTCCAAAACCGATCTTAAAATTCTTGCTGCGTTTGGAAAAGCTGTTAATACTAAGATCTCTTAGAAAGTAGACAAGTGTCAATCTGAAAGGAGAAATACATCAACAAACAGGAGTAAATTTTTCCAAAATCTCGTGAAAGAAGACGCTTGGATTAGAAAAACCCTTGTAATATCCTGTATATAGGTGAGCAATTTTTCGGTGATCCCCCAGAGATATCAATTGGCATACATTTTCATGTCAAGATTATTGTAAACGAGCAATCTCAGGAAAACTGTTTTTTTGCCAATATTTATACAGTCCAAAAAGGCTGCTGATAACCCAACAAATAAGCAAACCCCTCCTTCATAGGGTTATCTGCCTAAAGGATCATTATTAGCAGGTTCTTATCCAATGTAACCAGGAACTGTGCTGCTGAGAAGAAAGTAACAGGCCGGAACCTCAACCCCGGTTGTGGGTGGAGGCCGGCATGACTTTGGTTAGGAGGGAGGGAACAGTATCCGAGGGTGGGGTTTTAGGCCGTGGGGAGGGGTTTATATAGGGTAATCCAGAGGTAAGGCCCCCTTTTTGGCCTGCACTTATCAGGATAGTCCCGCCTATCCTCCCTAGTAGTTGTAGCAGGGTCATGGTGGCTTATGGTGGTTAGGGTGGTTCCTCGAAGTTGGTTTAAAATGTACCTGGGATTCATGGAAATATGGATCCCTTAATTAGTCTGCTTGGGTTAGTGGTCTGTTGATTTGGGGGCACCACCGGCAATGGGATGTCGGGTCACGTTGTTTGTTAGTCAATTATACCCTTACCCCCTTTTGTATTGGTGCTCCTGAGTTGGTGTTCACGGCTGGGAGTAAGTAGGGGGTCAGGGAGAGGTTACTGTTATTATTGTTGGTAATCACCAGATTTATGAGCTTTGAGGACCCCACCCAATATATAAGTTATTTTTGAATTTTGTATTTTGTTAATTAAAAACCTGCTCTGGCCTTTATCCAATTTAGTGTCAGTGTCTTTTCTTTGACCGACGGGGAACCGTGAGAGGAGTTGGGTCCAAAAGGGGTATATATGTGGTAAGATCCCAGAGCATCGACTATATCAAAGTCAAGGCAGCAAATGTATACCGAGCAATCTGTAGCAGATTTTACAGAACAATCATAAAATGCAAAAAAAAATGCTGCAAACAGGTTTTGAAAAAAAACTGCAGCAAAAATACATAAAGAAGCAGCAACAATGCACAAAACCTGCATTTTGAATGCAGAATTTTTACTTCCAAGAGAGCAGGCTTTCGCTACAGAAAAATCCTTTGTCATTCTGTAGGACCCCCATTGTTTAGTTTCGGTCAACCTATAATCTGGTGTTTGTATCAACATGACTTATATTATTACAATATAGATTTTCCACAGATACATAATTCAGTGTCATCATGTACAGAATTTCCTGTAACTCATCTACTAGATATCAGAATGTGTTCATAAAAAGCCTAAACCATTACCCTTAAATCAAGTGCCCATGACAGGTATCTCTAAAAAGTATATGGCAATGCCAGCCACAGTGTTCTCACAAATGTGAGTCAGCCACAGTCCCCCTTAAAAGTGGACTTCTTCCTCATATTTTCTTATGGTAGCCTACAATAAACTATTAAGTCTCATAGATTGGAAGCTATTTCTTTGAATAGAATTAAACATAAAAAAAACCTGAATCGTCTATAGAACCGGGCTCTGTATAAAGGCCTCTTGCTTTCCTTTTTACAGAGACATGTAAAATCTGGCAAACAAATACCAGAAAGTGTACAAAGCACAGATGACTAAATGCATTCTGATGATTGTCCAGCAATTCCAGACCGCTGTGTAGCAAATAAATGCAGAAATATATAGATTTTTGCTCTGAGACAAATATGTTCCTTAAATGTGGTGAAATTATCCACATCTGAGCTGATGACAACGCATGTCCTATATGTTATATAATATTTACGGCTCAGTGGTTAGCACTGCAGTCTTGCAGCGCTGGGGTCCTGGGTTCAAATCCCACCAAGGACACCATCTGCAAGGAGTTTGTATGTTCTCCCCGTGTTTGCGTGGGTTTCCTCCGGGTTCTCCGGTTTCCTCCCACACTCCAAAAGACATACAGATAGGGACTCTAGATTGTGAGCCCCAATGGGGACAGCGTTCCTGATGTATGTAAAGCGCTGCGGAATATGTTAGCGCTATATAAAAATAAAGATTTGATTTGATTTTTTATACAGTGGTCTTCTTGTCACCTATTCAGCCCGTGATGCATGACAGATGCTTTTTTTTTAAGTATTAGGACTGAATCACATACAATAAATAAATACTATTCTCTAAGCCAGGGTTCCTCAAACTGTGGCTTGAGAGCCACATGTAGCATAACGGGGCTGTAATATGTGGCTCGTGGCTGTCTGCCAGCTTGGTGCATTAGCACCAGGTGTACAGCTATTAAGAGAAGATCTCAAGATGGTGACTTTTGTGTGTAGCCCTGCACAAAAGAGCAGATGTCAATAGGGGGAAAATAGGAAAGCCTGGAGCTTGGCATACTGCCTTGGTGTGATTTCAGTGGAAAAACTTTGGCATTATACCAGTAATGAGGGCTCTGGCTGCCAGTAAGATGAGGGTGGCAAGAGCTTGATTTGGCTAGTGACCCTTTAGCAAAGCTGAATGTGGCTTTTGACCCTCTCTCAGAGCTGTATGTGGCTCGTGACCTTTTTATCAGAGCTGGATATGTCTTGAAACTCTCTCTCAGAGCTGATCGTAGTTTGTGACCCTCTTTCAGAGCTGGATGTGGCTCATAACCCTCTCTTAAGGCCACTTCACACATAACGAGATCGCTAACGACATCGTTGCTACGTCACAGTTTCTGTGACGAAACAACGACTTCACCAGCGATCTCGTTATGTTTCACACGTACCAACGATCCGCCCCTTGCTGTGAGATTGTTGGTCGTTGCTGAATGTCCTCGGCCATTTTTTGTTCGTTGGAGTCCTGCTGGGCAGGAGGGATCTGTATGTTTGACACCTACCAACGAGCTCGTTAACGACCTAGATGAGAACTTAAAGTGTGACACGTAGGCGTGTAGTTGCGTCACCTTTTCCGCGCCCCCTCTGCACCGATTGGTTGGCGCTGAGAACAGTAAGCAAACACTCGGGAACGAAGGAGGGATAAATCCGGGTGCAGATGCAGCTTCGATCCGAAGAGCAAGCAAGCAACCGGGAACAAAGTATGAATGAATGGTGGAGTCGCAGATTCTATCCTCAAACAAGACTCAAAAAGGGACAAAGGATGAAGCGATACAAAGTTGCCTTCTAGGCCGGCCGCCTAAGCAGAACTCAGTATTGGCCACCAATCGGAGTGGAGGTGTGTGGAAAAGGCGACGCATATGCACGCCTAGGTGGCTTACAGCGTCAAACACTACGCCCCTATTCGAGGTCAGAATCGTTACATAGCTGCTGTGTGACAGGGTCCCAACGACCAACGAGATCGTTATACAGGTCGCTGCATCGTTACTAAAGTCGTTGGGAAAATGACTGTGCAACATCTCACCAACAATCTCACCAACGATTTAACAACGATCCGGAAACTGTGACGTAGTAACGATCTCGTTAACAATCTCGTTATGTGTGACTGGCCCTTTACAGCTGAATGTGGCTTGCCACTCTCTCTCAGAGCTGAATATGGCTCATGACCCTCTCTGATTAGAAATTGCCTCATGACCTTCTCTGAGCGAAATGTGGCTTGGCACCCTCGCTCAGAGCTGAATGTGGCTTGTAACCCTCTCTCAGCTGAATGTGGCTTGCGATCCTCTCTCAGAGCTTAATATGGCTCACAACCCTCACTCAGAGCTCAATATGGCTTGCAACTCTCTCTAAGCTAAATGTGACTTGCAATCCACTTTCACAGTTAAAGGTGCTTCATGACCCTCTCTCCGAGCTGAATGTGGCTCATGACCCTCTCTCAGAGCTGAATGTGGCTCATGACCGTCTCTCAGAGCTGAATGTGTCTCTCAAGGTCAGAAAGGTTGGGGACCTCAGATCTAAGCTGAGCAATTTGGAAGAATGGATGGTCCTTCTACTATATCGATGTCTACCAGCAGGAACATCTGTAACACAATCATCAGATAATTTACATTAGGAGTCAGGCACCCAGGCATATTATAGCTCTGTTTTCTATAGAATCATGATAGGGCTTCATGATAGGCCTATGAAGCTTTTACTGTGGCACCTGTGATTGTTATTGGTAGTATTTTGGTGCACCCCATTTGAAATTCATTATGAAGCGATTACTGTCCCTCCGTAAGGTTCTAGTTCCATACCAAGGCATTAATGACGCAACAGAAACCATAGATGGACATAATATATATTTGAAGTATTGTGTTGCACAGGGGCCTTCTATAAATAACAAGGAATTTCTTACTATTTATTAGATTGTGGGAGACTTGGTTAATGAAATTCATAGGTTTCAATTAATTTTGTACTGTAAAAAAGTAATGACCGGGTGCTCTATTTTGAGCCATCAGTGACCATATTGCACATTTATTGATCCCTCGCAGGGTCCCCTATCTCTGTGAAATGAAACTGTGGCATGCTTGATAGAACTTTGTCTTTTCAGAGGTAGACTCCCCTAAAATCATCATTCCTAAAAAGTAATATATCTTTACACAAGGAAGCAGATTTATCAGGACTGGTGCTTTAATCTACAAAAAACGTTATTGGAGAAAATTGTGTCTAATTTATTAAAAAGACCACATCATTTAAAGGTAAACCATCACCTGACTCATGGTCCGCAAACCACAGCCGTCATGAATAAGAAGCTGGATACATGATTGCAGCCAGGTATATTTTTCTCTGAAATGCGCTGACATTTTAGAGAAAATATATTTAGATCCAGTTGGGGATTGGTGCAGCGTCACCCCTGGTCGGCTTATCCCAGCACTATTCCAAGGGATTACATTGTTGGAGAGATCTGTTAATCATCAATAGCGGTGCTGGGAGCAGCCATCTGGTGGTGGCACTAGACTAGTCCCCGGACAGATTTTCTAAATATATTATCTGTGAAATGCGAAGAATCATAGAGAAAAATATACCTGGCTGCAATCGTGCAGCCAGCTTCGTATCATGATGCCGCTGGTTTGAGCAACATGAAACAGCTAACAGGTTATCTTTAAATCTTGCACAATATTACTGTCCTAAAGTGAGAAAATAAATGTACAACTCTTATGAGCAGATGCAGATTTGCACAAAAATTAAGCTTAATAGCTGTCTAATCTGTGGGTCACGGCTCGAGCATGGACTGTCCGCAGGTCTCCTGACCTGAACTGGACAACCACAAAGGCAGGAGGAGACCTGTGGACAGTCCGTTCATCACGGTGCATGCTTGGATCTGGACACACAGAGTCTGAATGTTGCATAATAGTTGTTAGCCATTCTCCCTTCTGGTACTTAGATGCCCACTTTTACAAAGTTTGGCCAGCATGGTGTAAGAATCAAAAGCTGTGTTACTACTTGCAGTGCCAAACACTGGTATAAACTCTTTGAGAAATACAGCCCCTCAGAACAACAGAGACAATATGTCAGGACTCATCCATGTAAATGAGTCCGCACTTGAGCAATGTCAACAATCAATGGATTAAAATCATCATTTTTAGCCATGCCAAGAATAAAAAATTTCAGTTGGAATCCATGATTTTTCTGCTAGTTTTAGCATACGACAGATACAGAGATCAATAGATGATAACACTGACTCAGTGAATGGAATCCACATGAAAAGTAAAACTAAGACAACACATAGATATTTTATTAAGTTTGGTCTGAAAACTGCTCTTTTGAGAAATCAGCGGTAAAGAAAAAAAATCAAGAAAGCCAAGATGAAATGCCTCCATGTGTTCAGAGTCACAATTGTCTACAAGATAATACATAAACTGGCAAATAACTGTGCAGTACATCTCTGCCAATAAATCCATTTTCTCCTCAGAAAAGAAACAAAATCAGAAGCAAAATCATGTTGTGCGATTGACATGTACAGCTGACAAGACTGAAACTTCATTTTAGGCTTCCTTCACAGGACCGCGTAAAACACGTGTGTTTCACGGTCCGTGGTGTAGGTACGTATGTGTGTCCGTGTGTGTGTGTTATGTGTGCTGTCCCTGTGTTATCCATCTGACATCCGGATAGCACACGGACAGCATATGCTGGTATACCATACTTACCTGTCCTCAGTGCTGCTGTCTCCAACGCTGCTGGTACTTCCGGGTCTGCGGTGAGTGCAGTGAATATTCATGAACATAATGAGCATGTCAGGAAGCGACAACGTAGGCAAAGACTGCAGTGCTGGAGACAGTAAGTATAATTTTTTTTATTTTTATGTGACACGTGTTTTTTCTATTACAAGTCACACTGATGTCCCACGGACACACGTGCTGCGAGCAGAAAATGTACATGTCGTCATGTGGAGCACATGGACACACATGTGCCCCATATGGTACACGGTCTGTGTGAAAACATGGGCGTGTGCACAAAACCATTAAGTTTAACAGGTCTATGTGTGTCCATGTCCTGGTCATGTCCTGGTATGTGTGGCAACGGACGTCACATGTACCGGAAACATGGATGTGTGAAGGAGGTCTTATTGAGAGGGTGAATCATATGTTCAAGACCAAATACATCAAATAGCACCACACATGTTCTGTACAAGATCCGAGGACTACATTTCCAGGGGGGGGGGGTTTAATATATTCTGCCATGCTATGTCCACAAAAACATTTGGAACTACTTGTATGACAGAAATATTTAAACATTACATTATAGAATTGAAGTATTTGGAGCCTGTGGTGGCCTTGGGTTGTGCATTGTACAGTGGTATTACTCACCCTATGTAACACCATAGAAACCATTTTAATATGTAAAGTCAACTCTTTTGTCATTAATTTAGGCAAATCTCAAAACATGTTTTTGAGATTTCTAACCAAATATAGAAATTTACGCAATATATCTGCAAATCATGACCAGATCATTCCTGAGAGACTTATATGATAAAACATTATCATCAACCTGTTGGAAACTCCCAAGGAAAACATAAAAAATGGTTGCATCTTCCATGGACTAGAAAAGATAAAAAGTGGACAGTCCAATAAAATTCTGAAGGGTCTGGCAACTTTCACTATTTATGTATACAAAAAGTGAAGAAGGATTTGATTATTAGGGAGTACAAAGGGCTCGTGTGTGTTTGTCCGGGATCCTGGCTTTTTTCTGACCTCGGTGATGAGAACTAGACTACATATCAAACGTATCATCTATTTAATGAGTGGGAAAAAAATTATATGGAAAACTGTACAGTATCAGAATCTAAACTAGTAGTATACCAGGAGTGGGACTAGTGAAAGGCACATGCGGAGCATGGAGGATGGCTCCTTTTTCAGCTGCCTTAGCGTACTCATAATAGTTAACGGGACTCTGTCAGCAGGTTTCTGCTATGTAATCTGAAGATAGCATGGTCTAAGGGGTGCTTCACACACAGCGAGCTCGCTGCCGAGATCGCTGCTGAGTCACGCTTTTTGTGACGCAGCAGTGACCTCATTAGCGATCTCGCTGTGTGTGACACTGAGCAGCGATCTGGCCCCTGCTGCGAGATCGCTGCTCGTTACACACAGCCCTGGTTCGTTTTCTTCAAAGGCGCTCTCCCGCTGTGACACACAGATCGCTGTGTGTGACAGCGAGAGAGCGACAAATGAAGCGAGCAGGGAGCAGGAGCCGGTGTCTGACAGCTGAGGTAAGCTTGTAACCAAGATAAACATCGGGTAACCAAGGTGGTTACCCGATATTTACCTTAGTTACCAGCCTCTGCAGCTCTCACGCTGCCTGTGCTGCCGGCTCCGGCTCTCTGCACATGTAGCTGCTGTACACATCGGGTTAATTAACCCGATGTGTACAGCAGCTAGGAGAGCAAGGAGCCAGCGCTAAGCAGTGTGCGCGGCTCCCTGCTCTCTGCACATGTAGCTGCATTACACATCGGGTTAATTAACCCGATGTGTACTGTAGCTAGGAGAGCAAGGAGCCAGCGCTCAGTGTGCGCGGCTCCCTGCTCCCTGCACACACAGCTAAGCGGTGTGCGCTGGTAACTAATGTAAACATCGGGTAACCATACCCGATGTTTACCTTAGTTACCAGTCTCCGCAGCTTCCAGACGGCGGCTCCGTGCAAGCGCAGCGTCGCTTGCATGTCGCTGCTGGCTGGGGGCTGTTCACTGGTCGCTGGTGAGATCTGCCTGTTTGACAGCTCACCAGCGACCATGTAGCGATGCAGCAGCGATCCTGACCAGGTCAGATCGCTGGTCGGATCGCTGCTGCATCGCTAAGTGTGAAGGTACCCTAAGAATTAAAACAGATAATTCAGCCCTGCATCTCTTATCTCATAGTCTGCTTTTGTGTACTTGCAATGTTAGTTTAAGCCTCTTATCTTTATCATTAGTGGGTCTCAGTGGCAGCTGAGTTGTAGTCTGACTCTGCCTCATTCTGTGATTAGCAGCTTCTGTCCATGGAAATGTACACTGAAAAACTGGTGTGGGCGGGGGCAACTCCTAGAGCTCTGCTACATGGAAAAAATAACATCTTTCACTATGTCAGAACAGCTGCAGCCAGTAATCTAAGTGATACATTGTGGAACTCAGGGTCTCTGTCTCTACATTATGCTACTCCTAAGCCCCCGTCACACACAGTGGGATCGCAACCAAGATTGCTGAAACGTCACAGGTTTTGCGACGTATCAGCGAGGTCGATGACAGTGACAAAACAATCAGGACCACTTTTTCTCGTTGGTCTCACGCAGTGCAGCACGCATCGGCGTGTTTGACGGCAGGAGACCAATCAGCGCCCAGCGTCGGACTGGCTACCGGAGGAATCTCCAGTAATGCCAGGCCTGGATTCAGTTATCTGCACTGCACTCCGAAGCTCTCACCTGAGCTCTGGAGTGCAGCCTAGACTGCACCGTGAGCGCCTAGTGATTGATTCCCCGGCGATTGCGGTTCAGTTCATGACAGCTGAAGACATGCCGGGCTGATCTCCGGTGCTCTCACCTGAACTCCGGATTGCACCCCGGCCTGTCCGCAGCTGTTATGAACTGAACCACAATCGCCAGGGAATCAATCACTCGGCGCTCGTAGTGCAATCCTGCAAACTCTGAGATCAGTCCAGGCCGCAGCTGAGAGTTCCGGAGTGCAAAGCAGGTAACTGAATCCAGGCCTGGGCATTACAGGAGATTCCTCCGGTAGCCAGCAGGGAGCCGTCGTTACATGGGTTGCTGATGGCTGGTGGCTGATCTCTGTGGCGATCTGCTTGATTTACGGCTCACCAGCGACCATGTAGCGATGTTCCAGCGATCCCTGCCAGGTCGGATCACTGGTCGGATCGCTGGTGCGTCGCTACGTGTAATGGGACCCTTAGAAGAGGTGGGAAAAAAACCTGCTGACAGATTCCCTTTAAAGGGAATGCATTTACCATTTTTAAAAAGATCTTGCTACCTCACATAATGCATTGTATCACTATTATAGGATTTTCCAAAGTGACAGGTTCCCTTTAAATTAAGATCTTATTTTATTTTTTTTTTAAATGTTTTTTTTTGTCATCAATAGCCTGACCCAAATTCTATCTTTTGTTTAGAAGCCTTTCGGGGCTTCTAATCTGAACATGCTTTAATCTGGACAAAACTCATTGAAAAGAGAGGGGTTAAGTGTTACCTTATATTAAAATCCTGTCTGTGATGATAATGAGACTACTGAAAAATCTTCTCTAATGATCAGAAAGTGTGGGTTTTTAGTATAAGACCCAGAGGACAATGTGAAAATTGTAAGATTTCTGGATTTTTATTTTCTTTTTTTTTGGGGGGGGGTTGTTTTTTTATTTACATGCTAAGATGGAACACTAAAAAAATATAAAAATAAAAAATATACTTTTAAAGGGGTTGTACACTACTCAGATAACCTTCTCAAATTGAATCGAACATCTAGGGCAAGTCAGAGCTGTGGCTGGCCTTGATACATCCGACGGCAGGGAAAGTAAAGCCAGCGCTGTTCCAGTGGGAGGGTGAGTACCGACACCGCTGGAACGTCGCCGGAACGTCGCCGGAACCGGGGGTGAATATAAGTATTGTTATTTTAATGGAGGCAAACATGCTGATTGAAAATAAGTTGTCCGAGTAGTGGACAGCCGCTTTACCATAAAAATCTGATTTAAATAATAAGTAATTTTCAATCTACACATCCCATAAAGGCGATTGCTGCTCAAGAGCTATACCTTTCTTTTTCATATAGAAAAGCATAGCTGGAGGCAACCACTATATGTGCACCCAGTGTTGAGTTTCAGGGAGCATTTTCAAGTTTTCAGAGAGGTATTTAAATAGAAAGCAAGCTCCTCTCTTGCATCTTACATTGTGCGAGAATTGCCATCGAGTCCCTATGGCTCATCAGTTAGGAAAAGATGGTGATAAGCATGCTGGAATTCATAGATAGCTGTCTAATGTCAATTTCTGACGATTCCATTTCTGATGTGTATCTAGGACATTACTGGGCCGCTGCTGCAGTATACGGTAACCTATACTGAAAAGAAGTTCTCTTAACTAAGTATTCTAGTGCCCTAATTGTATATAAGGCAAATAAATCCCAATAATGGTCCAAATCCCAATATTGGAGGACTGATACACGCTGGATCATACTTTACTGAAATTAAAAATAGTACTAAGTAAGAAACTTGGTGACTCCTTCACTGACAAGCAAAAAGGTTCCAATGTTGTGACTTTTTGACTTTCAGGCTCCATACCTCTCTATCCACTACAGCTCCGAAGTAAAGCTGGGTTTACACACTGCAACATCTCAAACGACATCGCTGTAACGTCACCGGTTTTGTGACGCAATAGCAATGTTGTTTGCGATGTTGCAGTGTGTGAAACCTATCAGCGACCCGGCCCCTGCTGTGAAGTTGTAATCGTTACAAATCGTTCAGGACCATTCCTAGGTCCTTTGTTTCCCGCTGTGCAGCATGAAGTTTCAGTGTGTGAAGACTTTGCAGAGACTTTGTTAGCAACTTCCCTTTCAAAAGGCTGCTTATCAACGTCCCCAACAACCAGCTAGGTCGCTCTGCAGGTCCGGATCGCTGTTGAGTTGTTGGCCAGGTTTGCCTGTTTGACAGCTCACCAGCGACTTAGCAGAGACTTAGGCAGGTCGCTATTGCGTCACCAAACCGGTGACGTTACAGCAATGTCCTTTGCGATGTTGCAGTGTGTAAACCCAGCTTAAGACTACCATCTTTTTATAGACAATCAACTTGGCTATCTCATACATAAATTTGACTTGTAACTATTTAGCATATGATTAGTTATGTAGATTATTGTCATGTCTCTGCACTGTTACTGTTTGCTCCTAAAAAAATCTAAATTTTAATTATTATTTTGTTAGTATTTTGTTAATCCACCTTTGGCTTTCCAAACTGCCTCAATCCTTCTGGGCATGCTCTCAATCAGATTTTTGTATCTCTCGATGGGAATCTGAAACCAGGTTCCCAATGTTGGTGCATACTGGTCGACTCACTTGGGTATGTATACAGCTTTTTCTTCAACTCTACCCACAAGTGTTTGATTGTGTTTATGTCTGGGGACTATGGGGGCCAATCCAGCATCTCTACTTTATTATCATTAAATAATTTTTTCACCAATCTCAACGTATACTTCACATCATTGTTCTGCTTGAACACTATATCATTCATTTTATACCCACAGTTCTCAAGTGTACGATGTAACTCGTTTTGTAGGATACTCACATATTGGCTTTCAGCATTGACTGAATTCTTCTGGTCATGCTCTCAATTAGATCCAAGCATCTCTCGACTGAAATCTGATCCCAGGTCTCTTCTACACGTTCCCAATTTTAGTGCATAGTGGTCAACACACTTGGGTATGTATATAGTTTTTTATTCAATTCTACTCAAAAGTGTTCAATTGTGATGAGGTCTGGGGACTGTGGGGGACAATCCAGCAGCTGGACTTCATTGTTATTGAACCACTTCTTCACTAGTCTTAAAGAAGCTTTAGGTCGTTGTCCTGCTGGAACACTAGGTCATCCTTTTCATACCGATAGTACTCAAGCGTACAAAGTTACTTCTCTTGTAGGACACTCACATATAGCTCAGCATTGAGACCACTATCAATCCTGGTCAAGTATCCAGCACCTTTGGCTGTGGAAAAAGCATCATCAGGCTTCCTCCACCGAACTTGACAGATCTTACACTTTCTCAATTTGTTGGCCTCTTTTTCCCTTGTTTCTTCCAGACCCATTTGCCCCCATCAGAGCCTAGATTTTTGGCTTTTGTCTCATTATTCCAAATCACTAGTTTTCCAATCTTCTACTGTCTACTTTTTGTACTTTTTTCAAACTCGAGATGACACATCTTTTGACGATATTGAAGTCAAAGCTTTTTCACCTTTTTTCAGGCCACTCTTCTAAACTTGTATGACATGCATCACATGGTGCTTGCAAATACTTGTGTGATTTAATTATTACGAAGCATACGAGCCACATCCACTACCGTGTGTGTCACACCAGAACTGAGAGAAATTGTGATGAGCCCACTTGTTCACTGCAATATTTTGCGTAACATTCACCTCTTGGCTTTTGAATGGATGGACGGACTTCAATTCATATTCTTCCAATGCCCATGGCACTGATATGTTGTAGTTTGGAACCATTCTTGGCCGAATGATCACTAACAATGAACTGGATGATATGGTTTCACTTTCCTTGAGAAATCTTCATGGCTGCTCCTCGATTCAAACCAGTGACCTTTCACTTGGGAATCAACCTAATAACATGCTGAACTATTAGGAATTGTAAAAACAGGCTGTAATTTGTAGTATACAGGAAGAAACCGATTTTGCACCACCAGGAGCAAAACAGTAACATGACAAGAATCTGTTTAACTAATCATATGATAAATAGTTGGAAGCCAAATTTATTTATAAGATAGCCAAGATGATTGTCTAAAAAATGAAGGTAGTATAACAATAGACACTGTAGTGGATGGTGAGATATGGAGCCAGAAAGTCAAAAATTCAAAACATTGTTACCCTTTTGCTTGTTAGGGTAAACCCCATACATACCAATGGGAGGTGACCACACAAATGCAGTGATATTTTTCACAAGTAGATGGATGTAGTTCACCCCATGTGGATCTGTATTTTATTCATTACATATCTGCTGTCTGATGGGTATTCATTATGATTGATATTATTCTAATAAGTCAAGATCATGGAGAGGTCTGCCACATGGTCAACGGACCAATTCTACTTTTCTATATGACTGGAGATGTTTTCAAAAAATTACAGAAGTTGAAACTGATGACCAAAGGAAAATGTACAATCTGGTATGGTATGTTAAAACATTTTAACCCAGTAATTGAATTAGATGCTTTCAAAGGCTCCCGAGAAAGCAATAAAGGAAAATGGCATTGTATTTATTTTATCCATTTCTTATAATGTAACTAACCTAACTGGAACCCATAAATCCATGTAAGGTAGTTAGCGTTAGTCTGGTTTGGTTGGAAGCCATATCTTAATTTTACCACAATGACTGCTATAAGGATACGCAACCTGTCCCCGTCCCCTTCTGTAATGTTCTGCTCATTGTAACGATGGCTTTATATAAAGACTTTAATTAGAGCTCAATTCATTCTTTTTTCCCCGCATATTTTTGCTCACAGAATACCAAAGACCAACCATAAAACTCTGCCTTCAAGGTCTGCAACATAAAGATGTTATTCCAATATTAGATTAAACAGCAAAGCAATGAGAAGTCCAACCATAAATACAATTAGATTTACATTCATGTGTAATTGAAGAGGACAAAGGCCCCATTGGAAGTGTGGTGTGTGACTCACTCTTATTTGGAGCTGCTAACCATGTTCATATGACACAATCCAAAGGAAAATATTACCTTACACAATAATAAACTGCTTTATGGCCCAGCACTAGCCGGCTCGGTGGACTTAACTGGGCACTCGTTGATGGTGTGCAGGTCAAAAACTATTAGTAAGGTCATCTTAGTAACTCAAAGAATGTGACAATTGTAAAACGAAAACTATGTATTATTTAGCATGATGTTGTTTACTTCCAGCATGGAAATAATCATAAAAGACAGAAAAATCATTTCTCATAAAGCAGATGCGCTGAAACAAAAACCAACTGAGGATGTGGCCATGCATTATGATATTTAACCTAGACAACGCAACAAGACCTAGAGGCACAGTTTTACAATTAAATGGAGAACGGAAAAAAAAACTTATTTGACTTCTCATTAAGAAAGCTCACACCAAGATGACCATTTACGAAGCAGAAAACATGAAAGTGCGGCGGTTTTTCCATTCTTTAGTCTTCTACACGTTTACATTGTAAAGGACAGATCATGTTTTTACAATCAGTAGCTTGGATGATAAATGTTATTTCACAGAGGGTTAATCATGGTCTGTGCCTCATGGCTCATTCAGGAGACAGTTACACTTTGTAGTGCTAAGATATATGGAACAATGAATAAGGGAAAATAGAGATACTTAGCACACAAAAATGCCCAGTTTTATGTGAGCCCAACAGCCAACGGCAAGGCGACCTCTTTTGTTGGGTCACAATCAAACTAATGACTCTTTGGGTTAAAAAACCTACAATTTATGGGCGCACAGGAACCTGCAAATGGAGAATTAAAATCACCTAAGATTGAAAAGCAGGAGTGCTCAATCAGAAGGCATGACCCTGTAATCTAAGAAAAAGACTGATGGCACTTCCTACCTTTCTAATGTGAACAGGTGCAAACTGAACATGTTCATTGTCCCAAATATCTTAGCACTTCAATGTGCAAGTGTCTCCTTTTTTTTACTATGCTTCCTGTTCACTCTTCACCTATTCACATTAGAAAGGTAGGAGGTGCCATCAGTCTTTTCCTTAGATTTCATGGCTCTTTCAGAAGTCCCTTCTTTTAAAGTACAAGAAAACCGGTGAACATTTCATCTGTGCTTTTGATCAAACTTTTAACAGAGTTTCGTCAATGTGTCTGTGTTTACCATCAAAGTTTGGTCAATGTTTCATCAGTTTTTCTCGATTGGAAAAAGAGGTTTCTCAAAGTTTCTCCTATCAAACAATCCATGAAAATTGAACAGCACACCGATGGCACCCCATGTTGTTCGATTCATTCACTGAGCCATAAACTTGTATTGGCAATTTTGATCTGAGAATCAGATTGGAAAAGTGTCTGTGCTTTTGTGCGAACCGATTGGTCTAAGGAGAAAATCGGACATGTAAACTAACCCATGGACTATCATAAGTATGAGTGCTGTCCATGAAAAAACATGAATAGCACTTGTGTGAGAAAAACTGATGTCTCAATTAACCCCTAGGTGTGTACAGCGTATCACTAATTACAAGGGTTGTCTGGTCTAAATCCACAAGTCTGCAGTCACTTTGTGAATCCTCACATTGCATACACTTGTATTGAGCAATGCTATTCCATTTACCGTATTTTTCGGACTATAAGACGCACCGGACTATAAGAC
Organism: Anomaloglossus baeobatrachus; assembly: GCF_048569485.1. Classification (NCBI taxonomy): domain Eukaryota; kingdom Metazoa; phylum Chordata; class Amphibia; order Anura; family Aromobatidae; genus Anomaloglossus; species Anomaloglossus baeobatrachus. Next base: position 111,085,792 of record NC_134359.1, on the reverse strand, counting down.
GCACCCAGGTTTTAGAGGAGGAAAATAGGAAAATAAAATTTTAAGCAAAAAATGTGGTGATGACACACTGTTATGGGGCGAGGATCTGCTGCTGACACTGTTATGGGAGTAATGTCCCCAAATTCTCTACTAAGGTGCCGCATCCTGGTAATGATCCTCCTGCCTTGTATATACAGTATATGTCCCTCATCCTGCTATATACCGTCATCCTGCCATATGGCCGCATCCTGCTATATACTGGCATATGGCCACATCCTGCTATATAACACATCATGGCATATGGCCCCATCCTGCTATATACCCCCATCCTGCTCATATACCCCCATCCTGCTCATAATATACCCCCATCCTGCTCATATACCCCCCATCCTGCTCATAATATACCCCCATCTTGCTCATATACTCCCATCCTGCTCATATGCCCCCATCCTGCTGATATGCCCCCATCCTGCTCATATGACCCCATCCTGCTCATATGACCCCATCCTGCTCATATGACCCCATCCTGCTCATAATATACCCCCATCCTGTTCATAATATACCCCCATCCTGCTCATATGCCCCCATCCTGCTCATATGACCCCATCCTGCTCATATGATCCCATCCTGCTCATATGACCCCATCCTGCTGATATGACCCCATCCTGCTGATATGACCCCATCCTGCTCATATGACCCCATCCTGCTCATATACCCCCATCCTGCTCATATGACCCCATCCTGCTCATATGACCCCATCCTGCTCATATACCCCCATCCTGCTGATATGCCCCCATCCTGCTCATATGACCCCATCCTGCTCATATGACCCCATCCTGCTCATAATATACCCCCATCTTGGTGTATGGCCGCATCCTGTGGCACATAAAAAAAATAAACGTTCATACTCACCTCACCTTACCTCACTCCCTGCAGCATCGCTCGTCCTCCCGTCTGTATCAGCGGCAGCGCCGCTGAGTGGAGCCATCCCCGTTACCCTGCTGCATCGCGATCATCTCCTGTGTCTGTGCCGGAAGCTGCGTGTGGACACGTGCGCACGGCGATGACGTCATCGCCGTGCGCGCCGCTAGTCTCCACCCAGCTGCTGGCACAGACACAGGAGATGATCGCAATGCAGCAGGGTAACGGGGACGGCTCCACTCAGCGGCACTGCCACTGACACAGACGGGAGGGCGAGCGATGCTGCAGGGAACCAGTGAGTACTGTACACTGATTCACTGTTCCCCGCGCTGATGATGATGCGCGGGGAGCAGTGAATACAGCCGCACATGATCACTCCAGGCCATAGTTGCCAGGGGTAATCATGCGGGCCGGCTGTTTATCCTCCGCCCATCATCCCGCCCACCTGTCAGTGCCTGCTTTAGCGCTGAGGGATGATGGGCGGGGGATGGGCGTGAAATGAGCGGGTCCACGTGGTCACGGCAGGCTGCTACAGCCTGCTCGTGCCCCCGATGACCCGCTCCACCGAAGCACCCTCATTCCCCGCAGCCACATTCAGACCATAAGACGCACCCCCCACTTTCCCCCAACATTTGGGGGAAAAAAGTGCTTCTTATGGTCCGAAAAATACGGTAGTTGGATTCTGGCTGGGAGTCTGTATATCGCATAATTTTGGCCATGTGACCGCCATTGCTCGCTCCGCTCTGACACCGCCGAATCCTCTCAGTGCACAGTGCGTGCAATATGAGGAACCACCAGTCTGCACTCATATAGAAAGACTGCAGACTTGTAGATTTAGACCAGACAACCCCTTTAAGGGAATAGGCACTCTTGTGATTGAATCCCTGATTTTACACTTGGTGCCTAAACCTATTGGAAAGCCATTACGCATCTTCTAGTTTATTAATGGGACAGTGTTATGGAATTAATCTAGTAGGGTTATTTGGATACCTTAGAGCAGTGTCTTTTGGGGATTGTTTGATTGCTTTATTTGGGAAATGACTGTACAGTATTCCTACCAATATGACAGAAGTGGATACCTGAAAAATGTATATTTACAAGTAATACTTTTTTTTTTAGATTGTAGAATGCTATTTATACTACATGTGCACTAACCAGTTTTTCGGCATAAAATATTAATCATCCCTGACAGTCACAACCCTTGCACAGACAAAAGTCATCTTACCATCCAGAAGACACTAAAAATATATTCATGATGTATCATACCTTGTGCTTGAGCTGCAGATGAGTGAGAATATCCCAGTGCTAGAAGAGCCGTCTCTACCAATTGATTGAAAAGGACATCTCTCCGAACCAGTACAAACTCCGCATGTTCTTCCCGATTGTCCATTTGTTCCACCACACAAAAAACAGGCAGCATAAGTCCTGAAAAGAGAAGTGGACACATAACGTAAGACACTTTAATGATGGCCTACTAACATGTCTTTGGGCAACAAACTAAGATCCCTTTATATAGAATATATGTCTTAAGAACCTTCTTCATTAACAATTTTTCATACATGATGGAGTTTCCACAACATTAGAAAAAGAGTAGAGCTACCGTAGGAAATGAGGTAGACAAAAAAAGCAGACTCCAAAGACACGATTGAGGGATGCTGCCCAATTTATGGACTAATAACAATGCTCTTCCTATAAATGTATTGGGTCTATCAGTTAGACACTATCCATTGGACTGATTATGTTGTAGGTGTTTGGATCCGGGGACGATTTCCGTTTTGAAAACTTGTAGGACCAAAGTGCTTTGCACACATTAAACAAAACCAGAAGAGGCGCTGAAGAGCCAGAGAACCCTACCACCAATATGGTTTTAGGGGTGGAAGTGGTCAACACTTACTGTTGCTAATGTTTTCACAGTCTAAATTCAGCATCATACATCTATGGCGTGTGGAAGGGAACCAGAGTACCAGGAAGGAACCCATAGAAACATAATGAGAATATACAAACTCCATGCAGATGTTGCACTTGATCAGACCCAGATCACCAGCATTGCTCAGCTTCCGTATAATGCTTACCACTGAGCCACCATGCTACATAAAATAGGAATGCTAGAGATCGGATGTAATGGGGTAACTGTCCATTAGATACAGTAGCTATCATGGTGAAGTCCAGGGGCATGCCCGACAACATTGGCAACTAAAAGAGTTTTTCCAACCTATAAAAATGGGACAGGACATTCCTCTGCCACATCCGCATTCTGTGACATCTGACTTGAACCACAATAAAACTGCTATGTCCTCTGTTTAATTTCATTAGAATTAGTAGTGAAGAAATTAAGAAGATTTACAACACCACTGACCAATCAGATTGCTGTCCTTACTTTTTAGAAAACTTTTTGTAAATGAAAGTTTCAGTGATACCGTGTTTCCTCCAAATTAAAACCTACCCCAAAAATAATCCCTAGCATGATCTTTCAGGACTTTTAGAGTATGCTTGAAATATAAGACCTACTCCAAAAATAAGCCCTAGTTACATTCAAGGCCAATTTCTCAGGGCCTCTAATCTCTTAGGGACCCTAGCAGTTGTATTCCGAGGTTAAGCTTGTTTAAGGACCCTTGCTGACTTCATAGTCATGTGGCATGATGTAATCAAAGGTCTCTTAATTGCAGGAGTCTAAAAGAACTGAAAAGGAGACAGGCTTATATACAGGACTGCCTGTAGGGGGACCGGAGGGCAAACGGGGCAATTTGAAAGGGCCTCCAATCTATTAGGGACGCCAGCAGTTGTATTCCTAGGTTGCGCTTGTTTCAGGACCTTTGCTGACTACACAGTCATGTCACATGATGTAATCAAAGGTCTCTTAATTGCAGGAGTCTAAAAGAACTGAAAAGGAGACAGGCTTATATACAGGACTGCCTGTAGGGGGACAGGAGGGCAAACGGGGCAATTTGAAAGGGCCTCCAATCTATTAGGGACGCCAGCAGTTGTATTCCTAGGTTGCGCTTGTTTCAGGACCTTTGCTGACTACACAGTCGTGTCACATGATGTAATCAAAGGTCTCTTAATTACAGGAGTCTAAAAGAACTGAACAGGAGACAGGCTTATATACAGGACTGGCTGTAGGGGAACAGGAGGGCAAGCTTGGCAATTTCAAAATCTCCTAGGGGCCCCAGTGTTTATATCCTGATAAGACTGTTTAAGGACCTTTGTGACATCAATGTGATATGTTTTTTTTAGTTCAAGAATAAATGTGGATTTTTGTTCATGGGAAAAATAAACAAGACGTCCCCTGAAAATAAACTAGAGCCCATCTTTCGGAGCATAAAATAATATAAGACCCTGTCTTATTTTCGGAGTAACACATGAGATATGAAACTTCTTCAATTTTTATTTGCACTACTTTTAATAAATATCCCCTAATCAAAGGAAAAATGTAACTTCAGTGTTAATTACTTTATCAATTCTAAGAACTTCAGATAAAACGTAAGTAACAAGCATCTTAAAAAGGTCACGTAGAGAAGACTGTGTAGATTAGAAGGGACCAAATACATGCTACATAAAACTTCCCAGGATTTAACAGCCACTGTTACACCTCCTTGTTCTTCCATCCTCACATCAGCCCTGTTCTCACAGACTATGCGTGTCAAGGCTCCTTATTTTTTATATGCAAGCAATGCTTATTTTATTTCTCATACATAACATAGGAAAATAGGAAGATTCTGCATGACCGTGTCTGGATCCTATTAATGCGTCTCCTCCATGTCTCAGCCTTTTTCTAATAAATCATCTTTTTATATGGACATTTTATTTTCATCTGCAGGAAAGTCATTAGCTGAAAAATAGATGTTACAACCACTTGGCTGCCAGCAAGACTTTCAATGTGCCGCCGACCCCTTTGGCAGCAAAGGAGTTAAGGAAGCTATCATGTTTAATATGGGTTTAGAGCCGAATTAGCTCTATAATGTTGCCTTGTTCCTGAACAATGAAGGCATCATTGTAGTTATTTTTTTTTTTTTTATTTCACTTTATTCTTTTTCATGGTGGCCATTTTTACTGGCCAACAACATACATATGAGGTTTACACGGCAAGCCCTAAAACGTGAAGGGGGAAAAAAGGCTTAATTTTGGCTACTCATTACGCATACGATTTAAATTAAAAGGGGAGGATTACAGAAATAAGCATTCATCCTTGTATATACTTTTGCTAATTAATATATGTGGTTCACCATTATGGCAAGTGGCTCAAAAAGACTCGGTGTCCGGCTGCACAGTAAACTCTAGCACCAAATAAAACAAAATTGTGATATTGGCATACGACCCTCTTAATTGGGTTTCATAAACTTTTTAACTGTGGACTTTACATAGAAGCTACTATTGTCCTAGATGTGCCAATGTTTGAAGAATTGCAGGTCATCGATCAATGGAAAATATTTTTTCAGTTTTGTCACATAAGCCCCATAAAATCAGCAATGTCATCTGATAAGGAGCATTAGAGAAGTAGCCCTGTCCACTGCATTATCTAACAAGGACAATTAATACAATTATTGCAGGTTACTTATTTATGTAATATGTAATAAAAACTCAGTGCAAGCATGTAAGAGAATAACACGAATGATAGTTATGTGTATCACCAGATATTAGTGCTAATAAAACTAAAAAATACCGAACACCAGAGCAAAAGTCATGTCCCTCTATATACCCTAAAGGCTGCTTTACACGCAGCGATATCGCTAGTGAAAGCACCTGCCCCCCTCGGTTGTGCGTCACGGGCAAATCGCTGCCCATGGTGCACAACATCGCTAGGACCCGTCACACGTACGTACCTGCATAGCGACATCGCTGTGGCCGGCGAACCGCCCCCCTTAGAAAGGCATCACAGCGACGTCACATGGCAGCCGTCCAATAGAAGCGGAGGGGCGGAGAGCAGCCGAAAGAAAGCGACGCCCACCTCATTGCCGGAGGACACAGGTACAGTGTTGTTCCTCGTTCCTGGGGTGTCACACGTAGCGATGTGTGCTGCCTCAGGAACGACAAACAACCTGCGTCCAGCACCAGCAACGATATTTGGGATTAGAACGACGTGTCAACGATCAACGATTAGGTGAGTAATTTTGATCATTAGCGGTCGTTCGTACGTTTCACATGCAACAACGTCGCTAACGAGGCCAGATGTGCGTCACGAATTCCGTGACCCCCAACGACATCTCGTTAGGGATGTCGTTGCAAGTAAAGCCCCCTTTAGGTCAGTTAGGTTGTAATTCAGTTGTTTGGTGACCAGTGAAGGAGAATTCAAGGGCAATTTTTGAGCCCCGAGTGCTTTGAAAAAATGAAGTGTTGGTGTTTACATTATTTCTGTATTATTTTGTACTGGTCCATTATTACTTTATACATGATATCTATGTACACTATAAATATTAAAGATGGCAACATTTTTTCTTGAGCCCATAGTTTCTAAAATGTAATATAGTATGTTTATGAACATTAACGTTTCACTGATTTTTGTATTTTCTTAGTTGTGTTATTTGTTTGAGTTCATGTTATGTAAATCTGTATACATAATAAAAAGTTATTGGTTGAACATTTAGCATAAATGTATATTAAATTTGGTGTGTACAGTTGGCATATAGGCCAGAAAAATCTCCAATATACAATGGAGAGCAAAAGGGTAACAATGTTCTGAACTTTTGATTTTCAGGCTTCATATCTCAACATCCACTACAGCTTTGAGCATGAGAATATTTTAATTTTATAGACAATCATCTTGACTATCTCATACATAAATGTGATTTGTAACTATTTAGTATATGATTACTTAAGCAGATTCTTGTCATGTCACTGCCTTGTTACTGTTTTGCTGCTAAAAATCTATTAATTCCACAGCACTTTACAGATGTGATCATCTAACTTCCCTATCAGTATGACTTTTGGAATTTGGGAGGAAACCAAAGAACCCAGAAGAAACTCACACAAACACTGGGAGAACATGCAATCTCCTTGTAGATGTTATCCTTGGTGGGATTTGAACCCAGGAGCCCAGCACTGCAAAACAACAATGCTAACCACCGGGCCACCTATTTTGTAAATCCCCCTTTGGCTTTCAAAACTGCCTGATCCTTCTAGTCATGCTCTCAATCAGACTCAAGCATGTGTCGACCGAAATCTGGTCCCAGGACTTTTCTACATGTTTCCAATGTTGGTGCATACTGGTCAACTCACTTGAGTATGTATACAGCTTTTTTCAACTCTACCCACAAGTGTTCAATTGTGTTGATGTCTGGGGTCTATGGGGGCCAATCCAGCATCTCTACTTTATTATAATTAAATAATTTTTCACTAATCTCAACATATACTTCAGGTCATTGTCCTGCTGGAACACTATATCATGTGTTTTATACCCATAGTACTCAAGTGTACAAAGTAACTCATTTTGTAGGATACGCACATATAGCTCAGAATTGAGACCACCATTGATCCTGGTCAAGTATCCATCGCCTTTGGCTTCAAAACAACCCCATATCATCAGGCTTCCACCACCAAACTTGACAGTTCCTTCAAATTCTCAATCTGTTAGCCCCTTCTTCAAGACCCATTTGGACAAATCAGAATCTAGTCTAGTAATTTTACCGTCATCACTCCAAATCCCTCATTTCCAACCTTCTACTTTCCATATTTTGTTCACTGAGCCAGTTAGTTATCACTTTTGTCTTGTGACATGTTCTCCATCTTGCTGAATAGGAATTGTTCATCAACAAATTGCTGTTGGATCGTTGGGACAAGTTGTTCTTGCAGGATGTTGAGATACCATTCTTTATTTATGGCCAAGTTCTTAGGCAAAGTTGTGAGTGAGCTCACTCCTTTGGATGAAATGCATCTCCAGACACCAATGCTCTCAGGATACTTACTGGTGGCATGACACAGGACTCACGGATGTGCTCCCCTTTTCTTCTTTGGACAATCCTTCTTCCAGATGTCCCAAACAGTCTAAAAAGGGCTTTATAAGATAAACTAACTTTACCCCTATTCTCCGCAGTCTAATCCCTGTACATCCTGCAGAATGTCAGTTTGTCCTTGGTGTTTTTACTTTAGAGAAGTGGCTTATTTGCAGCTCTTCATGGAACCAGGACAGCCTCCAAAATCTTTTCCTTCACTGCGCATGCAGCAAGCTCTGCACAGGTGTTAAACTGATCCTGGAGCTGAATCCTCTTAAACAGATGGTTTTGGCACTTGCTGGACTTTTCTGGGTGCCCTGAAGCCTTCTTCACAGCAAGTCAAGCTCTATTTTTGAAGTTCTATATGTTTGGATAAAAGGTTCCCTTAACTGCAATTTTTCTAGTATCCATGTCCTTACCTGTAAAGCCCTTTTCATGCAAAGCAATGAAGACTACACAAGTTTCTTTGGAGGTAACCATGGTTAACAAAAGAACACAATGATTTCATGTACCAGCCCCCTTTTAAGCAACCATTCTGCACTTAAAATTCAATCAGCATGACAGAGTGATATCAGCTGCTTAATAGCAAGGAATAATAGCAATTTTTTGTGCAATTCATCTGATCGCTCTTCATAATAATCTAGAGCTAATGCAACTTGACAAATTTATAAAGTTCATCAGCAAACGATGTAAAAAACCCAAAATTTGTGTAACTGTTGGCCACGATTGTATGCAGAAAAGCATATACATAGCATTATGCTTTCAGCAAAACATGCACAACAAATGAGGTCACAATTTAGAGTTACCTAAAATTCAGGTAACAAGAACAAATGCCGCTAATAAACACTGAGTTCATAGCAACTATGTCCCTAGAGAAAGTAGTTTAATTGTTAATATGACAACAAAGAGGAAGTCCATAATGCAGTATTATTACATTGATTGACTCTCTTATGACATCATAAATATAAGTAATATAACAAAGCACAAAACATGCTGAGATATTAACCTGATATCTATTTAATTCAGACTCCAAGCAGTGATCTAAGGTATTGAAGGTGTTAGGAGCATTGGTTGCTCCTTATGTTTTATACATTATTTCACCCCCAAATTTTGGGCTGCATGCACTACTATCTTTTCCTTAGCCAATGTGACATGGTTTGGGGCTGACATGGACTTATGGTCAGGTTGAGAAGTCTGATTTTCATGTACATTTTCTATTCGTAGTCACAGCTTGAACACGTACCTATAAGGCTACTTTCACACATCCGGTTTGAGCACTGCGGCTCAATCCGGCTGTGAAAACTATGCAACGGATGCGGCGAAATCACCGCATCCGTTGCATAAGTTTTTACATGCGGCCCGTCCGTTTTTTTCCGGTTGCGGTATGCTACTGAGCATGCGCAGTGGAAAAAACCGCATGCGGCGACCGGATGAGTTTTTTTCCGCATCGCGCCGCATCCGGCCTCCATAGGTATGCATTGAAAAATGCGCCGCAGCGGCGCGATGCGGTGTTTTTTGCCGGAGCAAAAAACGTTGCAGGGAACGTTCGATCCGGCCGCGGCATCGGCTAAATCTGCCGCATGCGGCCAAAACCGGACCGAACGCAAGCCCCTGCGGCACAATACGGCACTAATGTAAGTCTATGCAAAAAAAACTGCAACCGGCGTTACAAAAGCCGGTTGCGGTTTTTCTGCAGAACGCCGTATTGTGCGGCAGAGCAAAAATCCGGATGTGTGAAAGTAGCCTAAGGCTATGTGCCCACGGGACAATGTACCCGCAGATATAGGTATGTCCGCAGGTTTCCAGCAGCAGCTCCCCGGAATCCATAGCTATCCACTGCTGCGGGATTCCAGTGAAATATCTGCAGAAAACCTGCGGACATTCATGTGACTTACCTGCGGAAGTCCCGGCCTCTATCTCCATAGTGGAGAAGTGGGATTTACACAGGAATAATTAACATGCAGTTACGTGCAGCTGCGGGACATCCGCAGCATATACCGCAGCCGCACATACCGCAGCATGGACACTGACACTCCCCATGTCCCATAGGATAACATGGGGAGTGTCTGTGCTTGATAAAACCTGTGGATTTATCTAGAAAATCCAGATAAATCTGCAGGTTTTCCGCGGCAAAATCTGCGGGTATATTGTCCCGTGGGCCCACAGCCTTATAGTCTATGGTGCTGTTCACATATCTGTGGGGTTTTTTTGTAGACCATGCATTATAGATAAGTATGTTATTGATTCCATATACAGATCCAAATCATTCACAGACATTTATTTTTTCATGAAAATTATGGACAGCAAATTTTTTTTTCTCTGGCAAATGTGAAAATCACTAATGGTGAAAACTGACATACCGATGAAAATCTGATCCAGCACACTGATGGAAATCTGTCAGATTTTTTAACCTCCAAGAAAAAAAAAAAAGCCTATGTCTGAATGAAGCCAGACAAATCTTTGAGACGCAGCAGTCTAAAAAATAAATAAAAAAAAAAAGGAAAATTCCAAGCCATCTTTGGGCTGGCTTACTGTAAGCCACAAATTTAAAGTGGCTGTGTCATCAGAAAATAACAGACTATTTAAATCAGACTTTAATTTTAAATGTATTTTTAAAAAAAGTTTAATCATTTTTTCCTATCACCATCTGCATCTAAACATGGCAATCTTGCATATTTCACACTGGCTGTTTTAGATCTTTTCTGAATGTATTGTCAGCTGTGTATAGAGGTATTACCTGTCTTTGCAAACATCCCTGTGATGATAATGAGGTTTCTGAAAAGTCAGAAATTTTGATTGTAAAATACTATAGCCCTGGTGGCTAATGGGAAAATTGCAAAAGATCTTCTTCTTCTTTACTACAGAATGTGATATAAAAAAAATAATGGCAAAAAATCAAATATATATTGAATACAAAATCATAATTTATACAATCGGTCATTTTCCTGATAATATATTCCATTTAAGCCAAAATATTTGTACTCTCTCCAGTCCAAAATGCAGCAAATTTATCAAATGTCAATTAATATTAGGCACATCTAGTGCAATACATACTGCAGAACATGACACAGAAGCACAAAGAATGTATTATATTTTGTTATTTCTTATAAATTGTTGTTTAATGACAAAATGCATTTTCAATCTGCAAAGAAAACCTGAATAAAGATCTTGTGCGATGCTTTATGACGGGGAGGTTATTTCTATTATTATCGTCTCACTCACTTCTCTGGAATTGGCTAATTTTGCTCTTTGCCACCGGCAGATTGTAAATGCGTTTGAAGTGATAACTTGTAACTAATACTAATATTCATTCACTGTAAGGTACTCGTATATATCACAATTTCCTGACTACAGTAAATGCAGGTTTGGGCTGATTGTCCTTAGATTACTATGGGTGATCAAGCAACAGTTTGTCAGGATTAGCTACATTTTCTCCCATCTTAGGCTATGTCCGCACTTTGCGTCGTCCTAGTTGCAGTTCTAAACGCATCCTCTGGCAGAAATTGCTTTTGCCAAAGTTGCTTTTGACCACAAAATCGCGGTAAATACGAGTGCGTTTTTACCGCGTTTTAGCCACGTTTTTAACGCTTTTTACCTGTGTTTCCATTGCTTAAAGTCAGATGCGTTTTGATTACAAAGACACTACTAAATAAAGTTTTGACATACAAACACTATGAAAAAAGGGAAAAAAATGAAAAAAATATAATTATTTAAATTATAACGAAAATAGTTATATTTAATATAATTATAGCGGTTTTATACTATTAATCGCTAAAATAACAGTAAATTAATATTTTTCATTAATTTAATTGTCGGACTATGTGTGTGTGTAAAGGGACATATCATTCCATTATTTCGATGTCAGAAACGCATCTTTTCTGCAGCCAAAAAGCAGGTAAAACGCTGAAATTTTGATGTTTCTTGCTTTTTACAACTTCTCATTGACTTCAATGTTAGCCAAACGCAGCCCAAATGGCAAAAACAATTGACATGCTGCTTCTTTGAACGCAGAGTTTCTTCCAAAAATTATGCAAATTAAACGCAGCGTTTTGAACTGCAAAGTGCGCACAAGAAATCCACTTTTCCCATAAACTTTGCAGGAAAATCAAAACGCATGCCTTTTGGCATGAAAACGCTGCAGTTCAAAATGCTGCAGAAAATCAAGTGAAAACGCAAAGTGCAGACACAGCCTTAAAGAGGTTGTCCAAAATTTTACTTTAATGGCCTATACTTAGGACAGGTCATCTATGTGTGATCGGCCGAGGTCCGACACCCGGCAGCCCCACCAATCAGCCGTTGACGGCGGCAGCAGGCCGCCACCTCAGGGGAGAAGAGGGTTGGAATACTTCTCTAATGCATCAGTTGCATATATGCATAAATGATGAGTTCTGTAGCTGCACCGTCTTCTGATAGTGGCCACCGCCGGGTACTGCACATCAGATTCCCATTCAAATCAATAGGAGGAAAATGTGCATTACCCAGCCGCAGTTGCTATTAGAACATGGGGCAGCTCCATAACTCATCATTTCCGGTTGCCACCGGCACTGTGAACAGCTGATCAGCGGTGGTGGCGGTAATCAGACATTGATGACCTATCCTAAAGCCCCTGTCACACATTGCAAGATCGCTAGCGAGATCACCGAAACGTCACAGGTTTTGTGATATATCAGCGCCCTCACCAGTGATATTGCTGTGTGTGACAAGCAGCAGCGAACGGGCCCCTGCTGTGAGGTCGCTGATCGTGACAAAATGATCAGGACCATTTTTTGCTCGTTGGTCTTCTGCTGTGCAGCACGCATCAGCATGTTTGACGGCGGAAGACCAACGAGCGCCAGTTCTGAGTCTGCAGGGAGCCATCGTTACACGGGTCGCTGGTGGCTGGTCGCTGGTCTCTGTGGAGATCTGTCTGATTGTCAGCTCAACAGCGACCATGTAGCGACGTACCAGCCATCCCTGCCAGGTCGGATCGCTGGTGGGATCACTGGTACGTTGCTATGTGTGATGGGACCCTAAGGGCGGCTTTCCACACTACGACATCGCAGGTGCGATGTCGGTGGGGTCAAATCGAAAGTGACGGACATCCGGCGTCACTTGCGATGTCGTAGTGTGTAAATCCTAGATGATACGATTAACGAGCGCAAAAGCGTCGTTATCGTATCATCGGTGCAGGCTCCGACATTTCCATAATGCCGGTGCCGCGACAGGTATGATGTAGTTCCCGTTCCTGCGGCAGCACACATTGCTGTGTATGAAGCCACAGGAGCGAGGAACATCTCCTACCTGCCGCCAGCGGCTATACGGAAGGAAGGAGGTGGGCGGGATATTTACATCCTGCTCATCTCCGCTCCTCCGCCAGCCGTGTGACGTCACTGTGATGCCACACGACCCGCCCCCTTAGGAAGGAGGCGGGTCGCCGGCCAGAGCGACGGTCGCAGGGCAGGTGAGTGCATGTGAAGCTGGCATAGCGATAATTATCGCTACGCCAGCTATCACAACATATCGTACCTGCGACAGGGGCGGGGACTATCGTGTGCGACATCGCAGCATCGGCTTGCGATGTCGCAACGTGCAAAGCCCACCTAAGGACAGGCCATGAATGTAAAACTAGTGGATAACCTCTTTAATCAATTTCATTCAATGGTCTATTATTAAATGGGTGCATTTGCACATGTAGACTTTATGCTTTGCTTTGACACGATTTGTAAACAAAACACAGTTTATATTCAAATATTAAACAGATTATTTGAATTAGGCGTATACAAATGAAAGAGTGAAATTTGATTGGCAGAACAAAAGCACTGGTAGATTAAGACTATGTCCGCACTCAGCATTTTTGTGGTGACCACAAAAGTGCACCAAAAAGGCACCCTGTGGTAAAAAAAAAAGGATCAAAAATAGTACATTTTTTTGACTATGCATTTTATGCGTTGACTATGCGTTTTTTTATCATCAATGGTTGAAAAAGGCAGGGAAAAAGCAACCTGCTGCATTATTGTGGTCACCACAAAATGCAACCAAAATGGAGCCCAGAAAAAAGCAACGTGCGCACAGCAAATCTGAAATCTAATAGACTTAGCTGGAGAAGGAAAAGCATGCAGATTGTGGTGACTAAAAGATCACCACAAAATGCACCAAAAAAAGCATCCAAAACTGCAGTGTGTGCATGAGGCCTTACTGCACATGTAGACGTCTTGTAGATTTTGTTTCATCACCTACTAGTGAACTCATCTTCAGGGTAGCTGCATAACTGCAGCCAATTGCACAAGCGCCCTACTTACGTATGGAAGTGATAATGGTAGTCAATCATCATGGTTGGCTATATTCAACAACTCCATATAGAATGGAGCAGTAGGACAGATGGGCAACTCACCACCTCAGGGGAGAAGAGGGTTGGAATACTTCTCTAATGCATCAGTTGCATATACCATCTACCAATCCAAAAATAAATTGCAGTAGTAAAAGCCATTTGTCACCAGGACAAACCACAATCAATGGAATAAAGCATATTACACACAACGTCAGATATATTCCACTCCACAGTGATTCCATTTAGCCAGTGAGAAAAAACAGGGAGGATAATGAGAATTTATAGTATATCACAAAATTGAGTACACCCCTCACATTTTTTAAAATACTTTATTATATCTTTTCGTGTAACAAAACACTGAAGATAGGACAATTTGCTATAATGTAAAGTAGTCAGTGTACAGCTTGTATAACAGTGTACATTTGGTGTCCTCTAAATAAATCCGTACTATTCGCTACTCGCACGAAAAGTACGGCTTTCAGGTTGACTTACATTGCGCCCACTACTCGTAACGAATTTGCGAGTAGTGGACAGTACTCGCCAAGAGCTTAGTGAGTATGAATAGTCAACTACTCGCTCAACACTAGTTGGGAGCCATACATTTAATGAAAAAAAACATTAGCCTAATTTAGAGAAAAAAAGACTTGAAGTAATGCTCTGAATTCTTTTTTAATGTACAGTACAGATCAAAAGTTTGGACACACCCTTTCATCTCTAGAACAACTGTTAAGAGGAGACTTTGTGCAGCAGGCCTTCATGGTAAAATAGCTGCTAGGAAACTACTGCTAAGGACAGACAACAAGCAGAAGAGACTTGTTTGGGCTAAAGAACACAAGGAATGGACATTAGACCAGTGCAAATCTGTGCTTTGGTCTGATGAGTCCAAATTTAAGATCTTTGGATCCAACCACCGTGTCTTTGTTGAAAAGGTAAACGGATGGACTCTACATGGCTGGTTCCCACCGTGAAGCATGGAGGAGGAGGTGTGATGATGTGGGGGTGATTTGCTGGTGACACTGTTGGGGATTATTCAAAATTGAAGGCATACAGAACCAGCATGCCTACCACAGCATTTTGCATGCTATTCCATCTTGTTTGCGTTTAGTTGGACCATCATTTATTTTTCAACAGGACTATGACCCCAAGCACACCTCCAGGCTGTGTAAGGGCTATTTGACTAAGAATTAGAGTGATGGGGTGCTACGCCAGATGACCTGGCCTCCACAGTCACCAGACCTGAACCCAATCGAGATGGTTTGGGGTGAGCTGAACCGCAGAGTGAAGGCAAAAGGGCCAACAAGTGCTAAGCATCTCTGGGAACTCCTTCAAGACTGTTAGAAAACCATTTCCGGTGACTACCTCTTGAAGCTCATCAAGAGAATGCCAAGAGTGTGCAAACCAATGATCAAAGCAAAAGGTGGCTACTTTAAGAACCTAGAATATAAGACATATTTTCAGTTGTTTCACAATTTTTTAAGTATTTCATTCCACATGTTTTAATTCATAGTTTTGATGCCTTCAATGTGAATCTACAATTTTCAGAGTCATGAAAATAAAGAAAACTCATTGAATTAGGTGTGTCCAAACCTTTGGTCTGTACTGTATATATACAGTATATACATATATATTCATGATATTAACAATTTCACAATATAGGGTGTTATATATATACATATATATATATATATATATATATACACATATATATATATATATATATATATATATATATATATATATATATATATATATATACTATAATGCTCAAAAAATCAAAAAAATAAAGGGAACACTAAAATACCATTTTGTTGATTAAGTGTTCCCTTTATGTTTTTGAGCAGTATATATATATATATATATATATATATATATATCTATATATATGTATATATACAGTCATATGAAAAAGTTTGGGCACCCCTATTAATGTTAACTTTTTTTCTTTATAACAATTTGGGTTTTTGCAACAGCTATTTCAGTTTCATATATCTAATAACTGATGGACTGAGTAATATTTCTGGATTGAAATGAGGTTTATTGTACTAAGAAAAAATGTGCAATCAGCATTTAAACAAAATTTGACCGGTGCAAAAGTATGGGCACCCTTATCAATTTCTTGATTTGAACACTCCTAACTACTTTTTACTGACTTACTAAAGCACTAAATTGGTTTTGTAACCTCATTGAGCTTTGAACTTCATAGGCAGGTGTATCCAATCATGAGAAAAGGTATTTAAGGTGGCCACTTGCAAGTTGTTCTCCTATTTGAATCTCCTATGAAAAGTGGCATCATTGGCTCCTCAAAACAACTCTCAAATGATCTGAAAACAAAGATTATTCAACATAGTTGTTCAGGGGAAGGATACAAAAAGTCGTCTCAGAGATTTAAACTGTCAGTTTCCACTGTGAGGAACATAGTAAGGAAATGGAAGAACACAGGTACAGTTCTTGTTAAGCCCAGAAGTGGCAGGCCAAGAAAAATATCAGAAAGGCAGAGAAGAAGAATGGTGATAACAGTCCAGGACAATCCACAGACCACCTCCAAAGACCTGCAGCATCATCTTGCTGCAGATGGTGTCAATGTGCATCGGTCAACAATACAGCGCACGTTGCACAAGGAGAAGCTGTATGGGAGAGTGATGCGAAAGAAGCCGTTTCTTCAAGCACGCCACAAACAGAGTCGCCTGAGGTATGCAAAAGCACATTTGGACAAGCCAGTTACATTTTGGAAGAAGGTCCTGTGGACTGATGAAACAAAGATTGAGTTGTTTGGTCATACAAAAAGGTGTTATGCATGGAGGCAAAGAAACACAGCATTCCAAGAAAAGCACTTGCTACCCACAGTAAAATTTGGTGGAGGTTCCATCATGCTTTGGGGCTTTGTGGCCAATGCCGGCACAGGGAATCTTGTTAAAGTTGAGGGTCGCATGGATTCAACTCAGTATCAGCAGATTCTTGACAAAAATGTGCAAGAATCAGTGACGAAGTTGAAGTTACGCAGGGGATGGATATTTCAGCAAGACAATGATCCAAAACACCGCTCCAAATCTACTCAGGCATTCATGCAGAGGAACAATTACAATGTTGTGGAATGGCCATCCCAGTCCCCAGACCTGAATATCATTGAAAATCTGTGGGATGATGTGAAGCGGCTGTCCATGCTCGGCGACCATCAAACTTAACTGAACTGGAATTGTTTTGTAAACAGGAATGGTCAAATATACCTTCATCCAGGATCCAGGAACTCATTAAAAGCTACAGGAAGTGACTAGAGGCTGTTATTTTTGCAAAAGGAGGATCTACAAAATATTAATGTCACTTTTATGTTGAGGTGCCCATACTTTTGCACTGGTCAAATTTTGTTTAAATGCGGATTGCACATTTTCTGTTAGTACAATAAACCTCATTTCAATCCAGAAATATTACTCAGTCCATCAGTTATTAGATATATGAAACTGAAATAGCTGTTGCAAAAACCCAAATTGTTATAAAGAAATAAGGTTAACATTAATAGGGGTGCCCAAACTTTTTCATATGACTGTATATAAAATAATAATAGCACCTTATATTGAGAATATCATGAATGTCTTGGTAAGTCAATAGGTAAAAAAAAAAAAGAAATGCATGCTAAAGAGCTAAGAAGAAGCCGATCTCTCATTGTCCTCGGTATAATACCCCGTCATCACATCAGATGTAGATGGGACTCGTATTTCAATGTTGCACATAATATTTGCCTTAACTGATGACATATTCTGGTGTTTCCATAACATCAGCTACAATTTACAGTACATTTATGTTACATGATCATTCATTCTCTCCCTTCTGAAACCCTCAGGAAATGTTTCCATTGCTCTTGTTAAACTGAATATCTGTAGACTACAATTCTTTTCTCACCTGGACTAAGGTTTATAATGAATCTTCCACTGCAGCTGCAGCCTCGCAAAATTATATAGTGGCCAGATCAGTTCCACATGGAAATAGGGAGTGATCAAAGCAAGAGGTGTGACGTCACGCCGGCGAAGCCGAAATAGATGAGGCCTGGAGCAGGTCATTTACTTTACTTTTTTATTTCACTTAATATGACTAATACCTCATTTTGAGCATTGGGTTTGCGAGAATCGGACAGAATAAGCCGCCAGCTCTGATTATCTCTATTAGCTTATATAATGTATGGAAGCCACATAGTTAGAATTGAAATTTCATGTTTGTGGTACAATTACACAGCCATGCATTGCTTGTTCTAGTCCAGAACTAATTTAATCTACAATCTAAATTATATTTGCATAATCCAATGTGAATCAATCAAAAGTCACACTGTATATAGCAGCCAACAGAACTGTACAAAACAGAATCAGTAGGGTTTGTTCACACCTTGCGGTTTTTTCTTTATAGTTTTTGCTGTGTTCTACCAATTTGACTGAATACCTAAAAATGGATCAAAACCGCATAAAAAAAAAATCCTTATTAAAGGCATAAAAAAATACTTGCAATATACGCTGCATTCTTCCTGCCAGCCCTTTATGTTTTTTTATGGGGAAAAAAATGACAAAAAAGCCCTGAGCCCCATAGGGTTCATGTACATTGCTGTGCAGGGAACAGTGAATCCATGCTAGGATTCTCTTTGGATAAATATGATCTTTATCTTTTCCAGACCCGTTCTCTTCTGTTTAGCAATGTTGACAATCTTATCAAAGAAATGCAAGGAACAAAATTATGGACACAGAAACAGATTTTCTTATTTTGAAACCACATTTTTGTTCCTTTAATCACCAATTTTTCCATTAACCAATATGCTTAAAGGCTACGTGCACCATCACACAGTATTTTTTCCATTGTTTATTTATTTCCCAAATGCAAAATTACCATAAGTAACTTTCTAAATTGTCTTTAAAGGGAACGTATCAGGTACAATATGCACCTAGAACCACGAGCAGTTCTGGGTGCATATTGCTAATCCCTGCCTAACCTCCCTGTATACACTAGCATAGACAAAGGAATCTTTAGAAAATGTATTTCTAAAGATCTTTTATCTTATGCTAATGACCTTGAGGACTAGTCACAAGGGCATTAGTTCCCTTGGCTAGTCGGCCCCCTTAGTATGTATGTAAGCATGCCCCTGTGGGTATGCTAACATGCTAATGAATGTGCAGGGTCAAGAGAATGGTCGCACTCACCTCTCCACTGCCATCGCGTCCAACTCCTGGATTTTGGCTCAGTGCGACTGCGCATGCATGATCCCAGACTTTCGGCGCACGACACAAGTTTGAAGCGAGGGCGTATACACCTAGCTTCATAGTGCGCATGACCACCGGGTGTATGAGTCCTGGCTTCAACCTATGTAGTGCACATGACCGAAAGTCCGGGATCATGCGCATTGAGCCGAAATACAGGCGCAATGGCAGCAGAGAGGTGAGAGCAATCATCCTGTGATGCTGCGTATTCATTAGCATGTTAGTACACCGACAGGGGCGTGCTTACATACATACTAAGGGGGCCGACGATCCAAGGGAACCAACGCCCTTGCGACTAGTCCCTGGCCTCATTAGCAGATCATATGGGATCTTTAGAAATACTTTTTCTAAAGATCTCTTTATCTATGCTACTAGATACAGGGACGTTAGGCAGCGATTAGGAATATGCAACTGCTCGTGGTTCTGGGTGCATACAGAACCTGACAGATTCCCTTTAAAAATGTTCTACCGTTTTGCTGCTGCAGAGTGTTTGGAATTCCCGATGGCTCTCCCTCCCTTTTCTCAGCGCTACAGACAGCAGGAGGGACAGGATTGTATGCAGAGCTTCATTGGAGAAAGATTATGGAGAGGAGAGAAAAGATGCTATAGATAAGTGATAAAAGAGCAATAGAAAAAGGAAGTACAGTTGTGGAGCTGTGTGGAGACATGAAATCAGAACCCTGGATATGCACAGAACTCACATCCAGCCTGTATTACATGGAGAGATGCTCCCAGAAGAGAAAAATCTCAATCTTGGATCTGAAAAGTGCCGATCGGGGTACCTGAGCATGAATAAAGGAATGAAGATTGCAGATTGAAACTTATCATAGAAAGTATCATAGAATGATAGAGTTGGAAGGGACCTCAAAGGCCATCGGTTCCAACCCCCTGCAAGTGCAGGCTTTCCTAAATCATCCCAGCTATATGTTCATCCAGTTTCCTCTTGAAGATTTCCATTGATAGAGAGCTCACTAGAAACTTAGTCAAATTTTATTACCTAAAGGTAACTACTCAGTGAAGATGCGCGAATATAATCAAATGGAATTAAGCTCTACTCAAATATTGCAAAAAACTGCATTCATCAGATCACTTACGTATGGATTCAGAAACATGTTGGTCAGCTGGCAGCCATTTTGATGGTCATCAAAAGGTTAAAAATAAATATATATATATATATATATATATATATATATATACTTACTAACCTTACTGCTCATGTCTCTAGTCCATCCATTCTGCACCATCCCCTGTCTGATTCTTGGTCCGTTTTCTTATCACTGCCGCTGAGTGCTGAATTTCTGGGCCTGTTCATGCTAGGTCAAGACCTATGGTCCACACCTACACACGCAAGGTCACCATGATACCATAATATTATGAACTTACACATACTTGTGTAGAAACGTTCTGGGCTTCACCAGAGTTGGAAGAACTGGCCTAGCGTGAAGAGGCCCAGGAGATTTGGTGCTCGGTGGCAGTGGTAAGAAGATGTGCCGAGAACTGGACGGTGAACAGCACAAAGGTCAGAGAGGTGAGAGGTAAGGTAGGCTTTGTTTTTTCTTTTATCTTCTACATCTTTGTTTGTTATGCTCTGGAGTCTAAAGAAACTCCGGAGCATAAGGCTATGTGCACATGCTGCGTTTTTTTGACGCTGTGTTTTTGTGCGTTTTTGGCCGCTAAAAACGCACAAAAACGCACCCGCGGCAAAAACGTATGCGTTTTTACCGCGATTTGGTGTGTTTTTGGCTGCGTTTTGGTGCGTTTTTGATCTCTGCGGTTTTCTGCGTTCTTCCAATGCATTGCATGGGGGGAAAACGCAGAAAAACGCAGGAAAGAATTGACATGTCCATTTTTTTTTTTAAGCTCAAAAACGCAGCCTAAAAAAAAGTTGTGTGCGGACAGCAAAAATGAAAACCCATAGACTTTGCTGGGGAAGCAAAGTCATGCAGTTTTGAGGCCAAAAACGCACCCGAAAAACGCGCAAAAACGCAGCGAAAAACGCACTGTGTGCACATAGCCTTAGAAAGGACATTCAATCAGCAGAGGAAAACTTTGCTGCAAATTGAATTTCCGCACAAACAGATTAATTTGAATCCTACCTGGTCCGCTCATCTCTACAATACTTTTGTATCCATGTTGACAGTGTCCTTAGCTTTTCACGCTGGGGTGCAAGAACGGTGACATACTAACACTTGGGGTGCCAGAACAGTGACACAACAGCACTTGGGGTCAAGAAATGATAGAAATGATGGCATAGAAACTTTTGCTCTTAACAGAATGTAACACAATGGTTTACAAATACACTGGATCTGAGAACAATGACACATTGAGAATGACACAGATTCATTGCCACCACTCTTTTATTACAAATTGATTTCATTACTGCGCACAAATACAGAGTATCATGTGCTTTTCATCACTGGCGACATACATACAAGCAATCACCATTTACAGGCAGACAATTAAATTATACTGCGCTTTTGCAAATTAATATCAGAAGAAAAATTGCATAATCAGTGCGATTATACTACATTATAATAGTATTAAGGATATTTTTACTATAAAAATCTAATTCCGAGGTGAAAATATAGTATTATGTAACGGAAGATTATCAATTGCTTTAGTTGGATGAGTTTGTTGAAAGAAGATACATGCACTAATACGTTATCATATAATAAGGGATAAACATAGCCGCCACAACAGGTCTGTTAAAAAGGAACAATGGTTTGGATTTATGCCAATCGCATTCCATGGGCACATTAAAAAGCAAGCAATCCTAAACAATGCCTTTTCAGTTCTGCAGTGGGTGGTCGCCATCTTCTAATTTACAGATGTTTGCTATTAAAATGTACCCAGCAAATGGAACGGCACTGGTACATCCCACCGGCGATCATAGAATAGCTGTCCCAATCATAAAAATAAGATCTTCCTGGGATCAAGTGCCTTAGTGGGCTTAGGACACAGTCACAGCTACATGGCCATATGGCAGAAGGACGAGACAGACCACCCAATTTATTGATGACATGGTGACGACTGTCAAAAAAAATAACAATGGGCACTTGTTGTTTTCTGGACAAGGGTCTTGAATGATCTGGAGCACTGAACACTGATACTTTGCTGAACTAAGTAGCAAACCCATATTATATACAAACACTGATGTTTTACCCTTTCCATCTAATCCAGGAAATCTGAATTATTATTTGCTTAAAATCTTGGTTTTTCGTGACCCCCAATATTAATATCATTACAAATCTCGTATTCTCCAGATAAATCACAGTAACAAAATATTTATATTACCTAAAAAAAACACTTGGCTTTCCTGACTTGTCTATTTTTTTTTCTCATTTCAATACTTTTATCTACAAACAAAAGAAATGGGCTACATTTGCAAAAATCATAGGCACAGTGGATGGCTACCCCCAATTGGCTACTAGAAAACTATTGCGGAATGAAATGATAGCTCACTTCATACCGGCCATAGATTAGGAAGGGACAAGCGCAAATAGGGTCTTATCTGTGAAGACAGTGGAGAAACAAAATCGGACGACAAGTAGCCTGCTCACCTGAAGTGACTGATGACAGATGCAGCAGCCCCCACAGCGGGAAGTGTAGAAATTGGAAATGAAGGGTTAAAAGCCACGCTGCTGTCCATAAGGAACATGCTGGTGCTGGAAACAGTGATTTTATTCAACGCGTTTCGGAGTTGAGCACTCCTTCATCACGATATTCACTATTCTGTGAACATCCTGATGAAGGCGTTTTCGACTCCGAAATGGGTTGAATAAAATCATTCCTTCAAGCAACATCATTTTCCTTGTGGACAGCAGCGTGGCTTTTAACCCTTCATCTCCAATTTCTACACTTCATACTGGCCGTGACACCCAGAAGCGTAGCACAGTGCAAGAGGACCAAACATGTAATGCAAGTGACAGGGGATCAGAAGATGCGGTGAGGACCAGACGGGCGGCGGTGAGTGGCCGAGGGGAGGGAGAAGTGAGTGGTGAGGTGACTATAATGATTTTTTTTTTACATATTACATTTATTATGATAGAAAACAGGAGAACAAGGAGTATATCTTTTTATTCAAATGTTTTAATATTTTTATCAATTTTGATTTACAGTAAGAAAAATTCAAACATACATATTACAAAAGGACAGTGAACATGTAAAATTCATGGTCATAACTACTAGTTTGATAATGGGGGGGTATATGGGTATCAATAAATAAGCCACAAAAAATTCCCTATATAAAGTGCATATCTAAAAAAGATGAAAGGGAAACCCAGGGGAGTACCTATATTGTATAAATGGGTGAGCATGAGTCAGTGGAAAAGACTGCTTTGAATGGATTCCAAAGCCAATTATCAAAAGCCACCACATTATAGGTAATAAAACCCAGGGAGAATAAGCATATAATGAAGAATCAGATTCCACCCCCCCAGTAGGAAAGACCCCCAACGTACGTTTCACAAATTTCTCACCATGGGGTACAGAAGAAATTGACCAGCTTCATCAGGGGAGACCCAGAACATAATAAGGAATATTAAATTCACGAAGAATAACTTCTCCACGAATCTGATTTCCTGAGAAACAACGAGCAGAAAGCCGAGTTTGAATTTTGCTTCATCAGCTCATTTCTACCATTACCTCCTCATGACTTGGACATGTATGTACACCAAGTGCGAGTGTATGGATTCGGCTCAGGGGCTAAGTCCACCCCAGACACAGCAGGTGCCGGCTGTGCTATACAGCCAGCATCTGCCTCAAGCAGTAGCAATCAGAGATAGCTCAATCTTTGACATTTAAGGCAATCCAGGTGACACCCTATTTGAGGCACCCATCAGCCCAACAACATTATAACAAAGTACCAAAGGTTAATCATGACAACTGGTGAAGGTGTATGGATTTGGCTCTGGAGCTAAGTGTGCCCCAGACACAGCAGGTGCCAGCTGTGCTGTACAGCCAACATCTGCCAGAAACAGCAGCAACTGGTGATAGATCAATCTTTGACAATGGCATTTAAGGCAATATGGGCGACACCCTGTTTGAGGCACCCATCAGTCCCCAGAACATAACAGGGTGTCAAAGCGTAACCATGGAGGCACCCATGACTGTCATCTTGGAACTCCTAGATATGGAAGAGATAAGCACAAATAGGGTCTTAGCTGTCAAGATAGTGTAATAGGACCACAACACTTGCTTGCTCAACTGGTCCAGTTGTGTGAGACAGAACCAATGTAGGAGCAAAAGTATAACAGCTGCAGCAGCCCTCATGTTGTCAAAGTAGAGAGTGTAGAGATGAGAGGGTTAAAAGCCGAGCTGCTGTTCACAAAAGGTTGATACCAATTCCTGGACAAGAGATTTTTATTCAACGCATTTTGGAGCAGATACTCCTTCATCAGGATGATCACAATACATACTGTGAATATCCTGATGAAGGAGTATCCACTCCGAAACACGTTAAATGAAAATCACTTGTCCAGCAATGGGCATCATCCTTTTGTGAACAGCAGCGCGGCTTTTAACCCTGTCATGTACTGTCTGCACATCTTGGAACGCCTATAAAGCTCAGCCATTGGCTTGTCTCCATAAGAGTTCATGATTTTGTTAATATGGTGCAATATTGTGGTATTGCAGTATACAGAAAAAAGGATCAAACAATTGTAGGTTCAAGTCCCCTGAGGACACTAAAAAAGTAAAAATAAAGTTCCATAGAAAATGAAAAAAAAAGTATTCCTAATTTAAAACCAAATAAATAAAAATAAACATATTTATCTGTAAAATTCTGATCTATTAAAATAGAATAATTTAACCTCTATGGTAAAGGCTTTATCTGTTTTCCAATAAAATATATGGTAAAATGAATGCTACTATTGAAAATTTTACCCATCTGGCAAAAAAAACAAAACATCATAAAATGTGGGCAGAAAAATTAAAAAGGTACGGCTCATGTAAGAAAGAAACAAAAGCAGAACAATGAAAATTCTGCCTGCAGATGTTAATGTGAAATCAAAGAAAAAAACAAACAAAAAAAAAACAAAAGGAGCATCTTAAAGGGAATCTGTCATCAGGTTTTTGCTATTCAATCTGAGAGGAGCATAATGTAGAGAAAGAAACCCTGATTCCAGCGATGTGTCACTTACTGAGCTGTTTGCTGTCATTTTGATAAAATCAATGTTTACTCTGCTGCAGATCTAGCAGTTATTTCAATATGAAACTCTGTAACCCTGCCTACACCACTGATTTACAGTTTTCTGTGGACACTATAATTAGAAGTGTGGTTGGGGTTATACAAAGCTCATGAATATGCTGGACTACCTGGCAGCACGCCAAGTAGTCCTCTAATGATATAATCTACTGCTGATTAACCAGTGATTTTATCAAAACCACACTAAGCAGCCCAGTAAGTGACACATCTCTGGAATCAGGATCTCTGCCCCTACGTTATGCTGCTCTCAGATCAGGTGGCAAAAACCTGGTGAAAGATTCCATTTAAGCACTGTGACCCTTTTACTGCAGAACTCAACATAGCAATATTCATATAGAGACTGCTCTGCTTGGCATTTCGGCTTCAGACACTCAGGCACATTTTACTGAATGGACTTAGCTGCTGAACTCAGCCATAATTAAAGGGAAGCTGTCACGTGTAAAAACGCAATTAACCTGCAGATATGGGGTTAATCTGCAGGTTAATAGCACTGAGAGCCTGCCTGGCACCTTCACATTGAACCCCACTGCAGGGAGCAAAAGAATTGTAAATCTACTGCTGGCGTCCTGGTTTTAGGCAAAGGAGTGGTGCCAGCGTGGTTTCAGTCACCACCCTATGTATGGAGAGGGTCGGTTGTAATAGTGTCCCTGGCACTGACTGACAGCCACTCAGCATTTGAACCAGCTATCAATCACAGCGGAGGGGGGAGTGCTCATAGCCGCCGCTCTCCATACACCAAGCAGTGACTGAACCCGCACTAACGCTGCCCCTGTGACTGAAACCAGAATGGAACAATTACCGTTCTTTTCCTCCCGGCAGCAGGGTGTACCGTGCAGGCACCGGGCAGGTCCAGAATGCTATTAACCTGCAGATTTCCCCACTTGCAGTAATAAGCTCTTATGTAAACACTGTGCTAGGTACTGGTAATTGGTAAGGTTTGTAAGGACTAATGGTTATATTTGATGCACATGTGCTTTATCCGTTTAAGTAACTACAAATATTACTATGTAACTATGAGCATATATTGATGACCTGTCCTAAGCATTAATATAATACATAAAAAGTCTTTATTAGTTAATCTGTCAGCAGGTTTTTGCTATTGAATTTGAGAACAGCATGATGTAGGGGCAGAGATCCTGATTCCAAGGATGTGTCACTTATTAGGTTGTGTACTGTACTTTCAATAAAATCAGTGTTTTATCAGCAGGAGATTATCACAACAGGACTAGGTCTCATCTGCACACAGCAGTCCAGCTAATCTGTATAACCCTGCCCCATAAGTGACTGAAAGCTTGCTGACAAGGTAAAGTGTACACAGGAAGCTACCAATCAGCAGTGTGGGCGGGGTTATACAGTGCTCGGCATTCTAACCACTGCTACATCTGCAGAGAAAACAGGGATTCCATCAGAACTGCAGTAAGAAGTTCAGTAAGTGACAGATTACTGGAATCAGGCTCTCTGCTCTAACAACATGCAGCTCACAGATTCCATAATAAAAACCTGGTGACAGATTTCTTTTACAGAGTATGTCACCAGATCCAATTTAGCCACTTTCTACTCTAATTTTATGCTGGCTGCTCACCTGAGTATTTTATTTTTTTAACACCGCCATATGGTTCCAGATAGATGGGCCTTTTTATTTAATGCTAACTGTTATGGCATTTATCAAAAGGGTGTGGCTCTCAGAATTATTTGTGGGTGTGTCTTTGGGCTGCTCCACATAATTACACTGTGAGCCACACCCCCTTGACAAAGATCATAAAAAGTAGCACCAAAAAGAAAGGCTCATATTTCTCAAACTATATGGCAGATTTAAAAAAAGAAAAAGTAGAATAGTCAGGGGAGCAGTAGGTAACTAAGTTACTAAGCCTAAAATATAATAATAATAGTAGTAATAATAATAATAATAATAATATTTATTCGTTTATATAGCACCTAGCACCAATAATTTCACTTTACATACATCATCACTGTCCCCATTGGGGCTCACAGTCTAAGGTCTGTATGTCTTTGGAGTGTAGGAGGAAACTGGAGAATCCGGAGGAAACCCAAAAACACATAAAGAATATGATCACTGCATACGTTACATGACATCTTAGGCTATGTTCCCACGTGAGATTAAACTTGCAGATTTATCTGCGGAAAATCCGCAGATTTTCTGGATTTTCCAGATAAATCCGCAGGTTTCAGCATGTACAGACACTCCCCGTATTATCCTATGGGACATGGGGAGTGCTGTGTCCATGCTGCGGATACGTGCGGCTGCGGAACATGTTGCGGATGTCCCGCAGCCGCACGTAATTGCATGTCAATTCTTTCTGCGGAATTACCTACGGAAATCTTGGCTCTCCACTATGGAGATAGAGGCCGGGACTTCTGCAGGTAATCCGCGGGAATGTCCGCAGGTTTACCGCAGCTATTTCGCTGTACCGGCGATCAGCTGCGGGAAACCTGCGGCCGTACCTGCGGATATATCCGCAGGTGCGAGCTCCCGTGGGCACATAGCCTTATAACTTCCCAGTGTATGTATTATCTCCGTCCAGGTTGGAGACCATGCGGGCAAAGCAGAATGCTATGAATTCTACATACACAGGAAGGGCAGGAGCAAAGGCCGTACTTTTCAAGTCCATTTTATATAATGGATGTGATGCATCAAGTCAATTTTAACTCATTTGGCAGCAATTAGAGGAGTACATGTTTAATTGATTATCGATTATAGGGGGGGGGGTATCTATATTATGAGGATATTGGAATGATATCACATTGTGTTTACAAATTCCTAAAGTGCACGGATCACCATACAGATACATTACAATACCTAAGCAGCTGTTTGCACCAAACACACATGCATATACACACTAACACAAGTATCAAATCCATTAGTCTGTGTGTCATTTTCACCAGCTTGGAAAGTGATACATTTTTCCTGACAATAAGGATAAATCTATGTAAATATTTAGAATTTAGTGTCGTTTAACACATTGGTCATATGTTCCACGTAATGGCCAATTGTTATCTTCACGTATAGTATCAAACCCTAAATAGCGGTTATTTATAGCCCCTGGACTGTGCTAATCTCCCGGTGTAGAGTTCTACAGGATTTTCTATTGTAGCAGAGCTCTCCGGCCACAATGAGTACATGTAATCCATAGCATTGCCGGATCTAGGCTACAGAAGGCGTAGATTTCTCTCTGCCCGGCTGCCATTAACTACAGAGAACCTTTTCATTATAAAGATAGTGATTATTTATAAGACAGTTATTATTTATTCTCCAGAGGTGTAATCCTTGCTTTCTAAATTAAGGGACTCTGTAGAATAAATGACACACACAAATAATCCCACAAGTCCTATCCAACGCACATGTCTTTTAACCCTTTTAGAACTTTAGTTCTTCCTAATGTGTTGAAAAAAATAGAATAAAAT
Organism: Anomaloglossus baeobatrachus; assembly: GCF_048569485.1. Lineage (NCBI taxonomy): Eukaryota > Metazoa > Chordata > Amphibia > Anura > Aromobatidae > Anomaloglossus > Anomaloglossus baeobatrachus. The sequence continues at coordinate 111,056,800 of NC_134359.1, read as the reverse complement.
TCTCAATATTGTGTACATGTTGTACTAAGCCAGCAATGATTGTGTTAAACACGGTCAAGATCTGCTGATTTTTGTAAAATATAGGTGTTGATACAAAGGTCATGACCCATAATAACTATAGAAGAGATACCCTTTGACACCTTTCATCAGATAAAAGGTAAGTCAACTTTCCAGCCGGCAATATCCTTCCGTATTGCAAAACTTCCATCCACGTTTTTATGGTTCTACGCCCTTATTTATATGAGACCATTGTTTATTACCATATACAGAGTGACTTTCTATCACCTGCACTCAGAAGTGTCTCAATAACTTGGATTTAAACAGCATTATGTGATGGCAAAGCTTCTAGATACACAGAACGTGCGAATGATACCGCAGACTACAGACTACTGCATTATGGATGCAAACCGCTTATTGTGACGCATCAGAGCTTCCACGTAAAGACCGATTCCCAGTTTAGACCACAAATGCTACAAGCCCATGGCTAAACATTGACTTGCTTGACTGATGACATAAAACTGAACATTTGTACCCAATTTAATATTCTTACCCAACCCACATATTGCTAACTAGTGTTCAAGAAGAGTATAAGCAGCGCAGCGCTACCTACATGGAACAATTACGTAACTTGCATCAGCAGAACATATGGATTGTATTTGCTTTCATATGTAGAGAAACTGTTTCTTTCCAGTAAAGAATTGCATAAGCTTCTGTATGGATCAATGAAATAAGGTGTTTCCCAAACTCCAGTCCTCACGGCCCCCAACAGATCACAAATAGAGATGAGCAAATCCCTGGAAGTCACAGTTAGAGATGAGCGAGCCGTGGAAGTCACAATATGAGATGAGCAAGCCGTGGAAGTCACAATTAGAGATGAGCGAGCCATGGAAGTCACAATAGGAGATGAGCGAGCCGTGGAAGTCACAATTAGAGATGAGCGACCCATGGAAGTCAAAATTGGAGATGAGCGAGCCGTGGAAGTCACAATTAGAGATGAGCGAGCCGTGGAAGTCACAATTAGAGATGAGCGAGCCGTGGAAGTCACAATTAGAGATGAGCAAGCCGTGGAAGTCACAATTAGAGATGAGCGAGCCGTGGAAGTCACAATTAGAGATGAGCGACCCATGGAAGTCACAATTAGAGATGAGCGACCCATGGAAGTCAAAATTAGAGATGAGCGAGCCGTGGAAGTCACAATAGGAGATGAGCAAGCCGTGGAAGTCACAATTAGAGATGAGCAAGCCGTGGAAGTCACAATTAGAGATGAGCGACCCATGGAAGTCAAAATTAGAGATGAGCGAGCCGTGGAAGTCACAATAGGAGATGAGCAAGCCGTGGAAGTCACAATAGGAGATGAGCAAGCCGTGGAAGTCACAATTAGAGATGAGCGACCCATGGAAGTCAAAATTAGAGATGAGCGAGCCGTGGAAGTCACAATAGGAGATGAGCAAGCCGTGGAAGTCACAATTAGAGATGAGCGACCCATGGAAGTCAAAATTAGAGATGAGCGAGCCGTGGAAGTCACAATAGGAGATGAGCAAGCCGTGGAAGTCACAATTAGAGATGAGCGAGCCATGGAAGTCACAATAGGAGATGAGCGAGCCGTGGAAGTCACAATTAGAGATGAGCGACCCATGGAAGTCAAAATTAGAGATGAGCGAGCTGTGGAAGTCACAATAGGAGATGAGCAAGCCGTGGAAGTCACAATTAGAGATGAGCGAGCCGTGGAAGTCACAATTAGAGATGAGCGAGCCGTGGAAGTCACAATTAGAGATGAGCGACCCATGGAAGTCAAAATTGGAGATGAGCGAGCCGTGGAAGTCACAATTAGAGATGAGCGACTAATGAAAGTCACAATTAGAGATGACCGACCCATGGAAGTCACAATTAGAGATGAGCTACCCGTGGAAGTCACAATTAGAGATGAGCGACCCATGGAAGTCATAATTAGATATGAGCGAGCCGTGGAAGTCACAATTAGAGATGAGCTACCCGTGGAAGTCACAATTAGAGATAAGCGACCCATGGAAGTCATAATTAGATATGAGCGACCCATGGAAGTCACAATTAGAGATGAGCGACCCATGGAAGTCACAATTAGAGATGAGCTACCCGTGGAAGTCACAATTAGAGATGAGCGACCCATGGAAGTCACAATTAGAGATGACCGACCCATGGAAGTCACAATTAGAGATGAGCTACCCGTGGAAGTCACAATTAGACATGAGCGACCCATGGAAGTCATAATTAGATATGAGCGACCCATGGAAGTCACAATTAGAGATGAGCGAGCCGTAGAAGTCACAATTAGAGATGAGCGACCCGTGGAAGTCACAATTAGAGATGAGCGCGCCATGGAAGTCACAATTAGAGATGAGCAACCCATAGAAGTCACAATTAGAGATGAGCGAGCCGTAGAAGTTACAATTAGAGATGAGTTGCCCATGGAAGTCACAATTAGAGATGAGTGGCCCATGGAAGTCACAATAAGAGATGAGCGACCCATGGAAGTCACAATAAAAGATGAGCGACCCATGGAAGTCACAATCAGAGATGAGCAAACCATCAAAGTGACAATTAAAGATGAGCAACCCATCAAAGTCACAATTAGAGATGAGCGACTTGTGGAAATTTGGGTTCTGTTGGTCCAGCTGAACTTTTTTAAAGTTCAGATTTGGACCTGGACTTGACCTGCACTTAATTTGAAGTCACTGATTAGGCAGCTTGGGTTTCCGCCCATATGCAGCCAGCCATAAACAGATCACTTCCGGGTGGAGGGTGGGTGGGGTTTTGTTTTGTCTTTTGTTTTGTCTTTTTTTTGTGTGTGTACACTACATCTGAGCACGCTGTTGTTACCCTCAGTGTGAGTCATTCAAATACTGCAAGCGGCTCATACTGGGCTGAGCACCGAGCGTACCCGAGCACAGTGAGGTTCGCGAGAGTGGTTTGCATTCGGAAAGCATCTGAAACCCGAACCAGAACTCTGTTTTTTTGGAAAAGTCTGAGTTCGTACAGAATACCATACACCAAACTTAAGGTTCGCTCATCTCTAATTACAATATTAACATATTGGTATATAAAGCTGACCTTAATATCAGGTGGGTCCTCCAATTGGATTCAATTTACCTCAACGGATCATGTTTTCAGGATTTCCCTAGCACAGGGATCATTATCAAGGCATTAGAAATTATCACAGGTTCTCTCCCATGCACAATACTAAGGAAATCCTAAACTGTTGGGGGCTGTTAGGACACACTTAAAGGGTGCCAATCACCAAAAACCTAATGGTATTATTCTTATTCTATTCATTGAATGTACACCACCATAAATCAGTAAAGGGGATATCCCACTCTTACAATCCATCTTCATATGTCCTGTTTGGGCATATGGACATCTAGAAGGGGGTTCACTACCTTGTGTTCCCTCCGGTAACAAAATTGGGCCTTTAGTAAGGATATATTTTCTGTATATATTTATTTTATTTTACTCACTCATATAGAGCTAACAATTCCACAGCATTTTACAGATGTGATCATAACTGTCCCATCTAAATTCCCTATCAGTACGTCTTTGGAGTTTGGGAGGAAACATGAGAACCTGGAGTAAACCCAGACAAACATGGGGAGAACATACAAACTTACTAACTCCTTGCAGATGTTGCCCTTGGTGGGATTTGAACCCAGGACCATATATATATATATATATATATATATATATATATATATATACACACACACAATAATGATTTCTCCAACGGACCAGTTTTGGCATGACTGGCCAACTGTCTTACGTGTAAAGGCGCATTGAGGGGATTATTAGAACACTTGTTCTGCGAGTATCGGCTTATGTAAAAGTGTCTGCAATCAATGGGCAAACTAGCAAAACAATCATTCCTCATGTGATTGGGATTGTTGACGCTGGCTTTAAAAATCAACATTGTGGACAAGACATCATCCTGTGGAAACAGGACAAATAGTACCGATAGCAATGATAATATGTGCACATAGAACGATCATATTAAAGATCGTTCTGTGCTCCCAGAATTTTGGTTGGCCCTTTTAAGCAAGCTAATAAACGATCTAATACACGACCACTGATCAGCACATCTAAGCTCTTCATACAAATTAGATAGCGGTCGACAGAATGATGGTTTGGCTAATTGTTCAGCTTGCTCTCCCATACACAGGAGTGATTCTTCAACCAAACACTTGTGTGTCCACCATGAAAAAGTCTCCACCAGATATATTAGGAAGAAAATGCAATGGGCAGTCTAAAAACATGCCGGATCGATATTTCCCCCACCATAACTTGTCCAGGGCCTCCATACACATTAGACTGTCTGCCGAGCCCATCAATATCAATATTAGTCTAATGTGTTTAGGGATCTTTAGGGTTCTACTATCTTTCTCCAGGATGCAACTCTATGAAGAATGGATTAGACATGTTCTATTTCAACATGTCCAATCCTTTGTTCTCAGGGGGAGATAACATACTTTACGGTGTGGCCTGGTAGCAGCTAATGCTCTTTGAGCTTTGAATGCATTGTTATGGTGGAACCAGGAAAAATAGCTGTCAATCAGTGAACATCTCATCCACCTATGTATGATATGGCCAGCTATATATTTGAATGACTAGCAAGTACCGTAATACAGCAGGAAAATACATGCCCAGCTGGTGAAACTTCACTTGGGTATTTCAGAAGTTGTATTTGGAAGCCACTGATTGATTGCCAGGGAGGCTTCAATTAAAAATTGAAAAATCTAAAAAAAAAAAAAGGGTGTTTTCAGTTTTATCTTGAGACAGGGTTTACTTGTCATCCCCCTGTATGTATAGGTAACTAAAAATATCTGTAATCTAATATATAAAGCTGAGTGTGTGTGTGTGTGTGTGTGTGTGTGTGTGTGTGTGTGTGTCTGTGTGTCTGTGTGTGTGTGTCTGTGTGTGTGTATACAGTATGTCCGCTAAAGGAATCCGCACCGTCGCATTCACAATCACGAAATTTTGCACAGATGCCCCATGTGACTCAGAGAACGTCATAGACTATGTTTTGAAGTGAAAATTTAACCCCGCGCTTTACAGTTACTCTCCAAAAAAACTGCCTCAGTTAAAGTCAATAAAGCTGCGAGCTAAAGGTTATTAATTGGAGCTGTGATTGGTTGCTATAGGAACGAAAGACATTCATAGTATAAGAAGCTTATGTGTGAGGTAATAAGATGTCGGTGGGGAGCCGGCTAGAGAGAGACAGAAAGAGACAGACAGACATAGGCACAGACAGAGTAGGAGGCAGACAGGGAAAGAGACAGACAGACATACAGGCAGAGACAGAGACAGAAAGACAGGGAAAGAGACAAAGAGAGAGAGAGAGACAGAGAAAGACAGAAAGAGAGAGACAAACAATCAAAGAGACAGACAAGCACAGACAAGGGAAGAGACAGACAGGGAAAGAGACAGACAGAGGCAGACAGACAGGCACAGACAGGGAAAGAGACAGACAGAGACAGACAGGGAAAGAGACAGAGAGAGACAGACACAGACAGGGAAAGAGACAGAGAAAGAGTCAGAAAAGGAAAGAGACAGACAGGGAAAAAGACAAAAACAGGGAAAGAGACAGACAGACAAGGAAAGAGACAGGGAAAGAGACAGAGACAGACCTGGGACGGGACAGACCTGGAATGAGACAGACCTGGAACTAGACAGACCTGGAATGAGACAGACCTGGAACAAGACAAACAGAGAAAGAGACAGATGGGGAAAGAGACAGACGGGGAAAGAGACAGACCTGGAAAGAGATAAACGGGGAAAGAGACAGCTGAGGAAAGAGACAGATGGGGAAAGAGACAGATGGGGAAACAGACTGACAGACACAGAGATAAAGAGACAGACACAGACAGACACAGAGATAGTGAGAGACACAAAGAAAGACACAGAGATAGAGAGAGACAGACAGACAAAGAGATAGAGACAGTCAGACACAGACAGACACAGAAATAGAGAGAGACAGAAAGACAGAGATAGAGAGAGACAGAGAGACTGATACAGAGACAGAGAGATAGATATAGAGAGACAGAGACAGAGACAGACAGACAAACATGGATAGAAACAGGGACACATATAGATAGAGACAAACATACAGACAGGGAAAGAGACAGACAGACACACAGAAGCAGACAGAGAGACAGACACACAGAGACAGACACACAGAAAGGAACAGAGACAGACAGACAGGAAGAGGCAGACAGACAGAAAGAGACTGACAGACAGAAAGAGGCAGACAGAAAGAGACATAGACAGACAGAGACTGGGAGAGAGAAAGAGAGACAGTTACTATCCTGGGCAACGCCTGGGTACTACAGCTAGTGTAATATATATTTGTAATGATTAACCAATAAACTAATTTTTTCGTTATAAGACTTCCATTTTGGACTCATACATTTTATATTACCGTGTCTTGTCTGGTTTGTATTTCCTCGCTCACTTAGTGCTCATAAAACATAATGTATAGAAAAGCATGGATGGGCGCAGGAGGCAGCACATCGCCTCCTACATTTCAAAGTTACTTAAAGACAGGCTGCACAGCAAGAAAGACGGAGGAGCTGTTAACTGCTGACAAGTGGCGAGATTACTCTGAATGGCAGATTCCCTGCCGAGCCGCATTGTCCTATAGGTCGAACACAGCATGATCTCTGCCTTACAGGCTTGGGTTATCCCAAAAGAGCTAAAGCTATAAAAACAGAATCAAAAGACAAAATCCCACCCTCCTCTGACAAAGCCACTGGAAATCCATCATTGATCAGTATAGTGCCAGTCGAACAGGGGTTAAAAGTGAAAAGCGTGATGTACTTTTATAATGTATATTTCATGGGAGTATCCCAGTTATTCACTTACTGCAAACATCACATCCAGTCCTCTGCTCCTTTTGTAACTAAATATGTAGTTTTGTTAATAACAGACCAGGATATGAACCAAACCTCAGAAAAAAAAATGACCCGGGGAAGTTTTTAGGCGGCATTAAAGGAGTCTATTTTCAACCTTTCAAAAGAATTTAAAGTATAGAATCTGGAGAGAGATAATATCCACTCGGCCCACCTACAATGCTATGTAAGCGAGTATATATATAGAAGCCACAAAAATGTATTAGAAGGAGAATCTGTATTGAAGGGTGGAGCAAACCGTCAACAAAGCGAAAACGAGTGATAAACATTCTGTGTATAGAAATAATAAAATATTAGTTTGTTTTTATTATTATTTTTATAAAACTAGATGATGATAGATAAGTAGCGAGATAGATAGATAGAAACAGCGAGAGATAAGGCCGCTTTACACGCTGCGATATCGGTATCGATATCGCTAGCGAGTGTACCCGCCCCCCACCGGTTGTGCGTCACAGGCAAATCGCTGCCCGTGTCGCACAACATCGCCAACACCCGTCACATGCACTTACCTGCCTAGCGACGTCACTGTGGCCGGCGAACCGCCTCCTTTCTAAGGGGGCGCTTCGTTCGGCGTCATAGCGACGTCACTAAGCGGCCGCCCAATAGTAGGGGAGGGGCGGAGATGAGCGGCCGGAACATCCCACCCAACTCCTTCCTTCCTCATTGCCGATGGGACGCTGGTACGGTGAGTTTCCTCGCTCATGCGGTGTCACATATAGCGATGTGTGCTGCCGCAGGAACGACGAACAACCTCGTTACTCACCTGACAACGATATTTGGTGTTTGGACGACCTCTCCAAAACCAACAATTTTAACCACTTGTGCGATCGTTGAAGGTCGCTCGTACGTGTTACACGCTGCGATGTCGCTAACGACGCCGGATGTGCGTCACAAACACCGTGACCCCGACGATAAATCGTTAGCGATATCGCAGCGTGTAAAGCACCCTATAGACTAAGGTCTCAGGTAGACAAAATGTTTTAAGCCCTGTGCGCACACTGCGGATTTACAGCGGATGTTACCGCGGAATTGCTGCAGAAAATAGTCTAAGATTGCTGCAATCATTCCCCAGCAAAACCTATGGGTAGAAAAAAATGCTGTGCGCACACTGCGTTTTTTTATACCTGTGGTTTAACCGCTAATTTTCCACTGCGGACTTAATCTGCATGTCACTTCTTTTCTGCAAAAAATGCGGCAAATCCGCACCAAACTGCGGGAAAACCGCATGCAGATTTCGTTGCAGTTTTGGTGCTTTCTTTTACCGCAAGTGTGGGATCCTTTAACAGGGACCGGAATTTCCTTGAGAAAAAGTCACTTTCTAGTGCAGCTCTGTATGGCTGTGTGCCCACGTTGCGTTTTTTTCATGCATTTCCGCAGCGTTTTCAACTGCAGCGTTTTAATGCAAAAATGCATGCGTTTTGATTTCTAGGCAAAGTCTATGGGAAATAGGGATTTCTTGTGCGCACTATGCTGTTAAAAACGCAGCGTTTTAGTTGCTTAAAATTTGTCAAAATCTCTGCGTTTGAAGAAGCAGCATATCAATTGTTTTTGCCATTTTGGCAGCGTTTTGCTCTTATTAAAGTCAATGATAATGATCAAAACGCAAGCAAAATCAAAATCCTAGCGTTTTACATGCTTTTTGGTTGCAAAACGCATGCTTTTTTGACATTATAGTGAGGTCATGACGTCTCCTTTTTCACACACATATAGTCCGACTATTAAAAAAATGAAAAACAATAATTTAACGCTATTTTATACATAAATATTAAATCACATTGATCTTTTTAGTAAAATTATCTATTTTGTGTATGATTTAAAGCATGATATTTCATTTTTTCCCATTTTTTTCACAGTGTTTGAATGTTTAAACTTTATTTAGTAGTGTATTTGTATTGAAAATGCATCTGTCTTTAAGCACAGAAATTGCATGTAAATCGCGGTAAAAACACGGCAAAAACGTATGCGTATTTTCTGCGTTTCTGTGGTCAAAACCAAATTTGACAATGAAAAATTCTGCCAGAGGATGCGTTTATTTCTGCAAGGTACTGGACGCAACGTGCGCACATGGCCTATAGCTGAGTTCAGATGTTTGATGTTTATATTTCCTCCATTTGAGAAATCAGAGTCTGACCACACTGGGATCCATTTTTCTTAGGCTATGTGCGCACGTTGCGTACAGTTCACTGCAGAAACTTCTGAAGCGATCTGAAGAGCACATGTGCGCTTTAAATCGCTGCAGAAATGTCCGTAGTGAAGCCGATTCCATGCGCTCTGCCTGCAGCTCCTCCCATAGACAGAGCAGGAGCTGCCGGCAAAGCGCACGGAAGAAGTGACATGTCACTTCTTTTTACGCAGCGCTTCGGCAGTAGCCGAAGCGCTGCACTCTAAAACGCCACGTGCGCACGGCCCCTGCACAATCTCCATAGACTGTGCAGGGGACGCAGGACGCATGCAGTTACGCTGCGCTACAAAGCGCAGCGTAACTGCATGTATTTACGCAACGTGCGCACATAGCCTTAGAGGTGCAGGGCAAAAAAATGGTTTCTCTACGTTCTCCATTAGGTCAGGCCTTAAAAATCACTAAAGAATGTACGTCTGGAACACCAATGGTGTGAACAGGGTGCAAAACTCAAAAAACATAACTATACAATAGGATAAAGAGTTGCACATCAGTCACAATGTATAGGGGAATAATGAAAAGCAGAACTGCTATGGGAATACTAGACTGAAAAATACAATGGACTATCTGAAAAAGTGAAAAAACAGGAAAAATGAAATATACATAACTGCTATGAATAATAGGAATGAGTGATGCTTAGCCATTGTATTGATCAATGCAAAGGAGCCCCCAAACCAACGCCAAGGTAATCTCTATTTTTGGAGTCCCTAGCCTATGTGTAACCTCACCTGCAGTTAAAAAACTTGCTCTGTATGGGAAGCAAAGGACCAAGCTATATATGTGAAATGAAACAAATGGCTGTGGGACATTTGTTTCACTTCACATATATAGCTTGGTCCTTTGCTTCTGTGCCGCCCCCGTGCCAGCAGCCGAGCTGCTCGGATCCAGGTTCTCAGTGACTCAAGGGTCTCTGGACCTGGGGGTCGTGCAGCCACTCAAATGAAGGGGGTTATTTACAAGGAATTTTATAGAGCTTGTGACGCCTCTCGTGGTTTGTGGTAATTAGGAGTACCACCGCTGAGGTTGGGAGTACCCGGGGGGTGATGGAATGGGGCAGCCAGGTGTTAGACCCCTCCACAGGTAGGGGGGAATAGCCCGGGACTCGATGATGGTACGGGAATGCCGTTTGGTGCAGGGGGTCACTTTGGTACTCACTCAGTCCATTAAGCAGACACCGACAACTGGTATACCAAGTCTCTGGACACCGCTGCGGCTGAGGGGAGCTAGTTCGGGTCCCATTCCCAATGGTGCTGCTTGGTCATCCGTGACCTGCCTCCTGGCACTTAGTTTACTTCTTTAGTGGTCCTGGTAGTGTGAAATTTGCCGGGTCCCGCTCCCCACTGTGGCTAAGTGTGGGAGCTTGATCTCAGGGCTCACACTTGGGATTTTTTGGACCGTTTTGGATTGGAAAGTCCAATTCCCCTCGTTGCGCTAGTGCCCCGATTTTGGAGCGGGTGGGGAACAAATCTTGAAGGCTCCGTTCTCCGCGGGTAAATTATCAGGTTGCCTGAAGCTACTCCCCGACCTAGGGTCCACGTACCCCATCGTTCCTCGGTCCCGGACCGGTGATTGTGCAAGGCTGCTGGCTGTCTTCCTCGACAGATCCGTGCCCCTTGCAATGAACCCCTGCGACCAGGGGTCCGACTCCTCTAGGCCCAGACCCCCGTCTGCCACCTAGATTGTTTCCCAGGAGCCCTGCTCCCGACCTCCTCTCACTTTCACTACTCAGACAAGACTACCCTTGACACTCCTCACCTCTCCTCCCCCAACCCCCAGGTGGGCAACTCTATTCCACTCAAGCCGTCCACTGGTGTGTTTGGTGGGTGTGGTGTTGGGTGTATCTAGGGTTTGATTAGCTGATGTAGGCAACACCATACGATTAGGGACCCAAAACCACGAAGGAGGTGGATACTGCACGGGAGGACAGATTGTGCAATACCCTGTGATGACCCAATAGTCCAGGGGCGTCATACTTCCCATACAGAGCATGTTTTTTAACTGCAGGTGAGGTTATATATAGGCTAGGGACCCCAAAAATAGAGATTACCTTGGCGTTGGTTTGGGGCTCTTTTGCATTGATCAATACAATGGCTAAACATCTCTTATATTCCTATTATTCATAGCAGTTATGCATATTTCATTTTTCATGTTTTTTCACTTTTTCAGATAGTTCATTGTATTTTTCAGTCTAGTATTCCCATAGCAGTTTTGCTTTTCATCATTCCCATATATATTGTGACTTGTGTGAAACTTTTTATCCTATTGTATAGGCCTTAAAAATAATACCGCACTCAGATGTCATCCAAGTGCAGTCTGATTTTTTTCACTAATGCGTAGATTTAAATGTCTTGAGTGCCATCTGATTCTCAAAGCTAAATCGTGGTTGCTAGAAATTTTATTCCTCGAACCTCATTGAATGGCATTGGAATCTGATTTTTCGACGGCTGGCACTAGGACTGAAGATTTGTATACATAAGGCCTTAGGAGGTACAATAGATAATCCATAACGCCCACAGGCTATAAACACAGTCCACAATACAAAAATTATTGCACACATAATTGGACATCATATATAAGAATTATTGTTCTGTACTTAGTATACTTTTTTGAGGCATCATATGGGTGTGGTAATCATATGAACTCTTGGGGGATCCCCAGCAGATTCAGCTGGACTTTAGAAAAGTTCTGTTATGGAGCCAGACTTGATCTGAACCCCATTAGAAGTCACTGATTGGGCAGTTCAGTTCTCTGCCCACATACAGCCAGCCATAAACAGAGCGTACCCAGTGAGAGCCATTTAGAGACTGTAAGCGGCTCGCACTGGACTGAGCACCGAGCGTACCTGAGCACAGCAATGCTCTAGCGAGTGTTCAGCATACGCAAAGCAACTGAACTCGAACACTGATTTTGTGGGGGAAAGTCCGTGTTCAGTACAAATACTGAAGTTAAGGCTAAGGACACACGGCAAGTAAAACGGAGTGAGTGGAATGCGATAAAAAAATCACATTCCACCCGCACCCATGTTACTCTATGGGTTTTCTCAGCTCTAATTGGACCGAGAAAACAATCGCAGTATGCTGCGGGTGAAATATGATTTGTTTTCTCTCGCAGCCATACAAGTCTATGGGTGCAAGAGAAACATCACATTGCACTCACGTTACAGGGAAGTTCAGTGCAATATATGCATTAGCTGATAATGGAGTAGATAGGGAGATTAGTGCCTCCCTCTCCTCTGCAGCACCTTCCTGTGCCTCCACAGCTGTGCTCCGATCGCAGGATCGCATGACACTCGGCTTACACTCACAGCAGAGCGGGAGCTGAGTGCTATGCGATGCACTTGCAGTAATGCTCATGTGGCCCCAGCCTTATGCGGGATTTACACGAGACGAGCTATCGTGCGATACATCGTCGGGGTCACGGTTTTCGTGACGCACATCCGGCATCGTTCACGACGTCGTCTCGTGTGACACCTCCGAGCGACGCAGTATCGCTCACAAATCGTGAGTCGTGTACTCGTCGCTCAGTTTTAAAAAATTGTTTAATTAAAATGGCGCCGGTTGTTCATTGTACCCGCAGCAGCACACATTGCTCCGTGTGATACCCCGGGAACGATGAACACAGCTTACCTGCGTCCCGCGGCTCCCGGCGGCTATGTGGAAGGAAGGAGGTGGGCGGGATGTTTACGTCCCGCTCATCTCCGCCCCTCCGCTTCTATTGGCCGGCGGCTGTTTGACGTCGCTGTGACGCCGAACGTCCCTCCCCCTTCAGGAAGTAGATGTTTGCCGTCCTCAGCGAGGTCGCTCAGCAGGTAAGTACGTGTGACGAGGGTTTCACGACTTTGTGCGACATGGGCAGCGATTTGCCTGTGACGCACAAACGACGGGGGCGGGTACGATCGATCGTGAAATCGCACGATCGGTCGACTCGCATAAAGCAGGCATTACTGTATGGGTCCATTTATCTCCAGATGGGACATCATGTAGGGGTGCAATAGCACCAACAGGAGCACATTTATAGTTAAATAGTTACATAGGTTGAAAAAAGACCAATATCCATCTAGTTCGACCTTCCTCCACCAACTATACATTTTGTCACTAAATCATTTATAAGCGACACATTACCATTGTCTTCTTATAACTGCTCATTATTAAAGTTTTCATCTAAAGTGGCCCGATCAGGAGCGGGCAGGATTGATATCAGAATATATTACGCTCTCTAATGAAGCTCTTGTCATACATTTCTGCTATGATTTGAATAGCCCATTATTTTTGTTGCTGTGTTTGGTCTCACTGCTGCTTTGCAATATATTTGCCAGGTTAAAGCTAAATTCTACACCCTCAGGGCGAGGATCGACTGGTAAACTGCTGCCTTACTGTCCAAGGAACTTAATGGACAAGGCAACGTAAAGCACGATGTGAGAGTGTCACGCCTAACTTATCAGAATAAATCAATGATCCTATCATCAAACATCAAGGAAACAACTTTCAATGAGCTGCATTCAACTATGTCCGTGATATAGTGATGTAGGAGAACTCTGGTCTTTGCCCCAGAAAATGGGAGGAACAAAATTATTTCGCTATAGACAAGTACAATGTAATAATTTCTTTACACTTGATCATCTGCAACAAACCAACACACAAACATATATTATATTAATACAGAGAAACTGCAACAAATCTGAATATAACTGAAAAAAAAAAATATATATATATATATATATATATAAAAATAAATAAATTAAATAAATAAATCTTTATTTTTTTATATAGCGCTAACTGTATATGTACAGTATATATATATATATATATATATATATATATATATATATACTAAGGAAGTGTGCACTATAATTTAGCTAATGATATGTTTTGTCTCCTGATCTGAATTCTACGGCATGAAAAAAAAAAGAAAGAGATGGTAATTGAAAAAGTGCAACAAAAAAGTACGAAAGTGTCTACATACATGTATAGATTTGTAAAAGATGTGATAAGCCGTATTAGTATTAATAGACAACTTTTAGTATTGTATTAAAATATGAGAAAGCAGAAGGTAAAAAATGGCTGAAAAAAACAACATAATCTTAAAAAATGTTAAAAATGTAATGTTTAAAAATAAATAAAAAAAAATTCTTCATTTACCGAGTGTCTCTCATAGTTCACTCATTCACATTTTTCTTTATCAAGGGTGTGATATGTGGCTGCTCACGTGAAATCCAAGCATCAGCGATACAGAACAGCCGGATCGGATCTTATACAGATCAAAGTGCTAAAGCTGTGTCTCTATGCATGAGTTTCATGTCGAACATTGAAATATGAGGATCAACTTCTCAAATACAATGGTAAATGGGATTTTAAGTGAGACTTTATTGTGTTGCCAACACTGTATATTACTTTTAGAAATCCATCTTTATTATGAAGAAGTTTATAATCAATAGGATTATCTGGTTTCGGAAACTCATTTTCAAAGGCTCAAATAGATTAATAAAGGGGTGACTTTATATACACCGCCATCAATTAGTCAGAGATCATCTATGAGAAACATTTTTCTCCCTGGAGGCCCTGCTCATTGTTCGGGGTCACAGCGGTGGGATACTGTGTGATCAGAGTATCAAAGGTGACACTTCTCACAAAAAAGCCCAAAGTTGACATTCTTTGTGTAGGATACTACATTGGCTTGTTGTTTACTTATTTTCCAATAATATTTGTATAATCTTGCAATACCGTAACCAATTAAAATGATCAAATAACATTTCATTTGGAGGATTTCACCCCTCCAAAATGGTTTATTTGCATATGTAATTCTTGGACAAACAATTCCAGCAATAGCTCTACATGGCCAGTCTGTTCCTCCATTACTGAGAAATCAATGTTAGAATTGAGATGCAAATGAGGCTGAATGGCTAAAGTAGATCTCATGCCTCTGTCACTCCAGCTCTATTCCTCACCCAGCTCTGCCTCCTCCTGCTTGACTGAGGTCACACAGCACAGAGGCTGCTAATGAAGAAGCAGGAGGCGGCTCTGGGCGGGGAATAGAGCTGGAGTGACAGAGCTTCCTTTGCCATTCAGCCACATTTACATATCAATTCAAAAGCTGATTTTTCAGTAATGGAGGATCGGACTGACCATGTAAAGGTATCCCTGGACTTGTCTTTGAAAAAGCTACATGCGCATAAAAATAGATTGGTGGGTGAAATCCTGCTGACAGATTCCCTTTATCATAGAATTATACTTTAGTTTTCCTCAAGCTTTCCTATATAGGAGACCTCAATACAACATGACAGACGGCCCAGTACTGTACTCTATGTTCTACGAATAGAATTCAGACTGCAAAATTCAACCACCACATAATAAAAGGCTTTAAAAGAAATAATTACTATAATATTATAAAACCAGTATTTTTGCTATAAATCTAAGAGTTTTCTGGTTTCACAATATATAAATAATAATCCTATGCGGGTATTAACAATCAATCCAGAGGACTGTACACACTTTCTGTTGTCCATTAGCATGAGCCAAAGGTGGCTACAAAGCGCATCCTCTCTCTCCCTGGTTATCATACAATGCTTCATTTCCCCTGTGGTGGCGCTGTAGAGAAACAATGGTGTTTCTGATAGGTTCCCATGTAGAATACAGTCGATCTCTAGGGTCTCCAAATTTGCTATTAATACAGAATTGCACTAATGGCCATTCACTTAGGTTAGGGCCACATCTTAGTGTCGCACTGCAACTTAGTGCACACGTGTCTTTTTTGTGGGACTTTTCTGAGCATTGATGTCACCGTGTAGCCCTAGCCTTTTATTTCCAGAGTTACAATGTTTTTTTTTTTTTTTGCGTGTCTTAATCTTTATTGCCTTTCTAGTTCAGTTTTTGACACATGACGACTCATAAATCTTGAAATACAGTACAGAAAAAAGGAAAAATTCAACCTAGGAAAGCAGGTGATAAAACACATTACAAAATGCACTGTAAAATTCTAAAGAGAGCAAGAAAAAGAATGCATGAAAAAAAATGCTGGCAAAAAAGTGTATAATATTAAGGCCCAGTCACACACAACGGCTTACCAGCGATCCCGAAAACGGTGCGACCTGATAGGGATCGCAGGTAAGTCGCTGGGAGGTCGCAGGTGAGATGTCACACAGTCAGATCTTACCAGCCATGCAGGAACAATACAGGTCGCAGTAGCAACCTGTATAACGATCTCAGCAGTCACTGTGACCCTGTCACACAGGGTCAAACACAGCGATGTGTCCTGCCCAGCAGGAAATCGCCTTTGAAGAAAATGGCCTGGACCATTCTGCAACGACTAGAGATCTCACAGCAGGGGCCTGATCGCTGGTAGATGTCACACATAACGAGATCGACAACGGGATCGCTACTGCGTCACAGAAACCGTGACTCAGCTGCGATCTCGCTAGCGATCTCGTTATGTGTGATGGTACCTTTAGCCTAATGGAGATATCCTTCCCTAGACGCAATGACTCCAAAGAATTTTTGGGGGGTGGTGGCCAGGGAGCTATCCTTCCTTAGGCTGGAAACACATCTATGCGAGTAAAATCGGTCCGACTGGGCTGAAAAATACTCGGCTGATTTTAGTTCACGTTAGGTGCGAGTGCAACGCAAGTGCGATGCTTTTTGCTCGCGTGTGTGTCGCGTTTGCGATGCTAGTTTCATGCAACATCTTAATTAGATAAAAGCTATTACACATGTGTCATTTAATTAACCTATGGGAATGTGCTGTCACATTCATCTAATGAGCGAAGTTACTGCCACACTCGCAAATGTGAACGCTGGTGCGCGTGTGTGATGCTACTTTTAATCCCCTTCCATAGGAAATCATTGGGACAAATGGTGCGAGAAACTCGCAAAAAAGCAGCATGCTGCGATTTTTTTCTCAGTCCGATTTGGACTGAGAAAAAAATCGCAGATGAGAGCTGAATCATTCACTAACATGTGTCCGATTCCAATGCGAGTTTTTCTCGCATTGCTCTACTGCGAGAAGCTCGCAAGTGAGAAGCAGCCCTTAGAAGCAATGAGTCCATTGCATTTTTTGGGGAGAGGGGTGGGGAGATATCCTTCCCTAGAAGCAATGACTCCTTTGCATTTTTTTGGGGGGGGAGGCCAGGAGATATCCTTCCCTAGAAGCAGTGACTCCATTGCCTTTTGTAGGGCGAGGGAGACGGGGAGATATCCTTTCCTAGAAGCAATGACTCCATTGCATTTTTTGGGGAGAGGGAGGCAGGGAGCTATCCTTCCCTAGATGCAATGACTTCATAGCATTTTGAGGGGGAGAGGGGTGGGGAGATATCCTTCCCTAGAAGCAATGGCTCCATTGCATTTTTTTGGGGGGAGTGGGGTAGGAAGATATCCTTCCCTAGAAGCAATGACTTCATTTCATTTTGGGGGGGGAGAGGGGTGGGAAGCTATCCTTCCCTAGAAGCAATGACTCTATTACATTTTTGGGAGCTAGAGTAGCAGGGAGCTATCCTTCCCTAGAAGCAATGACTCCATTGCATTTGTTTGGGGGGGAAAGGCGGGGAAATATCCTTTCCTAGAAGCAATGACTTCATTGCATTTTTTTGGGCGGATGGAGCTATCGTTCCCTAGAAGCAATGACTTCATAGCATTTTTTTGGGGGATTGGGGTGGAAAGATATCCTTCCCTAGAAGCAATGACTCCCTAGCATATTTTGGGGGAGAGGGGCGGGGAAATATCCTTCCCTAGAAGCAATGACTCTATTGCATTTTTTGAGGGAGGGGGTGGTTTATATGAAATCCAACAGGAAATGGGTCTGTTTTTTTGTTGTTGTTTTGTTTGGTTTTTTTTAGGTCTTTTTTTAAAACCAGAGGCATATGAAGATATAGCAGACTTCTGACTGCATTAGGCTATGTTCACACAGGGTGTTTTTTGTATGTCTTTTCCATTGTTTTTTTGCTAATAAAAAGCTGCTTTTTACAGTATCAGCAAAACCTATGAGATTCCAGAAATCTCATGGACCCAATTGATTTTTTTTTCTGGCAGAAATGGCAAACTGTGTTTTTGAAAGAAGCAGCATGTCAATTTATTCAGCGTTTTTTTGCTGCATTTTTTATTTTTTTTAACCATTGAAAGCAATGACAGTAAAAATAAATGGGGCTGCATTTTTGCTCCTTTTTTGGTGAATAAAACTAAATTTGTTTAACCAAAAAATGCAGCAAAAAAAAGGGGTTAAAAAGCGGAAAAAAACACAACTTTTTATTGCTAAGAGATCAGGAAACAAAAAAGCACTAAAAATGCCCTGTCTGAACATAGCCTTATAGCTCTATATATCTCTGAAGCTGTACAGCGTGGTAATAGCAATGTACATGAGCCATTATTATCAGAATCTATTGCACTTAACAGCTTTTGAATAAGAGATTGTTTTTTTTTATCTATTTTTTAAATAAAATCGCTTTATTCAGTATTGAACAAAGGGACCATATAAAATTGTATCCATTTCACATGTAAGTGGCGGTGTGCGGTGGCGTCGGATCGCCGGTGTAATGCGCCTGTTCCTGGGGGAGCTGTTTTTCCCACAGTCAGATATCTGTCCGTCTATGACGAAGCTCCATTGGAATCAGTTGAATGTTCTCACTGTCACAATACATTTTACATTCACCACCTGGGGCAAATGACTCTCATTATTAAAATCCTTTTCAGGTTTTTTTTTTCTTTTTTTCAAAAGAAAATAATATAAATTTCTGCGGACGACAATAATATTTCTGTTGTGTGAGTGTAAATCCCGAACAAATGTTTTTATAGCACGCAAATGTTTAACAGGTTTTACATTTTTCCAGTAGCACAAAGAAACAGAAAAAAAAAAAAGTATTCAGAGACGATTTAACTCTGTACAACAGAACCCGCAGCTCACGAGAGGCAGAAAGAAAAATCCCAGTATCTGCAAACGATTTTTATTTACAATACAGTGTGGGTAAAAATAAAAGAACGCAATTACTCCCCGTGGATTTACAAGTTCTAATCAACAATTTCATAAATAGGCATTTGCAGTCATCAATCATCCGCCTTTATGCTGAAATCTTATGGAGTAAATTACTAGCCGAAAGACCTTGCCAATTCAAGTAAGCGAATATTACCCAGTAGGGATATAAAGCTGTCAGCACCAAAGCACTTTTGATTTTACTAAATACTGCCTGGTTATTAGGACAATTTAACCTGTCCACTGCCAGCAGGATGCAAAATCCTAAGTTGCTTCAACTGTTGGTAGATTTTAGCTGTACAGAATTTTGTAAAATGAACCTTCTTGAAATTTTTACATATACAGTTACATAGAGGGCACAGAAAGAGAAATGTATAATGCTTTATGGAGAAAAGTAGTCTATGTGCTGTTTTTTATCAACAGTGTAGTGAAAACAGTACTGTTAGGCTATGTGCGCACAGTGCGTTTTTCGCTGCGTTTTTGTGTTTTTCGGGTGCGTTTTTGGCCTCAAAACTGCATGACTTTGCTTCCCCAGCAAAGTCTATGAGTTTTCATTTTTTCCTGTCCGCACACAACTTTTTTTTTAAGCTGCGTTTTTGAGCTTAAAAAAAATGCATTGGAAAAAACGCAGAAATCAAAAACGCAGCAAAACGCAGCAAAACGCAGCCAAAAACGCACCAAATCGCGGTAAAAACACATGCGTTGTTTGCCGCGGGTGCGTTTTTGTGCGTTTTTAGCAGCCAAAAACGCACAAAAACACAGCATCAAAAAAACGCAGCGTGTGCACATAGCCTTATATTCGCACGGTGCGGACATGCTACATTTAATTGTCGCCCATGCACAAAATAATGTAGAATACTTTATGGAGAAAAGTAGTCTAAGGCTATGTGCGTACTACAAAGTGCCTTTTTCTTAAGAAAAATCCGGACCCTCTGAAAGAATCCCGCACCCGCGGTAAAAACCGGGGTAAAACCGCACCCGCGTTTTCGCCACGGATTTTCCGCGGATTTTCCACAGGTTGGTCCCTGCGGATTTTTACCATTATCTATGGCAAAAAACGCGGAAAAGAAGTGACATGCTCATTAATTCCGCAGCGGAAAATCTGTGGTAAATCCGAGGGTATAAAAAAAACGCAGTGTGCGCACAGCATTTTTTAAAACCCATAGGATTTGCTGGAGAATCACTGCAGCAAGGTTAGACACATTTTCTGCAGCAATTCCGAGGCGAATCTGCGGCTAAATCCGCGGTAAATCCGCAGTGCAGTGAAAACAGTATTGTTAAATTCACACAGTGGGTACATGCTACATTTACTTGCCCCACATGCACAAAATAATGCAAAAACACCACATTTTTTGCTAAATTGCTGCAAAAGCTGCAAGTAAGTGGTAATTGTGGCAATAGACTACTATTTATCTATAACCTTAAGGCCCTGTGCCCACGCTGCGGATTTACACAGATTTTCAGAAATCTGCAAGTCCATTGTGAAGCCAGCAAAGTCTATGAGAATTCAGAAGTGCTGTGCCCACGTTGAGTATTTTTCCCTTGCGTATTTGGTGCAGATTTCTTTTTTTTCTGCACCAAATCTGAACCAAATACACAAGGGAAAACTAAGCAACGTGGGCCCCAACACTTCTGAAATCTCATAGACTTTGCTGGCTTCACAGTGAACATGCAGATTTTGCTGCAGATTTCTGAAAATATGCGTCAAAACTTACAGTCTTTTGAGAAATGAGTGGCACAAAAGACTTGGATTTGTTTAAGGCAAGATTAAGGCCAGAATCACACATGCTAGTGCCTCGCGTGTAACTCGCGCGAGTCTCTCATTGAATCACCTGGCATGGCCGCACACTATGCGTACAGGAGCATCTGAGCTGCATAGAGATACATGCAACCGACCCGCTCCTGTCAGGGGAGTGTGCGGCCAAGCTGGGTTCTACCATGAGAGACTCGCGCGTGTTACACGTGAGGCACTAGCAAGTGTGATTCTGGCCTAATTCAACAAGAAACTGCTTGAGGGTATGTCCGCACACTGTAGTTATGTTGTTAACCCAAAAATGCAACCCAAGGCCAAAATAAAGCATCTTATGGAAAAAAAACTCATCAAAAAACCGCATGCCTTTTTGGTTGCGATTTTTTGACCGTGCATTTTTTATGCATTTTTTATCACCATTGAGTAAAAACGTGGGGAAAAACACACAGCAAATCTGAAATCTCATAGACTTTGCTGGGCAAGTAAAAGCATGCAGTTTGTAGTCACCAAAAACTGTAGCAAAAAAGCATGAAACACTGCGCGTATACCCTAAGGCCCCATGTGCACGCTGCAGATTAGGTACAAAAATGTTCTGCTCCAAAAAATGTACGTTGTGGCAGAAAAACAAACCTAAAACTGCATGCATTTTTGGTGCCCTTTTGGTGCATTTCTTGGTGCGTTTTTTTGCCATGAAAAATCAATGCCTGGAAGGGATAAAAAACACACAAAAAGAAAGCAACAACAATTGACATGCTGCAGATTTTTTTCTGCACCAAAACTGCAAGGAAAAAGGAAGCAACGAGCACACAACACTTCAGAATTCACATTGGCTTTGCTGGCATAAAGATAGACATGCAGATTTGTGCAACAAACTGCACCAAAACATCATCAAAAAACGCAGCATGCGCACAAGGCCTAACAGCGTTTTGAGAAATAAGTGGCACACAAGCCATGGATTTATTTAAGGGCAGATTGATTCAACAACAAACTGCTTAATTTTCTTAAAGGGAGACAGAAATGGATACATAAGAGAGGAAGGAAAAGAAAACTTTCTGCTTGCTGCAAGTAACACATACAGTAAGGGAACATTCAGACACACCTACGCTTTCTATTTGTGTTTTTCACGGATATAATTCCAACCTTTTATAGTCTACGGTGCTTTTTACATTTTTGTTTTTTCTTGGTAACCAAATTTTTGCAAAAAATAAAAAACAAAAAGAAACCCCAGAAGAAAACATTTTATCTGAGTTTCGGATCCAACTCATCCATTCAAATCGATGGGTCTCTGAAAAAAAATAGACAGAGCACTGCCCACTGGTAAAAATGGGCACATTGCCCAAAGATGGGTGAAAATTACATTTAGAAAACTGATGAAAACCGGTGATATATTACAGATGGTGCCATAGGTCCAATGGGTGCCATATCAAGGACCCAGTTTTACCTTGAAAGTACTGAAAATAGTGAATCTTGAGTGAAAAGTCAGATACATGGCATCCATGTGAGTTTGATGCACTTAATATTAGCAGACTACACGTAGTAAAAATTGTTTAACAAGACTTCTAAAAACAATATATATATAGTAACATGATAAATCGCTCCTGTCACTCAAATTATAGTGACATGAAGAATAGAAAACAAATTGCATGTCACACGTAAACTATTTAACTCTTTATTACAAGACCTTAAAAGTCAATCTCTCCATTACCATACTGGTGAACATTGCAGTGAGAGATCAAGGATGTGCTTGTAGGAAGATCCAAGATCCATGGAGTAATGTATTACAGTACATGGATGGCTCCTAAGGCTATGTTCGCACGTTGCGTTTTTTCCGCGTTTCTGCAGCGTTTTTAGCAGCAGCGTTTTTGCGCTAAAACGCATGCGTTTTTGATTGCCAGCAAAGTCTATGGGAAAAGCAGAAATCCTGTCTGCACTTTGCTTTTTTTTCTGCAGCGTTTAATTTGCATATTTGTGGTCAAAAACCATGCTGAAAAAGAAGCAGCATGTCAGTTGTTTTTGCCATTTCTGCAGCGTTTCCTTAACATTGGAGTCAATGAGAAATGGCAAAACGCAACCAAAATCACAATTCCTGCGTTTTTCATGCTTTTTACCTGCTTTTCCACTGCGTTTTTGGCTCCAAAAACGCATGCTTTTCTGGACAAAAATTAATGGGTTCTAATGTTCCTTTACACACACACAATAACCGAAAATTTAAATGTTAAAAAATTAGAAACTTCACCTATTTTTCTGATAAAATGTGCATAACCACTATTTTTTCATTAAAATTGATAATTTCCCATATAGTTTTATTAAAAGTTAATTTTATACTTTTTTTCTCTTTTTTCATTCTTTTTGACTAATTCAACTTTATTTCTCAGTGTCTTGATCTCAAAAACGCATCTGCAGAAACGCAGGTGAAAACGCAGGTAAAAAGCGCTAAAAACGCACTAAAAACGCGGTAAAAACGCATGCGTTTTTAGCGCTAAAAAATGGACAAAAGCCATTTGGTCAAAAACCAAGGGAAGGAAAACGTGCAGAATAAACTGCAGGTACTCCGACGCAACGTGCGCACATAGCCTAAAGACTGCTCTGTCAGCAGCCTGTGCTGCCAAATGCAATGGTAGAAAAGTCTCCAATCCTAAGAGCCAAAACAGCATACAAAATACATTGTGAAAGTTTTGTAGTAGGAGTGAACAGGGTATATTCTTAAGACCTCATTCTGACACCAGTGAAGTGCGCATCACTGTTTTTCATCCGCATTTCATTAGTGTTTGGTTCATGCATCAGTTTTTACTATTAGTATTTCACATATGAAAAAATAAATACAATACTAAGCTTTTCCTAATCATTGCACTGGTAATAATGGGCAGCATGGAGTGTACATTGATGCCATCCATATGCTGTCAGTGATTTTCATGAACCTATAGACTCGTATGGATAATTTCGATCCAAGATGCCCAATAAAAACAGATGTGTCTTGGTGATTTCTTTTTGAAGAAGACAAGATCTGTAAAAAAAAGCACAGACTTCCATAGACTATATTAGGCTATGTTCGCACGTTGCGTTTTTTACCGCGTTTCTGCAGCGTTTTTGGCAGCAGCGTTTTTGGGCAAAAATGCATGCGTTTTTGATTTCCAGCAAAGTCTATGGGAAAAGCAGAAATCCTGTCTTCACTTTGCTTTTTTTTCTGCAGCGTTTAATTTGCATATTTGTGGTCAAAAACCATGCTGAAAAAGAAGCAGCATGTCAGTTGTTTTTGCCATTTCTGCAGCGTTTCCTTAACATTGGAGTCAATGAGAAATGGCAAAAAGCAACCAAAATCACAATTCCTGCGTTTTTCATGCTTTTTACCTGCTTTTCACCTGCGTTTTTGGCTCCAAAAACGCATGCTTTTCTGGGCAAAAATTAATGGGTTCTAATGTTCCTTTACACACACACAATAACCGAAAATTTAAATGTTAAAAAATAATAAACTTTAGCTATATTTCTGTTAAAATGTGCATAACCACTATTATTACATTAAAAATGATAATTTCCCATATAATTTTATTAAAAGTTAATTTTATACTTTTTTTCTCTTTTTTCATTCTTTTTGACTAATTCAACTTTATTTCTCAGTGTCTTGATCTCAAAAACGCATCTGCAGAAACGCAGGTGAAAACGCAGGTAAAAAGCGCTAAAAACGCACTAAAAACGCGGTAAAAACGCATGCGTTTTTAGCGCTAAAAAATTGTCAAAAGCCATTTGGTCAAAAACCAAGGGAAGGAAAACGTGCAGAATAAACTGCAGGTACACCGACGCAACGTGCGGACATAGCCTTAGTGATGAGTGAGCACTACCATGCTCGGGTGCTCCTAACTCAGAACGAGCATTTGGATGCTCAGATGGGCACTACTCGAGTACCCGAGTATAATGGAGGTCACTGGAAAACTAGAGCATTTTTTTCAAGATTTTTCAGAAAAATGCTCGATTTCCCTATTGACTTTCATTATACTTGGGTACTTGAGTCGCGCCCAACTGCTCGTTATGAGTATGGAACACCAAAGCATTGTAGTGCTCATTCATCACTAATTATAATGTGTCTTCTATTCTTGGAAACCACTGATAGAGAACAATCGGTGAAAACTGAATGTGTGATTGAGGCCTTACAAGCATTTTAAGTCCAATGTATTAATAGGTAGCTAGCTCCCCACTCCTCATTGGTGACTGATGGCTGGCTACCATTTGTTTGCATACACAACAGCCCATCAATCACCATGAGCAGGACAGGGGTGGTTGAGGAAAGCCCTACCATCATGACTGGACTCATAATCTATATATCCGGTGTATTCTGTGATTGCTACTATTAGCCAAACACTATTACATTTTTTTTGCCTTTTTTATTCATTTGTGAATAGATCTGTACACTTTTAAGGCACAGATAATGTAGGGACCCACTCAGAGGTTCACTGTGACATTGCAGTGGGCTTCATACAGTTTGATCAGAATGTTAAACCATAAATGGGGCAAGCTTTGTATTTACTACAGCACAGTGAGATGCCGTTGTCCACGTACAAACACTCTCTCTTAAGATTTTTGATTATGCATTCATGTGTCCCCATAAACTGGAGGAGTGTTACCTGTCCATCGGTAGCTCTGTGGATCTCGAGAGTCAATGACCTTAT
This sequence comes from Anomaloglossus baeobatrachus, assembly GCF_048569485.1. Taxonomy (NCBI): domain Eukaryota; kingdom Metazoa; phylum Chordata; class Amphibia; order Anura; family Aromobatidae; genus Anomaloglossus; species Anomaloglossus baeobatrachus. The sequence goes on along the minus strand of NC_134359.1, from coordinate 111,031,327 downwards.
GCACATGGAGGACTTGACTTCTTCGATCCATGATGCCTATGAAAAGTTCTGGGTCACCTGATATTACTGGATGGACTTTCAGCAGACACACAAGTATAAGGAGGCACTAGATAATTCGGGAGAAGTGTTGGCCCGTTGACTTCAGGGTGAATTGACGCCCCTTCTACACCCCCACCGGACTCCCCCCCCCTTTTTTTTCTTTCTACTTCTCCCCTTTTCTTTTGTCTTTCTCTCTTCTTATTCTCCTGACTTCTCCTCTCCTCTGTCTAACATTGAGCAGGGGTTTCCTTTCTCTTGTAAAAGCTGTTGACAACCTTGTTTACCACTACTTGACTTTCCTGTGATGATTTGCATTTTGTGAGTAATCTTGTTCTTGAATTGTAATTTACTGTTGTACAATCAATCGTTGTCAAGTTAAATAAAGAATTATAAAAAAGAATGTTAAACCATGTTCAGGTATATAAATTTTTGCCTAGCGGCATTAGATCAGCTGATGATTTTTGGATGTGCGGTCCATGTCGTTTTCTTCAGCTATTGCACATTGTCTATCTATATACTAAGCTATCTTTAAAACAGGGCAGGTATCCCATAATCTGCCCAAAATTTTCATTTACTTTATTAGACCCCTTTATAACAGAATTTGTTGACATAATAAAAATGTGAAAAGTATATAAAGTATGTTAAAAAAAAAGTACCGGTATGTAACTGGCAACGGCATGGTCCCGGCTGGTTAGCTTGTTACTCAGCAAACAGGCATATGTGGTTTGCTTCCCAAATAAGCTGTCATACTGGTAAATGATGGAAGAATGCGTGACCTGGATATTTAGAAACTCCTCCTACAGTACATGAAGTGAAACCTGTGCTCCAAATGTTTCCTTCCCTGTCAATACCACAGTGTCTTTGGCATTCTGTGACCTGTGACCATCAGATTCATAGAGGAGTACCAGATCTGAGTGTAATATTCAGAAATTAAAGAAGAGGACAAACTGAAAAGGTTAAACGGAACAAAAAATATTGCCAACAATTCTGATTCATTTTTCAAGACTAACAGACATTAAAGGTTTCTATTTACATTGGAATTTTTTGGTTAGAAATTTTAAAATAAAAAAGTAAATAGATAATTAGTGAATAAATAAAAAAGGATTGTATTGTTTACAAAATACATGTATAAAAAAACCTATCACGCTACGCCTTACAATGAACCTCAATGGGGCATGTTTTGTGAGGGTTGGTGTCTGGATATTTTTTAGGAAAATGAATGAGATCATGTAAGCAGACGTCTGTCTACGTGCAAACAAATCAAGCAGAAACGTTCTGTGTCCCATTTGTAATCACAGCTCGGAAACTGTATTTTCCTACATTTTTCTCAAAGTATAAATCTACAAATATATTCTTGGTGTTTAACCCCTTATCATCCCATGACGTGCTATGTACACTATGGGTCATCTCCCCGCCTTTGATGTGGGTTTACACGGCGAGCCCGCATCTGTGCCTGAACATGACGGCTGATTCGATCAGCCGGCAAGTGCCACTAACAGCCAAGAGTGCACCTTGAGACACCCATGGCTGTTAACCACTTAAATCTCGCTGCAATTTCCAACAGTGGGATTCAACACACACCGGCAGGGGAGCACGTCATTCCCCGCTCTCATAGACGCTCCCGTGAAGTGATCGAGGGGTGCCGATTGGTTGTCATGACAGCCAGTGGTCATTTGATGACCCATGTGTCTGTCATGAAGCTCTTCAAGTGAACGCCACCTACGCGCTGGCATTCATAGGAGATCATGATTTGTGCAATACAGAGTAGTGCATGAGCACTGCTCTGTATAAGGCCGGAGTGACACTTGCGATTGAGTCACATGTAACTTGCGCAAGTCTCGCATTGCATCACTCGGCACGGCTGCACACTCTCTGGACAGGAGTGTCTCAGATGCATAGAAATACATGAAGCCGACCCGCTCCTGTCCAGAGAGCAGCTTGGTCACACATGGGTCAATTGCAAGTGTGACTCCAGCCTCCAGTGATCAGATGAATTGTAACTTCAAGTCCTCTAATGGGACTAGTAAAACCTGTAAAAAGTAAAAAAAAAGTTTTTAAAAATTTGAAAAAAAAAGTTCAAATCTCCTCCCTTTTACACCATTGAAAATAAAACAATAAAAAATAAAATACACATATTTAGTATTGCTGTGTTCAGAAATGTCCGATCTATCAATATATAAAAGAATTTAATCTGATCGGTCAACAGCGTAACGAGGAAAAAAATAAAAACACCAAAATTACAATTTTTCGGCTGCTGATGCAACAGAAAGAAATGCAATAAGAGGAGATCAAAACATTGTATATACCATATCAATAAAAACATCAGCTCGGGGCAAAAAAATAAGCCCTCACACAACTCTAATTCCCAAAAATTGAAAATGTTACGGGTCTTGGAAAGTCATGATACAAGCAAGATTTTTTTTTTTTCCAAAACTTCAGAATTTTTTTCACCAGTTAAAAGAAAAACTATACATGTTTTCTATTGACTTAATCATATTGTCCTGGAGAATCCTACTGCCAGGTCAGTTTTATGGTAAAATGAAGGCTGGAAATAAAAAAAAAAACTATTGCAAAATGTCACTTTTTTTCTATTTTTGCCACACTTCAATTTTTTTCTCGCTTATCATTACATCATATGATAAAATGAACAGTGTTATTCAAAAATCCAACTCATCTCGCAACAAAACAAGCTCCCACATAGCTATATCTATGGAAAAGTAAACAAAGTTAGGGCTTCTGGAATAAGTGAAAGAAAAAAAACGAAAGTGCAAAAATGAAAAATCGCCCGGTCCTTAAGGGGATAAACAGTTCTATCTTTGTACCCACACATAGCATAAAAGACATGTTAGCAAGACGTTCAACAAGGATAATAATCTTGGCCCAAGACTTTTTCCAATTTTTCATTCATAGAGAAACTTATCAAAATAATGAATGTTTAAATCATCCTTGAAGTGAAGTATTGTCTGCTCTCCATATTATCAGATACGCATGTCCGAAAATGTACACAGCTTTTTTGCAATTCACCATGGGATGTTATTCAAATAGCTTTTATATCTGACACTTATCCACTACATATCTTTATATGGTGATCAATTAGAAGAAAGAAAATGCATCAAATTCTTGCATCGATGCCTTAGTATCTGAGGCTGTACAATAATTCTCATTAGCAAGGACGATACATTCTGATCCTTCCATAAGAAAATAAACCTTTAAATGTCAATGATATAAAATTCCATACGCACATCATCCATGTAGCTGTATAAGTTCCCACATACACAATTGCTCATATGTCACAAATCTGTGCCAATCCTCCAGTGAATCATCCTTCAATTGGAATTGAGTAGAAGAGATACGGCTCTATAGATAGTTGGCTAAAGTAAAAATATTGTGATCATCAATATGGCTTACACTACTGTTTACCACCAAGCTGCCATAAGTCAGCCACGATCAGAGCATCTATGTAAGGGATAGCTTACTGGATATGTCTGATATGAACTGTTTTACAGCTAGAATAATACACAGACCAAATCAAATTTATCATCCATCTGGCATGGAGAGCATGTAATGGGCAACAAGCAGTGACCAAAGGCAAGCACTACTGGTTACTGTATCATTGTGCATTTAGTGTTTCTTTACTATGATTATTATTGTATTTCTGTTGTTCCTTTTTTACTTAGCGCTTCCTACCGGGATAACATTATTTAACAATCCTATATAGCTAGTTTTCTAGACTTGAGCGTACACTGAAACATAACAGCTTCCAAACTGTTTAGGCTATGTACACCTAGTGAGTTTTTTATTTCTTTTTTGATGCGTTTTTTATGCCTTTTTTTATGCGTTTTTTATGCCTTTTTGATGCTTTTTTTTAACTTTTTTGATGCATTTTTGAGTGCAGTTTTGTCACAACTCTGCATGCCTATCCTTATGCCAGCAAAGTCAATGAGAATTCCGAAGTGTTGTGCGCACGTTGCTTATTTTTCCTTGCAGGTTTGGTTCAGAAAATATTCTGCACCATGTCAAAGCTTTCTGCGTCTTTGCCTGCGTTTTTCACTCCTTCCACCTATTGACTTGATTAAGAAAAACACAAGGCAAAAACACACCGAAAAGGCACTAACAATGCATTGCGTTTTTGGTGCCTTTTTCTGCCAAGAGATGCAGATTTGATGTAGAAATTTGTGCAACCAAATACTCACATATTCTTAAGATCCAAGACAATGGCTCAGTATTTTTAGCACTGGGGTCCTGGGTTTCAAATCCCACCAAGTACAACATCTGCAAGGTTTTTCTACGTTCTCCTCTTTTTAGCGTGGGTTTCCAATGGGTAATCCGATAATTAATTAGGCCATAATGATAGGGAATTTAGATTGTGAGCCTCATTGGGGAGAGCAATAAAAAATGTCTACAAAATTTGTTGGTGCTATATATGGAAGCATATTAAATAAACAAGATCCCAGAAACTGTACAGATCTTAATTTGTTTTCCATCCTGGTTTCATTATTTGTTCTTCGAGAGTCTGTAAAGGCACAAGTGACCATCTTTAATGCTGATAACATGAAGGCAAAAGCCTAACAAAAATTGTCATGTTTCCTTATAAAAAAGCATATGAGGTCAGTGCCAGTATATATAATTACAATATATGAAAATTGACTTGGAAATAATAATATATATAAGGGTCAAATCGCCTAATCGGAGTTTGATGCTCTGTTAGCAGCCGCAATCATGTTGGACACGCATAGAAGAGGCACATGTGATGTCCATATACGCAGTCTTTAGGGATGAGGGCAGACTAACGTTAGCTAAGGAATTTACATCTATATAAAAAAACATTATATCTGGGCAAATCTTGCATCTGATCTAGATATAATATTAATTGATAAAATGGATATAAATAATTGATGAATTGCCACGAACCCAGACAAACTGAATTATTAACATTTACACAAAGTGTAAATGTAAATCTAAAAAAAGCCTAAAAATTGGCATCAAAAAAATATTAATTTGACCATAAAATGATAATGCGACCTTAGAAAATGAAGCTAAATTACTATTAAATAGGGCATACTTAAGCCAATAAATATTCAAAAGTTCGGAAAATTGTAAAAGTAATCCTGAATGGTGTTTGATTTTCATTATATGGTGATATAATGCTGGTTTTTCACTTTGCATATGTGTCTCATATCAGTCCACTAGTGTCTATATATGAATGTACGTGTTGATGTGTACACATTTACATCTATATCTGTATTTTATGGTTTGTTAATTGATATAAACTCTGATAATATCACCAAAAAATCTCCAAATAACAAATATAAATTGATATAAACTCTGCTAACATCACCAGAAAATCTACAAATAACAAATATAAGGCAAAACTAAAATAAATAAGTAACATCCTATGACTATTATATACACTACCAGTGCCTTTAGGTAATGTTAACAGGAAAAAGCGCAATCAAAAGCTGTGAAATGGATTTTATGTCAAATTTTTGTCCCAATTTACTTAAATGTATTTTAATGTAGTGGAAATGTGTACGAATCCCTGGAAGTCTGGCGGGAGGCCCATGCTTAAATCCCAGTGTCATCTCCTTGTGACCTTGGACAAATCACTTCATTACCGTTGAAAGTATGTAACATTACAACCCTGATCAGGGAACTGATAGCTGAAAGTGTATACTGTGTTGGGTAAGATTATTTGGAAACATTACGTTGGCCCACCATATATTCTGTACATACACATTACACACTCACAGCACTAACTTTACACGAAATAGTACTAAAATCTAAGTTCCTTCCTATTATTCCATTGTATAGAGTAAAAAATTTGATAAATTCTCTTCAATGTTCTCAGCCACCAATTGGACCAGATAAGCCAATAATGTGGATAATGCAATGGGATTGGCAAGGAATTTGGGTTCTGCTAGATTTATTACACTGCCGAGTATTTAACCCAACAAAAAAATCATTATCTCACATCTAAAGGACTTTAACTTGCCCCTCTCCTTAGCAGGCCAACAATCTTCTGTAAATAGCTGCAAGATAAATTATTTAGTGTTTACAGGGCTAAGCCGTCAACTTTTAATTCCGCAAAAGATTTATTGTTGGCTAACCGGTAGCGTTTTCCCAGACAGACCATACTTATCCCATAAACACTAGAGGAGAATTTAGGATATACATCAGCCTTAGGTTGGAAGCACAGCGCGTATTCAGTAAGCAGTGAGCCTCATAGAGCCGTCTGTCTCTGTCTGGTGGTTTATAATCATGTCCAGGTTGCGGCTGAACTTTTGTTAAAAAAAATATCTGAACACACCACTAGACTTTGTGCAAAATGGATTGAAGCCGAACACATGTATCGGAGCAGTGAGTAATAATTTTATAAGTTCTCTTCTCCTTAAGTGTGCCAAGGTAATAGCAGACACTGGCACAAGATATCATCATTGCAGCCATAGTGCACAATCCTATGTGGCTCCTTGCTGGGAAGCCCATTGCTATGCAGCGAGGCGAGAAAACGACTGTAAGTCAATACTGATGGTCAACCAGTTTTTGTGTATTCCTATGAGACTGTAAATCAAGTTTAGGGAGGGGTGAACATGACATGCCTATGTCTCCTGGATGTATCTTACATGTTCTAATAACCAAGCACATAAAAGCTACTAAATTGAAGGTATATAAAAAAATAAATAAAAGAATTATTATTATTAATAATAATAATAATAATAATAATAATAATAATAATAATAATAATAATAATAATAAGTAATCAGAAGTTTAATATCTGATACTATCACTCCAAATAAACCTTTTTACTATAACATAATTGGGGCTTAATTTTTAATTTGATTTTTAATTCCTTTAAAAATCCCAAATTTGGGAAAAATGCAAATATATTGGACATCATATTTTCCAGAAGATTAATATTATAATATTCAGTTTAACCTTATTAGAATTTAATTAATGATTATATTTTCTAATACCCGCAAAAGATCAAATCCACCCTTATTATTGATTATTAATATTTTAAGAAATTGTTCTTCTATTTCCTAAATATATGAATATGAGATAGAAGAAATCCCAGACAAGTTGCTTCCACACCAGTGTGGAGCATGATCATCATTAGAAAAGTCAAATTAAATGAAAATTCTTTTGTGTACTTCCACTAAAAGCTTTTTGGTCTGAAATCAAACAAGTAAATCAATTATCAAATAACTGCATTAAATTATCAAAGATGTCCTCCCCTAACTGCTTTAGGATTGAGTATCCTTCACACATAATTAAATATGTATTTCTGTCCACAAACATATCTATACATCTAATGGAAAATTAGCATATGCGAAAGCGAGCAATCGAGACTACCGGACTCTTACCTCCCACTATGTAGGGCTCTTATAAATATAGTTTAGCGATTTGTGCATCACAAAGATTATGTAAACTAAATGAAAACATTTTCTACCACGTAATATGGAAATTTGAGCTAGATGGTGTTCCACAAAATGCATGTTAATAATTGAAGGAAATATGGTGAAGTGACAAAGGGCCTATCCCAGCAGGAAAAGCGTAAGGCCATGCCATGGTGAATGTGTGAACATCTTGGTGGAAGGGATTTCACCCTACCCTGCTGCTTATCAGGAAGTATATAAAGGGCCATATGATTCAACGCTAAATATATTAAGACAATTAATGCGTTAAGGACAGACGAGTTCAGAACTATAAATGACGGGGAGAGAAAATACTCAACCATAATAAAAAAGTATGTATGGAAAAAATAGGCAAAAATAGGCAAATAGGCAAAAGGACTTCCCGCAGGCAAGCTGTTGGTGTGTGTATGTGTACCCACACAAATATACACGACCCATGTACATATATATATATGCATATATGCGTGTAAATTGATATAAATATGTAAGCACATAGGCAGCCTAATGTATATATGTATCTGTATATATAGTATATTTTTTAGCTATATGTAAATATCTTATATATAAATATTATATAATATATATAATTTTTGGGTATCGTTATGTGTGTAGAGGTAACAAATATGTATATATAACATATTTATAAAGAATTAGATACAACTAAGAAATTCAATACTGACAATTGCCATACTAAAACTTTCCTTAACAATGACATACAAACTTAAAAGTTTTTCAAGATAAATGGACTCCCCCCATGAAACCCTCCACCACACAGACACTTATTTTCAGTGACCCTAAAAACTGCTTTCTGGACAGAGTCTAACATTTCCTGCATTAACTGTTTACGTGCTGTCACAGGGAGAGGTACATTGCACAGCAGGATTCCAGTCTTTGCACAGAGCAGCACAAGCTCAGAAACACAAAGTGTGGTCTGTCTGCAGATTTGTGACGTTAATTAGAAAACTAAACACTATCGGCCAGACAAATCTATACATGATTTTCAAATGATTAAAGGGCAACGGTCAGACCAAGCACAAGGGGTCATTCGTATTAGCAATGCCACATGGCACAATCCAGGACGTCTGCAAGGCAGGCAATAGACGGAGTCTGAGCGATATTAACCTAAATATCACGTCCTCTGGCACCAGGGATATTTACACACCTACTGTTCATTTTCAAGGCTGTATTTGGGGTTCTATGTGTCAACTGAGCTCTGTTTAAGAGTATTAGTGAAGCTGATGACACATTCCCAATGGCAAAAACACCAACAAGTAACTACTTTTACATGTATATGTAGCCATTTACAGTACATACTGCAACTATGTTAATTGACATATTTTGTAGTAACCTACTCTAAAAAGTCTTCCATTATATATATATATATATATATATGTATATATATATATATATATATATATATATATATATATATATATATATATATATATATATATATATATATACATATATATATATACACATATATATATATATATATAGCCACGCACATATAATAACATACTGTGCAACCTGTATATTATTAATTTGTTAGTATGTTAATCATTGAACACTATGTTTGTACTACTTTTATTTATTAATTTATTATCATCTCATTTATTATTAAATATTTACTTGTTTTTTGAAATTTGAAATCCACAATAAAACTACCAAAGAGTAAAGAAGATAAAGGGCCTTCAAGCTCACGGCCCTTGCATATTGTTCCTTGTTCCATTTTCTATTGTCACATTTCCCCAAAACTTTGGACTTCCATTCTACCAAATATACTGTTTTTGTACACGACGTGACACCAGCACATACATCTTACACTACTGCAGCCTACAAGGACTTTTTACTCATCCATCTGTTATAAAAACTTTATTGAATACGTTTTACAGTCCTGTATCTATAAATAAATATAGATAGGCAGACGGACGTACAGATAAATCAATAATAGATAATATAAACTATGCTAATTATTTTAAATGAACCATACGCTAATTGAATTTCTTCTAAATGCCGTCACTGAATAAAACAGTAAAAACAAATTTTAAATGAAAAATATTACCCTGAATCCCGGTAGTAAACTATTTAATTATTGCCAATATACCCAATATACAGAAAAAATCTCATATCTGGGTTATAATTTTTGTGCAAAAACGGGTGTAAACACCAAAGAGTCATCTACCAGACAATAAACGGTGTCAACTGCTGCCTGAGAACATGAACGGAGAATGCTAAACATATGTCGTCTCAACATAAGTGAAACCTAGAATTCCGACCTCAGGGTGCTACAACATTAAACACCAGCCTGATCTGTGGAGCAGAAGCTTTCATGCAGGGAGCAGAGGGAAAAGGGGTAAGCAGGATGCAAACTTTCGAGGAATAGCTAGAAACATTTACATCACAGTGACATAGAGCTGCCAACAGTTCATAGTGGCACCGTGCCTACAACATGCCAACCCTTGGGTCACCCCACTCTTCATATACAACAAAGAACAAGCTATCGTTAACTTCCTGTAATGCAACACCAAAGACAAAAATGCCATAGTCAACATGAACCTTGACTCTCGCTGCCATTGTATTATTACCACTTTGTTGTGTATACATTAAAAGTGCTGCTTCATTACCTCCCACAGATTTGGAGAGTGAGCCGTTTGGTCGTCCTCTGGATCCTAATGGACTCCCGTTCTGCTCCAATCTGGCCACTTTGATTGGAGGAGGACTTATCGCATCTGGACTGTTGCTTCTTCGGTCTGGACTGTCCCTTAAGCTGGGACTTTCACTTCTCATTTCCATGCTGTTCTGGTTCGGGGATAACGCTCTCCCAGGCAGATCGCAATAATATGGATCTATGTGGAGAAGTTGAGAAAGAAATTAGATTAGAAAAAAATGACTTGTATCGTATACTAGATCGGTCAATATACCAAGATGCCTAGATTTAAAAAGTAACACAATAAATAATTTTTATAAAATATATTTAACACAACATTTTAGCAAAATTCTAATAACAATATCCTCATTCCAATTTTGTTTATAAATAATTAGCAAATTGACCTTATTTATGTAGTATCCATAAACATATTTGAGTGTATATATTTATCAACACACACATACAGAGTTTTATGTGTACATGTGTGTATAGATTTATATATGTATATATATACATATATCTATCTCTATACACACACATATATATGCATACATATATGTATATATATATACATATCTATCTATCCATCCATCTATATGCACACACATATACATGTATATATGTGTATATACATATAATATATATATATATATATATATATATATATATATACATATATATATATATATATATACATATATATATATATATATATATATATATATATACATATATATATATATATGTATATATTCATATATCTATCTATATATATGTATACCTATATATATATATATATATATATACACGAGGTATATATATATATATATATATATATATATTGTGTATACACTTTTGACTTACAATTAGTCTTCAGTATAAGTTATGGGGTTTTCTTGTTTTCTTCAGATCGTGCCACATGCAAGTTTCTAAGACATGCACAAGACAACGCCAAATCTTGAAGTTATAGAAAAGACTCTGCAATAAACTTTAAGAGCTGTGACGCAGTGAAATGTATATTATTTATACACGCTTACATATGGCTTGCTTTATTGGCCTGCCATAACCTTTTGTGTGCAAGGAGGGGGCTTCTGGGTGACAATTGCAATATTTAACACTAATATAATACAATCGCATGCATAAATAATGACGTCTAATATATTACCAAGTGACATAAGGTAGCCAGGTAGGTAGGTACTTACTGGTTAAAGCCTGTCTGTAGGTTGCCTGGGATGGGCTGAAGCTCTGCCCATGGATCATAAGTAATGACTCCAGGTTTATAAGTTTATCTTCACTTTTTATTTCTCTTCTTTTCTTCCCTTCTGGAGCTCTTCTGGATAAGCTGTTGTTCTCGTCTTCCTTATTGTCTTCTGCAATACTATAGGTTGGTGATCGGGGCAGAAAGGTCATCAGGATCCCCACAATCTTCCTGTTTTGTATGGAGAGGTAAAAGGGGACTTGGTTAGGAAAGTTCACACGTTGGACGAGGAGCAATTGAATGTACAAGGATCTGGCAGAATGACACAATTCACTTTAAGAGTCCCTTCAGATGGCTGCAAAGGAAAAAAAAAACTTGATATGACAGACCCAATCTCTCTCGTCTGCCAGCAACACAAAGTGACTGGCACAAGACACACACAGACAGCACTGATTATTAGTTAAGTTCGAGTCAAGTCCTTTCGGGGCTGTCCTTGGTTTCCTTATTTCAGCTTTTTTTTCTGTGTCTTTCTTACACACCCCCATCCAGGCTTGATCTCATGCATGCGAGCATGTATGCAGCTATTAAAAAAGAGAGGAATTGAGACAGAGGATCTGATTCAGATATGGGGAGGGGAGGATCAGTACACAGGAAGAAAAAACACACAGATCCACAGGAGGAGGGCGAGCAACACAGAAAAGGGAAGAACAAGACAGAAACCTGCTCTGGATTGCTGCTGGGGAAGACGTCTTTATTCCAGTCCTGTACTTTTTTTTATTTCTAGGAGAGGGAGATTCTGGAGCCCGGTGACTGGATAAGGAGCATAATACAGAGGAAGCATGGATGAGAGGAGCACACGCTGAATATGCTGAGCATGTGGTTTCTCTGTCTACGCTGTATGAAGGTTTGGCATTTATTATGGGTAATAGAGGAGCATATGATCTGTTCCATTAAAATGCTCATCCCTTGTCAGATGGGGCTGGCCAGAAAGCAGGAAATGTGAACAGGCATGGACAGTGGACAGACGTGGAGCAACATTGTAGTGCATGTGCCTTGTGTGTATACAACTGTATATATGTTAGTTTATTCTAGATGTGACGTATGTAGAAATGTAATACAACTCTTGTGCTCATATATTGTGCTGTATATAGCTAATAAGTTGCAGACAGTGATATTAGATATCCAGGGACATAAGGGAAGTGTTTGAGGGTAGTTAGAGGTAAGTTTGACCTATGACTATTACACAGTACACTATATGCAATTATCATAATACACAGTCCTTATCCTCTTCTAACTGAATTGCAGGTCCCAGAAGAATTAGTGGATAGGTTACAGGAGTCCTTATTGTGTCAGGTTACATTTGTATTTTAATTTACCAAGTAATTGTATTGTGGGCCTGTCTGTCATGTGCTACATCCCAGATCTACCCAGAGAGAGCCACAGAGAAGAGGCACCGGACCTAATCCTGGCTGTATACATGGCAGGCATATTATACAGCGTAAAATATGGAAACATTTCTAGGCAGATGGCAGAAGGTAATGAACACTGAATCACTTACAGTTCACACATAGCTCTACTGGCGGGCATTACACTGTTGTATGGTGGCGCCAGAGATCCATTTATGTCCAACAGTTACACTTTAGAGTAGTTTCCTTTTTTCTCATAACCACCCATTGTGACCAGGCAGGAGAACTGGATATACATTGCTGCAATCAATGCTTGACTGTATACACACACACTGATATTTACACACACACACATATATATATATATATATATATATATAAATTATATTTATATATATATATATATATACACACACATATCTATACATAAAATTATGTATGCATAGCATATAATACACATGCACGCACACACACACACATACAGTATGTGTGTATGTATATATGTATAGCCGTGTGCATGCATGTATTATATACATACATAATTTTATTTATGTATATAAATATATATATATATATTTATTTATATATATGCATGATGGGCTGTATACACATGATAAACTTTTATATATATATATATATATATATATATATATATATATAAATATATATATATTTAATTTTTAAAGTAAAATATGGAAAGGGTTACTTATATATAACATGAAATAGATGAAAATAAATATATATAATAAATATGAGATAAAGGAAACAAACTGAAGGGCTGGTTTTAAATAAATAAATAAATATATATATATATATATATACACTTTTTTTATATATATATATATATATATATATATATATATATATATATATATATATACACATATAACATACAGTATATAGATACATGTAAATATACATATATATTATTATTATATGTGTGTATATATTTTTTTTTTTTCTAAGATATATACTATATATCTATGTATATATACATATGTATATATATATATATATATATATATATATATATATATATTAATATGTGTAAATAGTTTTGCATTTACTGAAAAGACATATAAATCATCAACTCAACAAGTCACAGTATAAATGTAACATACAGACTATCACTATTCAAAATTATTAATGAACCCCTGTAGCATTTCTGTCCATTCTGTGATCATAAACAGGCAACATATGAGCCATCAGTGAAGTATTAATCTATTAACATGTTGGAAGTGAACCAAGACATGCACAATATGTTCACAAACCATGTAAATTGCTTACCTTATTGCATGAGATGTGTCCCACTTACATAAAGTACATGAAAGCAAAGTTCTTCTAGAACACCCGAACTAAGAGGGATTGGTAATAATAATCGACTTCCTGGCTTCCAACAAATATAAATAATTGTCAGAGTCTCCAAATGAATTGATGGTAGCTGATTGGTCGCAATTATTGTATGATGTGATTGGGTAACCTTGAAATAATAGATAGATAGATAGATAGATAGATAGATAGATAGATAGATAGATAGATAGAATAATGGATATTTCATACAATTGATATAGATCATTTAGATAGATTTATGTAGTTACATATATATAATTAGATAATACATTTAAGATAAGTAGATTATGATAGATCGATAGATAGATAGATAGATAGATAGATAAATAATGGATAGACAGATACATGGATAGATAGAGAGATAAAACTATATAGATGAAGCAGTAAATGCATGTTTTAGTGTAAGATTCCAAATAATTATTAAGATTCTAATAAAAAAATTGTTTAAAAGAACAGAGAGTCCTCAGTGGTTGATACCTTTTAATGGCTAACTGAAAAGATGGTAATAATTGCAAGCTTTCGAGACTACTCAGACTAAGATTCTAATAAACATTTTCTTTGTCTATAAATAAGTCTAAAAGTAAATAATCAAAATACATACCTGCAGATGTAGCTTTCTTTACTCTGCCAATAGTAAAATCAGTAAATCCTGCAGTTTGTGTTTATTATTACAGGTTCCTACCTCCCTTTTTTCAACAGGGTCTCGTAAAACTTTTGGAGCGATCTCTCACTAACCAGATGCTGGCAGTTTTTGTAAATACATCATAAAGAATAGACTTAGATTGTTAATTTGTTAATATTTTATCAAGTGTAAATATTTTATAACGTTTTTAGGGAAACTACTGATACTAAATTATTAAGGTTGTCGGAGGGATGTTTGAATTATGCATACAATTAAGCACTTGTTATTATAAATTGTGGGCAGATCACAAGGTGAGACTTGTCCTGCGTACAATCAAATGGATGTTATTTGACTGTATCATACAAACGTTATTTCATTTTTGCTTCTTTATGTTTGCTATTTTTATGAAATGAATAAAATTTTTACCTGGACCAAATGTTGTGTCTGATTTTGTTTTATGCACAGCTTTAATGAGTAATTTCACTTTTTATTATTTATTTCTGACATCAACCTAAAAAGGAGACATTAGCAAACAGCCTTCATTACAAAACACGTTATGGGTAAAAAGCCTGTCAGTGATTTGCAAATGATACCTGATTTTGTATAAATATATTTATATATATATATATATATATATATATATATATATATATATATATATATATATATTCTATATCATATTTTATACATATATAATATATATATAATATATATGTTTTATATATATATATATATATATATAAAAAAAAATAATTTATTTATTGTTTACAAAGAAATCTTACCATATTGTATATTTATATATAGTAAGATTTCTTTATTTCTTTGTAACAAAATTTTAAAATAAAACAAAAAAAAATAAAATTTTAGTCTTCTAAATTCTTTACATTTACTTGGCTGATAAATTGAGAGCAATATAGTTCTTAGCAGGATTCTGCTGGTTTTAAATACTATTTAAGTGTTTGTAGTCGTGTAGACAGCAATAAAATGTTTGTCACACAACAAATACCTGTCTGTAGATTATTGCTAGTTAAAGAATAATCTTAAAGAGCTTTTTTTCTTCATGTAGTTTCAAATGTTCCTTTAACCTTCCTTACTTTTGAATGTAATAATCCACTAACATATAAAAATATCTATCTACCTATCTACCTATCGATCGATCTATTTATCGATCTAATAGATATTCAATTATTCTGAGTGTTCTTTATATAAATATTTATATTTGGGATTTCAAATATCTATTCTTTAATAATTAGTCTGCTTTCTAATGATTGGGGGGCAGGAGTGTATTCCACATACCTGACATATTTAATTGCTTATTCCGAGGTTGTTCAAAACTTTGTTTAAAATGAATTTTAATGATAAATGAGATTTTCCTTTCTGGATATTTTGGACTTTTTTTTTCTACCCTCCAACCTATAATCCCTGGAGAACAAGGTTTGACAACATAAAAATACATGGATTGCTTCTGGCATACATCATTCTTTATTTATGAAAGAAAGATTAATAGACTATCAACATGTGCTGATATAAAGAAATTCACTGTGTTTTCTCTATAAGCTCAAATGTATTTAGAGGAACTTTGAGAGCTGTGAAAAGATGTTTTTATGGAATCTAGTCTTTCTTGGATATTACTTTTTATAATTGAACATTATTAACTGCATTTTTTTAAGTTTCTGTGTAGGCAAAGCACTAAACAGGCTACCTGCAATCCACATACATGTCC
This sequence comes from Anomaloglossus baeobatrachus, assembly GCF_048569485.1. Lineage (NCBI taxonomy): Eukaryota > Metazoa > Chordata > Amphibia > Anura > Aromobatidae > Anomaloglossus > Anomaloglossus baeobatrachus. The sequence continues at coordinate 111,014,927 of NC_134359.1, read as the reverse complement.
AGGTATACGCTTCATGGAGACTGCAGTTGTCTCTACTTGTTTTTCCTTAAATACTGCCACCTACTGGGCTTATGATGACATTGAAACACACACTTCCACTTCAACTTACATTGTCCTCTACCTATGATGTACAATACAAAATTATATTATGGAACCCTGTTAGCCAAAAAAATCAAGAAGTAATACTATAAAACTTTTCTCATTTTTGGGCACAAAAGTATTTACATCAATTGTCCTTCATAGAAAGGATTTCTTGTTTAATGCTTAAATGTACTGCTTAATGGTTTTTTTATGAATGACAGAAAATTCTTGGCCATTTTTTAAAAAAATTTTTTTTGACCAATTAAGATAATTGTGAGCATTGTAAAGTGATTTTGAATATATACAATATGGCGTGATCACAATAATAATGATAGTTATTGTCTATATTAAATTAAAACAATATAAATATTAGATATATTCTAATAATATAATGGACAATTGTAGCTAGCAAGGAAGATATATATATATATACATATATATATATATATATATATATATATGCACATGTGTCTATATATATATATATATATACAGAATATATATAAATCATAATATATATATATATATATATATATATATATATATAACATTTATGATTTTTATATATATATATATATATATATATATATATACACACATTTATATGTGTTTGTGTGTGTGCATATATATATATATATATTTATGCTAATATGTACATATATATATATATATATAGTCAATGACATGATGACTGACAAGATGCAGATGATAATATATGATTGATGATTCTTTATTTTTGTCTACAGAACATATTACACATATTTAATCAGATTTGGGACATGAAATAGATTAAATAAATGTTACATTATTTTCATCGTTAGTAAAATGTCAACATGTTTTTCTCCTCTACATATATTTTAATTGATGTTGAATTGTCAAATGAAGGAATGCCAGAGGAAAGTTGGATATCTTGAGACTTGGACTCTAATGTTTAATTGATATAGAGGAAATATAATTATGTGACTAATAATCAATGCCTGGTCACCGTGAATTAATTCTGATTAGT